>NC_083716.1:181308701-181611731 GCF_028564815.1 Eubalaena glacialis | reverse complement strand
CTGTGTGCTCCAGGCACGGTGCTAGGCATTAGGGACACAAAAGTGAGCAAAAACATGCATAGTCCCTGCTTCTATGGCACTTAAAGTCTAGTGAAGGAGACAGACATAAATCACATAGTCACTAATACATAGTATAATTATAAACTGAGAAGAGTGGCCTAAAGTTAAGGAACATGATTCTATTTGAGAAATACTCCTGGCCTGGCTATGGTGTTAGAGGAACCTTACCTGATACAACGACTCCTGAATTGATTTGGATATGATTCGGAGGATGGGTAGTTGTTATGTGGGTGGGCAGGGAAGAGAATATTTTAGTGTGAACTGCATGGGCAAAGCCCCTGTGGCACAAAGGACTATGGGGAATTCAAGACAGCCAATATGTGTGGCTGGTGTAAAAGGAACTAAGAGTAGGTTGGTGCGATGCCATCATTTTTTCTTTCATTCTCTCTCTTATATGCCACCAGAAGTTATATTTAACTTTTGTTAAGTGATTTATTTGTGCCAGATGTATTTGTAAGGAGGTAGGTACTATTATTGCCGTTTCACAGATGAGGAAAATGAGGTACAGAAAAGTAAGTTACTGGTTCAAAGTTGATCAGTGATACTCTATTATACTCTTCTTCCTATCCTATATTCAAGTCCTTCCGCAGGCTGGAAAGGACCTTCCTGTCCATTGTGACTCTTTGATGTAGCCCTGAGAACTTCTGAAATTTCTGGAAAATTTGGCTGCAGGTGGACATTCAGCAGACTCTGTGGGCCCCGTGCTCTCATCCACTAGGCAAAGCTTGACTGTGGAGCACTGGAGAGGACCACAGGGCATCATTACAGCTGTAAAATCTGTGGATCTTATTTTACTCATATCTGATACTGAACATAGGACAGCAACATAAATACTTTGAGCTGACCCACCTTTGAGAGTCAAGAGGCTGTTGTTAGCAGACACTTCCACCCACTTTATTTTTCATTGCATTTTTCTCTGATGGTAATTGAAAAAAGGTTGTATATTTATTTGGCCATTTAATAAATCTATGTTTGCCAGTATATCCTTTAAACTAGAATTCTTCTCATTGATTTCACACTGAATCTTTCTTCTTTCTTTCCAGAGATCTGGTTGGAGTTGGAGGGTGAAAGAAAATGAATTCTTTTTCTGATATACCTGCCAAGAACTTGACCATTGCAGTCAATATGACCAAGACTTTGTCCTCACCAGTAACACATGGATTTAATTCCACTAATGACCCACCTTCAATGTCAATAACAAGGCTTTTTCCAGCCTTACTAGAATGCTTTGGCATAGTCCTTTGTGGCTACATAGCAGGAAGGGCCAATGTTATAACATCAACACAGGCAAAAGGACTGGGAAATTTTGTCTCCAGGTTTGCACTTCCAGCTTTATTATTCAAAAACATGGTTGTACTTAATTTTTCCAATGTGGACTGGTCTTTTCTATATAGTATCTTAATTGCCAAAGCTTCTGTCTTTTTCATTGTATGTGTATTAACCTTATTGGTTGCCAGTCCCGATAGTCGATTTAGCAAAGCTGGACTATTCCCTATTTTTGCTACACAAAGTAACGACTTTGCATTGGGATATCCTATAGGTAAGTTACTTTTTATTTTTTAAGTTTTAAAAAATTTCAGGTCTTTTAGAAGGTAACAAAATGTAAGGCTTTAATTTGAATCTTTTAACTAAGCATTTGTTAGTGATTTATACTTATATCTAAGAAACCTTTCATATTTTTTTCTTAAATATGTCTTAAGTTAGATGAATTATATTTTTTCAGAGTTTGAGGCACCTTCAAACATCTACCTGAAATAAATGGTCATATCCAAATAAACTTTGTGAGTCATCTTTCTAATAGTATTTTTTTTCTTCTCAATAATCACATATGAAAGAAATATAATTTCCAGAAGAGATCAGATTCTGATTTAAATTATGTAAAAAGCATAGGCATACACCTGTTTAAATACTGTCATTATTAAATGTTAGCAGTGGAAATTTATGAGTGACTTTTTCCCTCCCTTATTTTTCTTTCCATCTAGAGTGTATATTATTTTACATTAATGCTTGTTATTGAGTTTTTTATTCAAAATATCAGTGTACTTTGGTCGAAGTTAATTTCTTGTTTAAGGACAAAATGAGGACTTTTTTTACCTTTCCAACTTTTCCTTCTTTAACTTTCCAACTCTTTAAACAGCCTAATTTTATGTTTCTATGTGTATATGTTTTCCTGATGAAATAGTAAACATACTAGTTGGGGATGTTGAGATATCTTAGAAACATATTCTATTTTCCAGAACTCTCTGCCACCAAGAAAATGTATACTTAGTAACTACTTTTTTTTAATGTTTTTTTATTGTGGTAAAAGTCACATAATATAAAACATACTATTTTAACCATACTTAAGTGTACAGTTCAGTGGCACTAAGTACAACTCTCACCATCATCCATCTCCCAAATTTTTCACCTTCCTAAACTGAAACTCTGTCCCCTTTAAACACTAACTCCCCATTCCCCCTCCCTACTCCCCCCCAAGCCCCCGGCCCCTGGCATCTACCAATGTACTTTCTATGAATTTTTAATATTTTTAAAGTTTATGTTTTGCTTTGATCATGTATCATAATGTAGGGAACTGAATATTATGGATATAGTCATTCATTTATGACTTCATTCATTCATAGGAACCTGTTAGTACCAGTGACTGTGCTAGCTGCTGTGAATACACTTGTGAACAAAGTTCTTGTACATATTGAATTTACATTTTAATGGGAAAATAAAATAAAAACAAAAATAATATCAGGTAATGACAAGGGCCATAAAAACAAAGTAGTGTTATTTTACAAGGAGATGGCGTTTGAGGTGGGGAGCAGGGCCAGTGAAGGCCTCTCTGGTGATATATCTTCTGAGCAGAGACTGAATGAAACTTAATGAAATGGACAATTGAAATCTGCCATTAACTTTCAAATTTCTTATCTTTTAACAACCCACCCCCCCCCCAAAAAAAAATTATTACACCTCTGGCACCAAAAGGATTCTAGTGGACTATACTTTTCATCATTCTCTTCCTCCATATTGCTTACCAGAAATAGAGATACACACTTAAGAAATTATACAACTATGAATAAAGTAGGAGGTTTATGAGAGAGGAAAAACCAGGCTCTTAGATAACTGAGCTGTGAATAGTCAGAAACTAGATAGATGTTCCTTTAAGGTTAATCAATTTTAAAATTAAAGGATGAGCCAAGCATTTAAATAAAGACTTCGGAAATAAAAGAGCAAGGAGTTAATGTGTTGTCCCTCTCTTCAGGAGCATTAATAACGTACATTTGTCAAGGTATTGATGGTATAAGGACCTTAGAAGTGGCTAAGTATCATAGTGTTAAATATTTAATAAATAGTGCTATATCTTAATTTAGACATGAACTGTAAGTTTCATGCTGTCATAGAGTAGTAAGCCCATAACTAAATAGAACTAACATTTGTAACTTTATAAGAGTATTTTCTTATATACTTATCTCATTTGAGGTAGGGCAGATATTATTATCCTCATTTTCAAATAAGAAGGCAGACTTACAGAGATTTAATTGTCTTACCCCAGGTCACACAGCTAACAGGTGACTGAGACCCAAACCTAGATTTAAATCCTGGGCATTCTCTTATGCCACACAGTTATATAACATGCCCATTTGATCATCAGAAGACCCAGCTAGCCCTTATAATACATTATTTTCAGAGAGAATCAAAGTTTTTCATAATCTTTACATTATTCAAAAAAATTCATAAAATGAGTAGCAGTGGAAAAAGACCTATTAGATGAGTTTATCCATTTTCATATTAAGGCAGAATCTCCAAATAAAAAATATAGTCAGCCATTTTCATTGCTGCTTTTCTCATGTCCCACATGAAATCAATGAATCTGGTAATAATCATGTTCCCAGCAGTGTGCTAGCCCAGTTCCCCTGATGATTATGCTTGCAGATTTTGAGTTGTAATTGTTTGTTTGTTTTTAAATCACAGATAATGTAAGAGCTCTTGTGACATTAGGTTGTAGACAATAACTTTACCTGAAACCAACAGTATACACAGAAGTGCTTTTTCATATAACTGCAGATTGGAAGCTCTGGTACAGAACTAGGGCCATGTATCTGCTCCAATGAGATTATTTATTACTGCTGTTCATAGCCATCTGCCTTCTGGCTATGCTCAGGGTGAACAGAGAAGACTGTCTCTAGAGAGAAGACCATTCTTTCTGTTTGTTATGTGGCCTCTCCCAAGAATTCCTACTCTCTAGTTCACCGATAAGCATGGTAGCTTAAAGGAAATGTCCTTTTTATGACTGCATTTGTTCTACAACATTGGTCCAATTTACAGGTGACTCAGAAGAGAGATAAGTTAGTGATTAAAGAAAAAGGACAGTCGTGTTTACTTTTTCTCTATACTATAATTATAATGGTCTATGAAATTGCATTAAAATGATTTATCTATACTCAAGTGACATAATACTACACTGCATTATTGCAGACTAAAAAAATAAGCTTGCTATTTTTAAAAACAATTCTTTTCAGAGGTACTTTAAGAAATCCGCGTATGAGAAGAAACCAAGACTCTACTGAGGTGAAATGTGGATTTTAGCAGATCAGAATGGTTCCCTGCCTCTGTCATTAAAAGATACAGTAGGGCATAGTTAAGTGCTATAATTCATTCTTAAACAATGCTGATAGCATAAGCACCCTGACTAATCATAGTTATGCTCTAGTGCTTGAGCTGTAAACAGAAAGGAAATGAAGCATTTAACTATATGCCATTAAATAATAGAATGATCTTGTCTGGGTCTTTGTGTTATTTGCTAGGGATTGAAACCCTGCAGTAATCAAAATAGGAGCCACAGTGGGTGGCTAATTTTGTCTCTTAGTTCTTCAAAGCTATATAATAATTCCTCACAGTGGGATTCTCCCCTCCCCCCAAGAGCCTTATTTATAAGTATTAATTAGAACTTAATAGTTGATATAATGATTATAAATCTAATTTGTTAATATGGGTCACTGCTTTCAATTATTTTTCAGATTTGAAAAACTATACTCAGATTGATAACAAAAGAATAGTGCTGCAGGGTAGGGAGGGTGGTGGGATGAATTGGGAGATTGGGATTGACATATATACACTAATATGTATAAAATAGATAACTAATAAGAACCTGCTGTATAAAAAATACATAAATAAAATTAAATTTAAAAAATAGTGCTGCCTATTTATAGATGAAGATGGAATGTTAAGTAATTATGCAAATGAATGGCAGAATGAACTGAAATTCCCATACTGAACCCTATTCTAGTAATTAAACAAGTATTTATTCCCAATTTTTTGCTTTCCCACTAGACTATACTTCTTTTGCCTTTGTATACCTGTTCAACTGACTTAAAATACCCCAATAGTAGTCTGCTTTATAAATATTCAGAAGATGAAAAAAGAAAAAAAATTGGATATAAAAAGAAATGGGTTCATGGATAACAATTAGTTATAAATTGCTATGTTACAAAACACATTTTTAGTCTGTCTGAAACCTTTGACATTCATTGATGTGTTAATTCCATTCAGCAAGTATTTTCAGATTTTGCTTAGCACTCAGCTGGGACTGGGGGTTATAAAATGATACCTTCAAGGAACTTAGAATTTGTTGAGATGGCACGGATATGAAACAAAGTACCAGAGCCATCCAGGGAAGGAGAGATCCATGATGTAGACTGAAGACTTGGTGGAAGAAGTGGTACCTGAGACAGGCCTTAAATAGTAGGCAAGATTTGGATAAGAAAGGAGAGGTTTCAAGAAGTTGGGGGATGATGAAGTTGGGGAATGATAACCGGCATGTAGAACTAGAAATTATGAACCTGGTGTTTATCCAGCGTTACAGTGATATAAACTGGCTGATAGAGGCTTTGCACTAAGGTGTAGTGAGAGGTGAGCTGGATAAATAAGGAACAAATTGTGGAGACTAGATTGTGAATGTCAAAAGAAAGATTTTATATGTGGTCTTGTGGGCAGGGAGAGCTGTGGGAAAATCTTAATTTTTGAAAGCTAAGATTTAGGTGATATTGTTGGTAGCAAGTAAAATGGATAAAGGGGATGGTCAAGAAAAACCAGAAGAATATACGTTGGTAAACAGAGTAGGTAACCCACTTTTGAGATTTTTGACTAGTGGGAGTAGCAGGAATCAAGATTCCAAGTAGGAATCAAATACAAAAGATCATGCAAAAGAAGAAAGGACTTGGTGATTGGCTAGGCCTAAATATAGACTTTTGTTCAAATTTGCATTGAGCATTTAAAACAACCTGAAGTCCATTATGTAATGGTGATTTAGTGCTACTGTACCAGGAAAGTACATTTCTGGTAAAAAGGCATTAACTTAAGAAGCTTTGTGTGCTGTAAGTTGTCAAAGGAAATACCTTATGCATTTTATTTTGGCTACTTGGGAAAATTCTTAGGCTCAGATTGAAAACACAAGGCTTTTCTAAAATATACTCTCTATTTTAAAAATTGAGGGGTGGGCATAGGCACCTTTCTCTTTGAGCTAAAATATCTAGTCAGAAGTAGTGTAGCTAACTAGAAATAGTTATCAAAAGTGCTGCTTTATTTTTTTTTACTTAAAGGATGAAACCTTATGAAACGTGAAAGAGAACCACTGAGTTACAGAGCTATATATCTAATTTGGAAATCAGTGGAAAGAATGTGTGAAATTTTATGTAATCAAATATATTTTGTTTAACATTTCAAAGATATTAGAGACCTCTGTATGTGCTTAGTTGAAAAAAAGGGAGTTGAATCTTATAAAAAGTAGCTTTTAGCTAATGAGAACAAGGTATTCTAAAGGTTATATAATCTAGTTACATAACTAACGGGACATGTGCTTGACATTAACTGAACTTATGTATCCTGAGTAAGCAAACAAATATATTTTCCTACCTGTGTCACTTTATCTTAATGTAAATTGAGAAACCTAATCTTTTACATTTTTTCACATGATTGCCTCTCTTGTGAAGCAAGTGATTGTGAGTGATTGTGGCTGTTCTTATTTTATCTTTCTCAACTTGAAATCATTTATGAATCAGGCTTTGCATATATTAGGTTGAATAATTTCAGAATTCATTGCCAAAAATGTGCCTTGAGACCAATTTGATGCTGCAAGGCTCTAAGTTAACCTGATCAAGCCAAGACCAGGCCACCAACCCTCACATGAACCAAGAAACTGCTAGAAGTCTGATCCAACCCATCTCCTTCCAAGGAGACACATCTCATGCAATGGTTAGGTTCTAAAGTCATCATATACAGTTGAACCTTTGAAAAATCCCTCAAATCACCCACAAGATGCAGCACACGTACTTTGTGTATATTGTACCATTTCTCATAAGTCTAATAGCCAGATTCTTTTGCAAGCATTGCTCTTCTTCAATGAACAAGTAATTAGTTTGCACTTGGGAACATGTTTTATGAAAACAAAAAATGAAGCCTTTGTTTTCCTAAGAAAGTGTAGTTGAATTTGCATTAAATGTGCATTGACATGACTTTACTGTATTCCCCTCCCAAACATTTCTTAGATCCACCTTTCCATCTCCAATTCTTCAGCATCTTCACTGGTCTTCCTTCCTGAAGGCATTCATTCCTCTCCAATGGAGGCTGCTCATTTTCTTATCACCTGCATACCATGTGAGCAGTGGGTAGGCAGGATTGGCATCCTCATAGCCACTGTGTACCACTGCTAGGCCATTATTCTCTCTCTTCTGTAAAAACTGCTTCTTTGAGGTTCCTGCTGCCTGGCTAAACTGCTCATCCTTGTTGCTGCCATCTGCTGACCTCACTCTCGTCATTCCTCATTCATTGAAGACTAATATCTGGCCCACTGTCATCTTCTCTACTCCCAAGTTTTGCTTGTTATCTTTTTTTTTTTTTAAATTTATTTATTTATTATTTATGGCTGTGTTGGGTCTTCGTTTCTGTGCGAGGGCTTTCTCTAGTTGCGGCAAGTGGGGGCCACTCTTCATCGCGGTACGCGGGCCCCTCATTATCGCGGCCTCTCTTGTTGCGGAGCACAGGCTCCAGACGCGCAGGCTCAGTAATTGTGGCTCCCGGGCCTAGTTGCTCCGCGGCATATGGGATCTTCCCAGACCAGGGCTCGAACCCGTGTCCCCTGCATTGGCAGGCAGATTCTCAACCACTGCGCCACCAGGGAAGCCCGCTTGTTATCTTGTTTAACCTTAGCATCCATGTGAACTACCCACCAAATTCTCTGCTCTCTCAGTTCCTTGACCTCCTCACCTCCAATGATGTTTTCCTGTACTCCACTTCCGCCACCAACTCCCATGGCCACATCCTGGACCCAGTCATCTGGGAAATATTAAATCCAATAGCTCACTATCTGACTTACTGTGAACTCCTAAACTTCCAGCTACACCTACTTCTTGAACTTCCCAGGGACCTCCAGTCTCTAACTGCTCTGCTCTCTATCTGTTAGCCATCTCCCATCTTCACTTCTTTTCCTATATAGCTTGGACTCCATCGCCTCAGTGCTCATTTTTTTTTAAAACTTTTTAAAAATAAATGTATTTATTTAATTTTATTTATTTTTGGCTGTGTTGGGTCTTCGTTGCTGCACGCGGGCTTTCTCCAGTTGCTGCGAGCAGGGGCTCCTCTTCGTTGCGATGCACGGGCTTCTTATTGCAGTGGCCTAGCTTGTGGAGCACGGGCTCTAGGTGCACGGGCTTCAGTAGTTGTGGCACGCGGGCTCGGTAGTTGTGGCTCACGGGCTCTAGAGCACAGGCTCAGTAGTTGTGGCGCATGGGCTTAGTTGCTCCATGACATGTGGGATCTTCCCGGACCAGGGCTCGAACCGGTGTCCCCTGCATTGGCAGGCGGATTCTCAACCACTGTGCCAGCAGGGAAGTCCCTCAGTGCTCATTTTTTAGTCTGTTATCTCCTCCTCTCTCCTGCGTTCTCTGTGCTCTGATTTCTGCCTCACCACTCCAATGAAACTTCCCTCTCAAGAGAACCAACAACCACCTTGTTGCTATGACTACTTGAACATTTTGTTAGTAGATTTTTACTTTGAATTGTTTTAAGAATTCTACAATTCTGCCCCTTTATTGAGACTAGTCTTAGCCTCTAAATAGTAACAATTAGTGGGTTTTACTAAAAATACTTTTTAAAAGTTGATTATCATTTTATAAGCTAAATGTCATTTAATATAGAGGGTTTTTTTTCCTCTTCAGCTTTATTACTAAAACATACTTTTCCAAAACTAGGGTAATGAGGTCATTCTACACTATTTAGGTTAATTTACAATATGTTATAATTAAGCATGGAAAACATTATATTCATAATTTATTAATATATTTCTGTGGTAACCATTTAAAAATCAATTTTAATTTGTATTTTGCAGTTGAAGCTTTATATCAAACGACATACCCAGAGTATCTCCAGTACATTTACTTAGTGGCGCCAATATCTCTTATGATGTTAAACCCTATAGGGTTTATCTTCTGTGAAATCCAGAGATGGAAAGACACTCAAAATGCCTCTCAAAACAAAGTGAAAATTGTGGGACTTGGACTTCTGCGTGTGTTACAGAACCCAATAGTATTTATGGTTTTCATTGGCATTGCTTTCAATTTTATTCTTGATCAAAAGGTGCCCGTATATATGGAAAATTTTCTTGATGGACTTGCAAATTCTTTTTCTGGATCAGCTCTATTTTATCTTGGTCTTACAATGGTAGGAAAAATAAAGAAACTGAAGAAGTCAGCATTTGTTGTACTTATTCTTCTCATCACAGCTAAACTGTAAGTTTCACTTATTTAACTTGGGGATTGTACTTTGTGAAAGCCTTATTTAGCCCGTTCGTTGGGATATGTCTCTGTTTTCTCCATTAAATAGTTTGATAGTAGTAATCCCTCCTAATTGAGTAGTTACAATTTAAAGGAAAATGTGATGTTGGTATATGGTGGAAAGTCATTTCCGTGTAGGTTACTCTTTCCATTTTACTGTCAGAGGATAAAGACTATTGGTTTCCCTTCAGCTTTTATATAATTTTACTTAATATCTTCCAGTGTCCTAGTTTGATCATATTTTTAAAGGAATTTTGCAGGATTTCTGAGTTTTCTAAATTTATTAAAATCCTATTGGCCATGATGAAAACAATAATTTTGAATATAAACTTCTATTTCATGAATTTGAGGGAAATATTCTAAAATTCTGAGGGTGGCTGAATATAGGTAAGTCAATAGGAATGATTATTATTAATCATCTGATCCTAGCCTGTAAATGAAAAGTTCTTAGCTCCTTAGTTGATAGTTCCTTCAGCCTCCTTAGCTCTTTAGCCGTGGAGTTATACTTCCTGGTAAAGGTGACATAATTTTACTACAAGATTATCCCAAGGCACTTGGGGCATGTTTAACTATTGAATTTAGCTCTTGTATAGACAATTAAATTCATGAGACCAGTGCAATATGAAATAGTATCTATATTTTCAAAATAATAAAAATGAATATAAATTCTGAAGATTATTTATAGTGGTGTTATGCTCTTGGAAATAAAGTATTATTTAGTTTTTTCAAAAAATTTTTGGCTGCACTGCATGGCATGCAGAATCTTAGTTCCCCGACCAGGGATTGAACCCACGCCCCCTGCAGTGGAAGCATGGAGTCTTAACCACTGGACCACCAGGGAAGTCCCTTATTTAGTTTTTCACAGCAATAAATATGGTTCTAACAGTAATAGTAATACCAACCATTACTTATAAGTATTTAAATATTCTCATTTTTAAAATCTTTTTTCTGGTTCTTTGATCCCTATTACATAATTTCTTCTTCTTCTTTTAATTAAAAAAAAAAACACATAAGAGTAGTTCTTTACTCCATCTGAGAGCATCTCTGTAGGTGCTGCTGTGACAATATTAACCTTGGTTTTGTTCTTTCTAAAGGAAAGCTCCATTAACTTGCTACTGTTGATATGGTCTTTCTATGGAATCCTGGAGGATTTGTTTAATAATTAACTCTTCACCAGATCTGGATTTCATTAGTTTTTTGCTCTACCTCAGTTATTTCAGTTCCCTTTGCTAAACCTTTTTTCTTTATTAAGATAAAGAGCTAATTGTAAAATACCTGTTTCTCTACTGGTTTTTGAAATCTAACTGAGTAGCATTGTTATCATTACCTGAACCATTTAAACCTCTAATCATAATAAAGGTCCACTTTTTTTTTTTTTTCCAAGAATGAGTTTAGTAATTTTCTTGAAAAAGTTTACTCAGGTTGTCAGTCTTCTTTTTTTCTTTTAACATTTCAATGAACTAATAGGGAAAGCAAGAAACAGCAGTTATAATGGCAACTTTTACAGATTTTTTTGCAAGAAAATTATTCATAGAACCAAAAAATTAGTTTTTTTCCTCCTAATTCCTGATGTTTGAAGTATTTCTAGAATATTGTTTTACTTTAAGTAGCTCCAAGTTGAATTTTTTATTCTTTCAATAAAATGATACCTTCTGGGCAGGAGAAGAATAACCTAATGCCAAGTTCACTAGAGCAATTTACTATTTGGGGACCAGCATACTTCGATACCAAGCAAATGATGCCTTTCTTGTTTCTTCAGCCTGGTGCTGCCACTTCTGTGCCGAGAAATGGTGGAACTCTTGGACAAGGGCAACAGTGTAGTGAACCATACAAGTGTATCGAATTATGCGTTTTTGTATGGTGTCTTTCCTGTAGCACCAGGAGTGGCTATCTTTGCAACACAGTTCAACATGGAAGTAGAGATTGTATGTATATATTACTTTCTAAGTTTGATTGTTTGGTTGGTAGAAAAATGAATTTTTAAAACACAGAAATCTACATTCTTTTATGAGAATTTGATATCTTTAAATTGCCTCATTATAAATAAAGAGACATTATGTAACATCATGTAACAAGTGAGTTATTTAATCTGGGGGTCTTTATTCAGCCATGACTTTTTTCATTAGTCTTTTTTAGTTTCAAGTATTTTAATGCTGTAATTTTAGTTAAGCCTAAAGGTTATTTACAGAAGGGTAACTTTCGAAATTTGAGGGGAAAAAATCTGTTTTATTCGTTGATAATCCAACCACCAGATGCAAAATACCACATAATCAACTGCAATAAATAGCTAAATCAGTTAACATCAATTAGTGTCTAAGCATACTATACATGTTATCTACAGCATTAGAGCAGATGTTTTTGAAATATAACATATAACATGAAGGAACTAAATTGTTGACCAAAGGTTAGTTCCATTATTTAATTGGTAGAATGTTTGCATGGTAATTTTTCTCTTTTTGAAATTGCTTTTATTGCCCTATATTTTTGAAATAGTATGGAAGGAAACTGGTCATCAGTTTAAGTAGATCATTAATATGGTTTACTTTCTAGAATCTAGGAGATAAACATCAGATGTGGGATTTCTAGCATTGTTATATGCAAATATAAATTGAGCATAGACTGGAAGAGAAGCCAAGGGAACTTAACTGTGTTTTCTTGTAAGAACTCTAAGAAAAAGGGAATATGATATTAGATAACACGCTGGATTCTGTAATGTCTCTTTACTGACTCCTGCTTTTATTTTAGAATGCCTTAGTGCGCTGTGGCTAAAGTTCACGGGAATTGTTTAAGTGAGTCTGTGACTCTTCCTCAATTTGACTTCATTTTTTGCAGATAACCTCAGGGATGGTAATAAGCACATTTGTGTCTGCGCCAATCATGTACATCTCTGCCTGGTTACTGACTTTTCCCACCATGGACCCGAAGCCATTGGCATATGCCATCCAGAATGTTAGTTTTGATATAAGTATTATCAGTCTGGTCTCCTTGGTAAGTATGTTTCAGTGTAAAAATGAATGAGAATCACAGAATGAATTTGAGAATAGCTTGGTAACAGAAAGTTAGGGAGTAAAAATCTAATTTCTTATGCAATACAGAAAGCTAAAGCCTACCCATAAAATATAGTATCAGCCTTCTGAGTTTTGTCTTTCCAGTTGGGAGTTAGAGTTGTATAACAGACAAGGCATGAGATTTAGTCAGACCTGGATTTGACTCCTGGCCTTATGACAAACTAGCTGTTATTTCTCTGTGGAGTTACCTAAGCCTCTCTAAGCTTCAATTTTCTCAACTATAAAATACAGATAATAATTTTACCTATTTCCATGGTTTAAGGATTACATGAGACAATATATGTAAAAGGCATTCTGAAAATGGTGAATTGATATAAAAATACTAGGTATTGTAGAATCATGTTGTTGGAAGGGATCTTTGGGATTAAGACCAAATACCCATTTAATGTTAATGAAACTTTTGGATATATCTAGCTCAAATTAAATACTTATACACTTGGCAACTAGAGTATCTTGTAGATTGAGTTGCCTGTTGAATTCAAACAGTATTCTGGCTGAAAATAAAAAGACAACTTTTGCTGTTAAAGGAAAGGACATAAGGATGAATATGTATACTGGCAACAAATAAATGTGTGATTAATGTAATTTTTAAGAAATTTTGCTTCTGTTACATTTTCTTAAAAATGATGCCCGTTGATAAGAGGGCAGTCTCGTAGGGGGAGAGACAATATAAATTTTGATTGACAATGAGGTGAGAAGAAAGAAGGAAATCAAACCAGCATACGTAGCTGACTACTGTGTATCCTTTTAAATATAAAGAATGCAGGAAAATTAATCTTAAGGTGGATGACATGTGTTGTTTGAAGTAAGACAGCCTGGAATTTAGATACCTCACGAGCCAATGTGGTGGAATCAAAATGGGGAAATTCAAGATAGTGCAGTATAACTGCGTCTCCCACTAAAGCTCCTTTTCTGAAGAGTTGGCTGTGAGCCTGTGTCCCACCCCAGCCACCAAAGGTAGGGATAGTTGGAACGTGGCCCTCCCTGTTCAAGGAATAGTTCTTAAAGACTCTGTCATTTTTGGAGTTAATTTACCATAGGATCTCTCCATGCTTTCTATTTTACTTTGGATATTAGTTTACCTTAATGCCGTTTTGGGAGCTACACAAGTTAAAGTAAATAAAATATTGCAATTCCTTTTTGAACCAGGATAAGAGAATTCTTTAAAGAGGCTAATGAGTAATTATAAAATAAAAGTTAGTAATTAATAAGTGATTATAAAGATTAAGAAACCTGAGTAACTTTTGAACCTGTGTGTTTAAGATCTGGTCTTTGGCTATTCTTCTTTTGAGCAAGAAGTATAAACAGCTTCCTCATATGCTTACAACGAATTTACTCATCGCTCAGGTTAGTAAACCTACAGATAATTAAAGCTGTGTTTTTCTCATTGATTATATTACTATAGAGGAAAAAATCGCTTTGTTGGGTTTTTCCAGGTATAAAGTCAAAAGTATTTTTTTACCAAATACAATCAATTACAATTTGATTACAACTAATTTATGCCTAATTTATTAAATACTGCAGTGTGTCTTGAACTATACAAAGTTGAGGCTAATACAGTTGGCCCTCCAGATCCATGGGTTCCATATCCTCAGATTCAACCAAACATGGATTGAAAATATTCAGAAAAAAAATTCCAGAAAGTTCCAAAAAGCAAAACTTGAATTTGCCATATGCCGACAACTATTTACATAGCATTAACAGTGTATTTGGTATTATAAGTAATCTGGAGATGATTTAAAGTATACAGGAATATATGCATAGGTTATAAGCAAATACTACAGAATTTTATATAAGGAACTTGAGCATCCTTGGATTTTGGTATCTGTTGTGGGGGGCGAGGAGGCGTCCTAGAACCAATCCTCCATGGATACAGAAAGACAAGTGTAATGACATTTAGTGATAATTTTTCATTTTTTAATAGAAATAATTGAATCATTACAAATTAAACTCTCTCGTAATCTTACTTTTCTGGTTAAATCTTTGCATGTCTCAAATCATAAAGGAAAGAAGTTTACATTTTCTATGTAAACCTTTTCTAAATATATGGTTAGTATTTAGAATGTTGTTATCTATTTCAATTAAATAGAAAGGCTTGTTAAAGGCTCTGTATAAAAAGTTTTTTAATCATAAAACTTGAAGTTTTAGTATAACTAGAGTGCAATAGTTAATTACTCAGCAGTAATTTTAAATGAATAATTATAGTTGCTGTGAATAAAACACATGTGTATGAGTCACATGAGTATGACTGACTTTGTTTTTTTATAATTTTTTCTTCAGTCTATTGTCTGCGCTGGAATGATGATATGGAATTTTGTTAAAGAAACAAATTTTGTTGGACAAATTCTGGTGTTTGTTTTATTGTACAGCTCCCTCTACAGCACCTACCTGTGGACAGGTAAGTTGGATCATGAATAGAAATTTAGGTCCCCCTCTCCTCCATCACTTGAGGCCCCAGTTTCTAGTGATCTAGTTGAAGTCTAGTAGTACAGGATTAGGGCATTCACTTGGGCAGTTACACCCACTAACATAGGCAGTCTGCAAAGCTGAGTTCTCTTCCCTAATCACTCTGTTTCTGCCTGGGCTCAGGTGGTTTCCAGTCACATGTCCTTTTTCTTCAGGGTCTTGGGTTCTAGGCCACAGTCAGCACAGCTCCCCTTTGGAGCCATCAAGGGGGAAAGGCACTAGAAGCAGGTAGGGAAAGGAAAGAATGGGCAGAGAGGGATGAGGCATGTGAGGTGTGTCACAGAGCTCACTATTAGAATCCAACTGAACTGAATGAAAAATTCTGGCTCTGCCTTAAGCAAATGACTTAACTTTTGCGGTCTCAGTTTCCTTATCTGTAAGCCTGGATTATCACACCTTACAGAGTTATTTTGAGAATTAAATGAAATATGGATGTTTATGCCTGGTACATGGTAGGCACTCAACAAATGTAACTATATTATTAAATAGAGGGAAGAGCAGTAATATGAGAACGAGAAAAACAAGTGAACAAAAGGGTATGGAAAGAGAGGAATACCCAGTAAGAAAAACTATTTTTCATTTCAACTGGCCCCATAAAGGATATTCAAAATGTTTTAGCACATTGCTCTTTTGAAGTATAACATTTATTTGGGTGTGTGCATTCTGGTATGTTTGTGAAACATTCAGTCTGACTGATTTGTATTCATACCACAAATGCAAACCTATAAAATGGCGCATAAAAGGAAACTGTAGAATGGTAGCACTAGTTATAGCCCCTGTTAGGAGGCAGGTGTCGGGAAGTGGCTGTGGGCGGGGCTGGGGGGACAGGCCTTTGATTTCATGCCTTCAGGATCAAAGCAGGACCCATCTCAGTCAACAGCCTTTTGAAGTGAAGCAACAATGTGGCAAGGAATTACAAAATGAATTCAGTGCAAACAGGAGAAGGTTTGTGCTTTTTAAAGGCAAGTACACCTTCCATGGCATAAGAGTTTTCACGAGCTGTCAAGTTAAAAGAGCCTGAATACTTTATTTCCAAATACAGATGAACCAACTTGATCTCTAATACTTAGGTTTATTAAGGTTAAATTTATAGTGAGAATAAGAGAGCAGTATATAGATCAATCTGTCAAAAAGCCCCAAGTTTCTCTGATATCCTCTTCAAGCATGCATACCAAAATCTCTCCAAAGAAGCTGTTCTGAATTCCCTGACCTCGATGAAGAATAACCTTGAGATTATTATGATGTAACAGAATTTTAGACCTAAAAGGTCATTTTAAGTCATCCTGTTCAGCCATTTTCAATTTTACTCATTTGCAAACCATCCTCATGAATTTTGCCATATCTGCCTACCACTTGTCCTTTCTTTCCACCTTAAAATTAACTCACTTTTTTTACTTTAATAAATTTAGCCTTATCTCAGTAAAATCCCAGGTTTCATGTGTTAGTTAAAAATTTTTCAAGCACATGTTAAAATAAACACATAATTAGTCAAAAAATGTTCCCCCCTGTGCCACCTGCAGTCACCGCACTTTTGGAAACACTGGTCTAGTTTAAATCTTTCATTTTGCAAATGGAGGAAGATAAGGCCCAAAGAGTTTAACTGATTCAGGCAAGAACTCTCACAGCTTCATCAGTGAGACATCCAGGCCTAGACTAAGCCTGTTCTTCATATGTCAATATTTTCACAAGGCAGGAATGAAATGATAAACATTGGAATTTTAAAGAGTGCCCTCACTACTATAACACAGTTGGCACTCTTTTGTGATTGGTTACTTGCTTCCCTGGCACTTTAAAAACCTCAAACAATAGAGTGTGCAAATGCATTGGGAGGAGCATTGGTATTACAGTATCTCTTGAACTTGAGTACTGTGTGGGTCCTCTATAAAGAAGAACAATTCTCAAGGATCTCAGTGTTGACTTGTATTATTTCTAGCACAGTGTTACTTAATCTGTATAATCTTAAATCTAGGTATGAATTCCTTATATACAGCTAATATACAATTTTAAAACCAAAGCAAATTCACAGATTAGATTTAAACAAAACTACAAACTCAGTAACTCTAATTAGCTACATTAATTGACATGACAAAGGATCTTATTTTGCTAATCTGAGTCACAGCTTGAAATGTAAAATGGAACTCACTTCTCTGGGTAGGGTTGTTTTGGTTTGGCCTGGCTTTACTTTGATGTGTGGGTTTATGACCTGGTTATCTCACTGCTTTTCTCTCTTCAAACTACCACAGAATGTTCATTTGGACTATGTGTTGTGATATTATTTGGCCTTCACTTGGCTCAAACTTCAGATAAAACCAGATGTAAGCCCTGAAATAACGAGACTGTACTTTGGTTGTAAGATGGTCATCCAGATGATTATCATTGCAAATAAACCAAAAAGACTTAACATTTCTCATAGAAATTTCCAGATCCCTATGGGTCCACAGATCTGAGTTTTAGAAACATTGACAGAGTTGAAGGACTTAATCTTCTGGCAGAAGGCTGGGTTTCTAGTCTTGCTCTGCCCTCTGCTGGCTGTGTGGCTTGGGCAAACCCTGTTTACATATCTATAAAATGAAGGCATTAATTTAAAACAGTGGTCACTTCCAACTCTAAAGTTCTAAGCTTCTATAGCTATGTAGAATTTATTAAATAAGATGTTACTTCTATAAATAATTGTGTATAAGATATAAGGGAAGCTCTTGAAATATTGTTTTAAAACATTTGTTTAAATGTTTAAAACATTTGTTTTTGTATTAACTTTATATTATATTCATATTAAGGTCCATCATTTAGACTTGGTGAATTTTCCCAAAACAAAACCTGTATAAGAATTGCCTGTACTTTCTTAGCACCAGCAAAGTGGGGGTGTTTTTATTTTTAGAATTGTTCTGTATCCAGTTAAAAAAATTTTTTTTCCAAATATACTTCGATTCCAAACACATCAGTCAAAAGAACAAAATGATTTGGGCTTTTTGAAAAAAAATCCTCATGTATAAAACAAGAAGATTTCAGTAAAGAAACAATGTAGTAGGGAAAACATGAATGATTCTGAATTAAGAAAACTTGCTTCAAAATATTGGGAAAAGCATTTATTTAGAAGGAGTGAATTCTAGGGCAAGAACTACAGACTACTATTGAAATAAGCTTGGCTAAAGTTCCATGAAGTCTGATCAACATCAAGAGTAATCACCTATCTTTCAATCTCTATTTTTTATTCTTAGGCCTTCTAGCAATTTCTTTGCTTCTTTTGAAAAAGAGAGAAAGGGTACAAATTCCTGTTGGAATCATCATAATATCTGGCTGGGGGTAAGTTGGTAGTTTTCTGTTTGCTTACATGTTCCCACATACACAGTTACTATTCATCCTCTCTTTTTTTCTCTCCCTCTTTTTTTCTCTCCCTCTAAACTCTTGTTATTACAGGATTCCTGCTCTCCTTGTTGGTGTTCTTTTGATAACTGGAAAACATAATGGAGAAAGCATTGACTCAGCCTTCTTTTACGGAAAAGAGCAGGTGAGAAGAGTTTATTGACAGTTCTGTTCTTGAGAACGTCTCTTTTTAGCTTCTTAATGTGTTTTGCTATACTTAAATTAAAATTAATTTTGAAAGTCTATTCCAGTTTATTGCCTATCACACTGATGATCCTATGTCACTTTGTTAACTCACACCTCAAAATGCAGTAAAGATTTTACATGTCTATAAAAAGGAAAATGAAATTGAAAAAAAAGATTTCACATGTTTAAGTCTGTTTGTCGCTGAGGATTTCCAAATATTTGAAACTTACTGGGTCTTCTTAAGCATACTTATGAATTATGTTTCCTTTATTGGAGGAAAGGGTGATTAATTTAAAGCCATTTAATAAGTTAGCAGTAATAATAAAAGCCAAGTTCTTGACTTTTAATTGTATCATACATATAAATTTCAGAACAAAAAGTATTTGGGGAAAAAGTGTGCTTGAAAAGCTATTGAGTAGGAGGCTTCTGGGACCTGCTGAATCAGAATTTCCCAAGGATTTGTGTGGTTTTTGTTTTTTTCTAATTGAAGTATAGTTTGATCTACAATATTACATTAGTTTCAAGTGTATAACATAGTGATTCAATATTTTTATAGATTATACTCCATTTAAAGTTATTACAAAATAATGGCTCTATTTCCCTGTGCTGTACAATATACCCTTGTTGCTTATCTATTTATACGCAGTAGTTTGTATCTCTTAATTCCATATCCCTTCCTTGCCCCTCCCAAAGATGTGTTTTTTTGTTTGTTTGTTTGTTTGTTTGTTTTTTAAATCTACATACCACTTAGGTCTGTGACTTTTTTTTTAATTAATTAATTAATTAATTAATTAATTTATTTATTTATTTATTTATTTATGGCTGTGTTGGGTCTTCGTTTCTGTGCGAGAGCTTTCTCTAGTTGCGGCAAGTGGGGGCCACTCTTCATCGCGGTGCGCGGGCCTCTCACTGTCGCGGCCTCTCTTGTTGCGGAGCACAGGCTCCAGACGCGCAGGCTCAGCAATTGTGGCTCACGGGCCTAGTCGCTCCGCGGCATGTGGGATCTTCCCAGACCAGGGCTCGAACCCGTGTCCCCTGCATTGGCAGGCAGATTCTCAACCACTGCACCACCAGGGAAGCCCAAAGATGTGTTTTTTAGGAACTTCCTAAAATGATTTTGATTTCTTACCCTTTTTTTCTGTTTTGTAATTTTGAATTTTATTGGATTGTTGTGAGAATAAATAAGATTATACATATAAATGACTTAGACTAGTGCTGGCATATAGTTAGTACTCAATAAGTATTAGCTATAATTACTTATTTTTAGTATTATCACCATGACAAAGTTTCTAGTTGAAATACACTTGAACTGTGTACTAAAGCAAGCAAAATCTTTGAAGTAAAGAAAAAGTCTATAAGTAATCATTTAGATTACTTGTAGAGGAAACCAAGGACATGATGCATAGTGAAAGAAGCATCTAGAAATCTCATTTGATTACAAGCAAACCCTAATTTCTCTTCAAGTAACTTACATTCCTTCCATACTCTTCCTCTTTTTTAAGAACCACTGTTGTAGAGCATTTATAGCTATGGAGATAACGCATTTTCAACCAAAAAAGTGCCCTTAACCTCGTCTACTAAGATTTCAAGCTGGGATTGTGAAAAGTGGCCTAACGTCTCTTTGCAACGTTGACAGATGATCATCACGGCAGTCACCCTGTTCTGCAGCATTGTGATAGCCAGCGTATCACTCATGTGTATGTACCGCACCTCCCAAGCAGGACGCTATGAAGGTTTCGACCAGTCTCAAGACCACAAAGCAGCAGAGCCTGGAAGCACTGCTTTCGAGGACAGTCCAGTGCCGATAAATGAACCTGAACCTTTTACAAGTTCTATCCCAGAAACAAGTATGATCCTTAATTATAAAGAAACTCTTACATGCCTGTATAGCCTGTATCCTAAATGTTTTGTTTAAGGAAACTTCCTTGAACTATCTTGAATATCACAGGTATTTATGAAATGAGGAATTTGAAGCATAGTCAATAATAGAAAGAGCTTGCAAGTTCATTTATTAGATTCTTGTTTATAAATCTTTTGTGAGGATAATCTTTTGTTAAATCCTAAGACTTCCTTGGTCCTGAGAGTTTAGAGAAGAGTAACAACTGAAGGAGGGCTCTTTCTAGGAAACTAAGCACCTATGTTTGTTAATTTAACAACATTGTATCAGGTAAGCACCATCAATAAAATGAACTAAAGAGGCTTGATTGAAGCAGGGTTAATGGTGAAAGTTGGGAGTTGGCAAACTACAGTCGGCCATCTGTTTTTGTATGTTTCAAGAGCTAAGAATAGCTTGTACATTTTTAAAGAGTTAAAGAAAAAATTTTAAAAGACAAATATTTTATGACACTTGAAAGTTATGTGAAATTTAAATTTCAGTGTCCATCACATGTTATTGGAACATAGCCATGCTCATTTATTTATATATTGCCTATGGATGCTTTCACGCTATATTGGTAGAGTTGAGTCGTTCAACAGAGATTCAATGGACTGCAAAGCCTAAAATATTTATTATCTGGCCCTTTATAGAAAATGTTCGGCAATCCTTGGTATAAGTGAAAATATGACCCTAACCAGTGACTTTGTTAATGTGTTAACAGTTATCGGGTTTGCTTCAATTCGTGAAGGGAACTCAGCAATAGAATATGCATTTTGGATTCATTGGTGCGTGTGGAGATTTCATAGACATAGACCACTGTGCTAGGAAGTGTAAATGATGGTACCTATTTTGTTTAGAGAGTGTGTGGAGTAGAGAGATGACTAATCTTAAAACTATTAGTTGTAAATAGCAATAAGTAAAGAAAGAGCAAAAAGAAATCTCTTTTTAAAAAGAGATTTTAAAAAGCATTTTAACTAACTTAAAAGGAAGAAGATCCCACAAATCCTACTGTCTTACATTGCCTTCCTTCCTCTCTCCTGTCCTTCATCCCAAACTGGAAGTAGATAGCACAGGGGTTAGAAACACGGATCTGGAGCCAGTCTGCCTGGGTTCAAATCTGACTCTACAGTTTACTATTATTTGGTCTTAGGCAAGTTCTCTGTGCCTTGGTTTCCATATTTAATGCTGCTAATACCTACTACATAGGACTGCGGGGTCCCACTACATAGGACTGTAGTTTGCCAACTAGTGATTTACATTAACCCTGCTTCAATCAGGCCTCCTTTAGTTCATTTTATTGGTGGTGCTCACTAATTTCTTTGTCAGATCCTTTGTGATTATATCCTCAGAAATTCATTCTTTTGAGTCCTCTTGACTATTTTCCCTTTTAAAACAGAAGTTCAAGGATTATGTGTATGCTTTCACTAAGATTTTAAAAGCCACTTTTCTGAAGTCTCGAGTACTTTTCTGATCATGCCCAGCATCCTTTCCTTCCTCGCTTTCTTTGTGTACTCTCACATTTATCCTATAAATCCATCTACTTTGTGTTTTCAGACAGGGCCTAAAGACCACCACTCTCTACATCTTCTTCTCCTGCGAGTGTTTTAGAACTGGCCACCAAAGGCTTGCGAACATGTGTGGGGAGTCCTAAACTAAATGTCTTAAGCCCGGAGACTTCTGCTGCTACGTCTCTACTGTCCTTTAAAAATAGCAAATAAACAGTACCATAGATGTTCTTTAAATCCTGTCATTGTCATCTCTAGCAGGAAAACTAGCTTGCACCTTTTATATAAATAAATGGAGAGCCAGAAGACAGCTATGGCTTATCTCAATAGAAAACCTTCTGCAGTGTTTATACTTCCCTCTCCTCTTATCTCACTGCTTTATAATTGCTTTTTAAATTTTCAGTATAACCCACTAGAGTGTAAGTGCTGTGACTGACTTGCCCATCATTATAGCCTCAGCACCTAGCATGGTATCAGGCTTCCTATACATGTTTAGTAATATTTGTTAAATGAATGGATAGATGCATGGGTCGATAAGATATGCCATGATTTTCTGAAGCTACCCTGAAAACTCCTGTGGCAAAGCACTTGTTTATTTGCCTATTCACCCATGTTCCTAGGAAAAAGGTTTTTAAACCTGTCTGGTTATTTTTCTTCCCTAAAGCCTGCTCTCTTCTGCTTTGCTAGTAGTATTAACACATAACACATTAGATGTCCAGCCTGGCCTCCCCAAATCTCAGTAATCCAAAATAGTTCACTCCCTTCTGCCCCTCGCTACACATTTGTCAGAGACACATGATTTGCTTACGCTCTAAGTGTGGAATTATAATTGAAAGGAAAATTAACCTATTTTAATATGAGAGCAGAGGTTCAGTTAATAAAAAGAGAAGGGCATATCATCTCTCTATATATGGAATCTTAAAAAAAAAAACAAGCTCATAGATTCTGAAAACAAGATTCGTGGTTGCCAGAGGCAGGGAGTAGAAGGTAAGAGAAATGGGCGAAGGGGGTCAAAGGGTAAAATAAAAAAGTAATAAATAAGTATGGTGTATTACTGAGCAACATACAAACATACATACATAAATGAGAAGGCTAATGGGGCACTTACATGTCCTTCTTACATTTGAAGGGAAAAACTGCCATATGTGTGTGTTCCCTATACATATGTCATTGGAATGGGCTGGCTTTTTATCTGTTTTCTTAACAATTTTATCTTAGTGAATTTAAGCCTTCAAATTTCTGAAGGTAATAGGGCAGGGCCAGATGATTTCTGTATTTTCTTTTTGATTATTCTGTGGCATCGTTATCTTAAATTTAGAAAGACATTTGTAATAGCTTATTATAGATTGTAGTTTTTATACTTTGAAATCTTTTTTTGTTTTGTTTTTAAGAACACTACTGAAAAATTAAAGCACATTATCAATGAAAGGTTCAGCCTATGAATTATTCCTTTTTAGTACATTAAGTTTTAATACAGTGTATCACTGAAGTTATTCTATTATAATCCATGTCAAGGAGCACCATGTCCATATATGTGAGAAATGTTTTAAAGGACACTGCATGCAGTTCTCTGACTATATAGAGGTAAAATTACAGCTCTATAGCAGATGTCTCAGTATGACTTCTGTAAACCAGTTTACCTATAAACCAGCAAGAGACTTTCAGCAGTATATATCTAAAAATAAAAAAAGAATACAACTGCTTTTACTGCATCTTCTAAACTAGTAGGAAACATGTTCTTGAAAGAAGTGAGTTTTGAGCTAAACTTAGAGGAGGAGAGGGTTTGGATGAAATCTGTGTCAAACTAGGCCAGGAGACTCAAATAAACATGAAGTTTGTGGAGGACAACTAGAGAATTGTCCTGAAAGAAGGGAAGGGCCTTTGTTGAATAGTGGGAGTGGTTGGATAGGGGGAGAGGGGCCGAGTCCTAGAGAGCTTTCAAATTCAGGCTAAGGAGTTTGAATTAGCTGCAGTTAGCAATAGAGCATTAGTGCATGTTTTCAAGGAGAGGTGAAATCCAAGCTGTATTTTAGGAAAGTGGTCAAATTCTTATTTCCCAAAGCACGGTGGAAACTAATAAAACAGCATGGATAAAAACATTTTCCTTAAAAAAAAATTAATTAATTATGGGAATTCCCTGATGGTCCAAAAAAGATATCAGCTGGAGAACAAACAAACAAAAACATTTTCCTTGTCTCATACAAAGAAGAGACAATATGTAAAGGAGCTGATCCTTTGTCTGCCACTCTTTAAATGTTAGCTTCTGTATAAGCATATTTGAATACTTTTTGATAGATACCCATACAGTGTGGCTGTATGGAAAATTTGTGTGTGTGTGTGAATGAGTTTGGGTTTTTTTTTTGTTTTGGGGGGTTTGGTTTGTTTTACTTGGCATCTCTTCATGTTGTCCATTTCTGTTGTGGTTGGACTCTCCCCTCACGTGTTATTTTGTCTATATAGGTTGCTGCTCCTGCTGCATGGGAAACGGTGAATTATGCTGCCCATCCGCAGAACCAGTAGCAAACATAAGCACCAGTGGGTCTGTGACTCCCTCGTTTGAGGAAAGTAAGTGCCTCTGGCAGGGAGCTCAGCTCGGTGCTCTGTGACCACCTAGATGGGTGGGATGGGGTGGGTGGGAGGGAGGTCCAAGAGGGAGGGGATGTATATATACATATAGCTGATTCACTTCATTGTACAGCAGAGACTAACACATCATTGTAAAGCAATTATACTCCAATAAAAAAATAATAAAAATATATATTAAAAAAAAAAAGAAAGAAAAGTAAGTGCATCTGGGCTATGAGGATGGGCCTAAGGAACAAAAGATTCCTTATTCTTATGCCTTAAAAGAACTCTATATAGAATTTCTATAGAAGCTACTGTTTGAGAATATTCTCAAAGAAAGTACAAATAGTATAATAATTGTGCATAGATAGGGTACTGATTTTTAATTTGCGTGGAAATTTTCCAATAAATTTAACCCAAGTGATAATTCCAAGAAGTTTGCCCTAAGGGCCATTATTTTTGGGGGGCTCTTGTTTTAGAAGCTGAGACTTTTCCCACACTCCATTCCCCCAGGGCCAGGACTAATTAGTTAGTGCTTAATTACATTTTGAATCCATGTGCTTTAAAATATGCCCTTTCTTATAAAATAAGAAAAATCTTTACAAGTAATAACCTTTTGGCATATAGACTAAGAGACTAAATCACATTTATGGTCTGAATTTCAAATTATTTAAGACAACTGAATACATTTATGTGAAATTGCAATGTACCTTCAGTTGATCATGCTTATTTTTAATCAAAGTAGAAAGGGAAACCCTAAAAAGTCCTCTTTATGATGGAGCATACGTCAACTGTTTTGCTGTCAAGGGCATTATGTTTTTATATAAGAAATGTTGTGAGGATTATAAGAAATGATGTGTGCAAATCACTTAGCACAGTGAGTGGTATACAAACTAAATGCTTATTAAACATAGTAGCAGCAGCAGTAGTTGTTGTTATTATTCAGGCGGGATTTATACTTGACTGCTTTCTGCTGGCTAGGAATGAATCTTAAATAGTAGAATTCACATTTCCATAGAAAGAAGTAAAAATACATCAGATGTTGAGCCTTCACTGACTTTCAATAGGAAACCCCTCTTGGCATTCAGTTACATGTGTTTCAAGTTTTGTGTGCCCCTTTTCTAAAGCTGATATTTCTTTACATCAGAATTCCCAAGTGTTTGCTCCTTGCTTTTTCTTCCCTATACAATATACCTAATAGTAAAGTCCATTAGCAAACTCAACATGTGATTTGATTCAACAACTTTTTTTGCCCCCCCAAAATCTCCTTACAATTTGCTTATCTATCATTTCTCCATTAATAATGCTGATTCCTGAAAAATTTTTTTAATTATAGGGGCTTCTTAGATTTTCTGATCATATTTTACAAAAATTATATAGAATGAGAGCCATCATATAAGGACTTCATCTGCCCACATAATTTAGTACCATTCCTAAGCCTGAAATAAAGAAAGTCTAAAGGAAATCAAACGATGGACAAATGAGAATTTTTAGAGTTTAACAATGTGATTAATTCCTTGTCGCCAAAACACTGGCACACCACAAAGGCAAAATAAATATCGCAATGTGTAAAAAAGGCAAATAAAAGATAGTAAAATTTATTTTTATCCATTTTTATAATACTTCTACATAATGTTTTAAGACCAGGTTTATTATATATACTGCTAGAATTTTTCTGTACCAAGATATACCCAAATAATTGTTATAAAATAGGATCATACTACAGAAACTGTTTGGCAGCCTACTTTCTTTTTACTTTTTACTTTTAACCTACTTTTATTGTGAACATTCACCTATGCCATTAGCTATCAGGCCAGACCATATTTAATGGTTGTATATGTTCTTTTCTAAGAAGAGGCTTTAGGAAGTATAAATTTTTGTTCGCTTAAAGGTAAGAGCTGTAAAGTTGTGTTTTTTAATCTCTGACTTTTTGTAATAAGACTGTATGTTAGACTAGCATCTATTTTGTAAAAATGTTTTCCCCTGCATTTGATGCCTTAGATATAGTGGAGCTGAGGTGGGAGAATAAAGGTTTCTTGTGAAAGGCCCCTCACTTCTCTTTTAGGCCAGAGAAGAGTCATGTGATTTGGACTTGGTTCCACATGCGAACAGAACAAAGTGTATAATATTTTTTATTTGGTTCCTTAAAGGTCTTTTCTAAGGCAAATTTTAAACTCTTTAATGAAAGGCAAGTGGTAGTAGTAAATTTGTTTTGCTCTTAGCCAAAATAGGGTATTCGTGACCTATTTACACCAAGGTGTAGATTTTTACATTTTTACAAAATTACACCAAGGTGTAGATTTATCACAGGTGAAACTTGAGTTATTAATTTAGCCTTAAAAAAGTGTGTGTGTGTGTGTGTTACATTGTTAAATAATGTAGAAGGGAACTATTGCGTACTACTTGTATTTTTTTTTGGATAAAAACATTCTACAAGTAGAACTCTCCTAAAACAACATGCAGGAGACTTCCTTGGATTTCAACTAAAATAAAATACTGATTCTGAGCTGAATGTGCATATGTGGTGGTTTGTTTAGGAAGTCATTATGAATTTAAAATGCATTCAGATAAAAAGCTCTGATTACAAATTGTTGTACTTACTGTTTTATAGATGAACATTGTGTGAGTCGCTGTAACTCCCAGAGCTGCATATTAGCCCAGGAAGAGGAGCAGTATCTACAGAGTGGAGACCAGCAACTGACTCGACATGTGTTTTTGTGTTTACTTCTCATTATTGGCCTGTTTGCTGTAAATGTTTCTTCTGATTTTGTTTTGGGGCCATTTCTTTAAATGTTTGGCAAAGGTTTTTTTTCAGGCATCTGGAGAAACTTAGTTGCTTCTTCACAGGGGGGTGGCAGTTCGACCATCTGAATCCTAATCTTGAGCTAAATGTTTTGGGGGGGGGGGAAAGAATGAATAATTCACATTACTCTGTTGCCTAAGTGCTTCAGTAGCTTATTTTGCTTAGAATACTTACTCATCCTATGCCTTGAACCTAGAATTTGGGGTAAAACCAGGCATCTCCATGATGTGTACAGGACCACTTACTCCTAACATATTCCTTGACTGACTTCTGTGGATAAATGACTACATGGTCTCTCAGAAGATAGTCCTCAGATAAATAAACTTTTAAAAATAATTTTACATTATGAAAATAACATAACCACTTCATTCAGTGGATACTTACAAAATAGAGAAAAGAGGAAAAATATCCATCATACTACTGCCGTCTCTTTTTTAATATATTTTTCATGGTTCTAATAATACATTCAGATTTATGTCCTGCTTTGTGACTTATGTCAAGCATTTTCATGTTGCTGCAAAGTGTTCATAACCGTTCCTTTAAATGGCTCCTCAATAAACCATAGAGGAGATGCATTAGCATTCACTCAACCACTTCCTTATGGAACTATGGATCGTTCCTAGTTTTTCAGAATGCTCTAATAAACATCTCCATGAAATATATTTCCTTATGATAGATTCTCAAAGTTGGGAAACCTGGATCAAAGAGTATAAATATTTTTGTGCCTTTGGATGCATTCTACTGTTGTTTTCCAAAGGAGTAGTATAGGTTTGTAAAGTACTCTCACCAACATTGAATATTATAAATTTTTTATTTGATAATTTTTTTTTTTTTTTTTTTTTTTAATTTATGGCTGTGTTGGGTCTTCGTTTCTGTGTGAGGGCTTTCTCTAGTTGTGGCAAGCGGAGGCCACTCTTCATCACGGTGCGCGGGCCTCTCACTATCGCGGCCTCTCTTGTTGCGGAGCACAGGCTCCAGACGCGCAGGCTCAGTAATTGTGGCTCACGGGCCCAGTTGCTCCGTGGCATGTGGGATCTTCCCAGACCAGGGCTCGAACCCATGTCCCCTGCATTGGCAGGCAGATTCTCAACCACTGCACCACCAGGGAAGCCCTATTTGATAATTTTATAAGTGAAATATAGCACTTCATTTTTTAAATGCATTTCTTTGATTACTAAAGGGTTTTTTTTTTAATTAGTTCTATGTCCTCTTTAGTGAATTACCAGTTATTATATACTTCTTTGTGATAGTTCAAGTGTAACTTGCCTAGTGATGGGAGATGGACCATATAACCCATGAAGAAACCCCCTTACCCTTTCCAAACTGGGATGCTCACTACATAGAATCATATCAGCCAGCACGATTTTAACTGCTGTTTAAGAACAAAAATCAAAAAGTAAGAAATGCAGCCAAGAATTGCTGCTCGGTGATGTGATTGTTTTCACTGTGTAAAACTAATTTTAAAATCAGACCTGTCTTCGGCTAGTCAAAGTCCTGATGTATTATGTAAGCTTCTGTATTATGGCTCATGTCTTCTTGCTTCAAATCTGATCAGAATAGATGCTGCTTGAATGACATCTGTCAAGAAGAGAGGTTGAAACCTCTTGTTTGAAAGACAAAGCCTCTATATTCTCTTGGTGTTTTTCCCTTTAGTCCTTTTCTTCCTAATTATTAAGTAGATAAGTTATTGTACTATGTTCTGGATAGAGAGAAATGATTAGCTTGCTTCATTTTAAAGTACTATTTTCTCCTTCCTTTACAGAATCTTTCCAGTTGTTTATGGTGGCTATTCAACCAAGAGCCTGGGAGACTATATGTTGAGTTACAGTTTTTCTGTGCTGTGTTTAACTTTGGCCAGGTATTTATTTACTGAGAACTTTGAGGGGTTTTTGTTTTCCTGGATGGTTTGTTGGTGGGGGGGTGATGGTACGGATGTTGTTGTTTTCTTTTAAATCAAAAGGGTTTAGTTTGTTTGCCAGCTGCTGGTATGCGTGACAGCTGACAGCTGCTGCCTATCTCCTAGTAGAGATGAATTATTATATTGGTTAAAGTCATCAGAATGCACACTGAGTGTTTCAATCAGAAATACCAAATAGTTTTTTGCTTTGGTTTTGAGATAAAGAATGATAATTTAGCAGGGACAAGATGTTCCAAGTTCTTTTTAAACTTTGTTGTGGCCTTAATAAGTTACTTCGGGAAAATGACTTAACATCTCTGAGCCTTTAGTTTAGCAACTTATTTTAATGCACATCATTTCATTTACATTTTGATGTTTCTTGAACTACAGGTACTTAAATCCTGTAAAAAAAATCATGTGGCATATAAATAAAATTTGACCAGGGATAGTAGATACCATTCCTTGAGAGTCTACTATATGCCAAACATTTTTAAGCATTTTACATTAATTATTTCATTTAAACATCACAAGAATATCTGCAAAGTAAACTTATCACCCCCAGTTTAAAAATTAGACATTAAAATTCCATGAAGAACTAATACGATAGGTGCTGTTGTCTTTATTTATATCACTATTAAAATGGATATTTAAGGGTAAATGATATTTTAGATATTGGGAAAATATTTTGATGTGAAAATTTAAAATTTTTATTGTCTCCAATCCCTTACTTTTTTTTTTAAAGATTTTTTTTTTGATGCGCACCATTTTTTTTAAAGTCTTTATTGAATTTGTTACAATATTGCTTCTGTTCCATGTCTTGGTCCCTTGGCCACAAGGCATGTGGGATCCTAGCTCCCCGACCAGGGATCAGGCCTGCACTCCCTACATTGGAAGGCGAAGTCTTAACCACATCCCTTACTTTTTAATTAGAGAATATTAGTCCCAAGATTAAGTATCAGGTTGAAAAAAATACAGTACTTGAAATCATTGCACTTGCCTATTAAACCTGAAATAATTGGCCATATGAGTTAGTTAACATTTATCAGTAGACGCTCTTGCAAGTTTTTCCCTAACGTTAATTTCTTGAAATATTTCCAGTTTGCTTTGCCTTTATTATGGGAGCAAAAATGGCTATATTTAGACAGACAAGTGACCTATCAGTTTATTATAGACAGACATGAGCATCCCAGGGCTACTTGATGCCCATCTCACTCTGTGATACTGTTCAAGATTTGATTTTGTACCCAAGAACTATAAAATACTAGGTTGAAAATCTTAGTCTTACTTAGCATTTTGCATTTTGCATTTTGCACTTACTTTGCACTCCAAGCTGAGCCATCCCAGGACTGGGACTGACAAAGCTTCGCAAACAGAAGCTAATGCCAAGAATGTTGCATTTGAAATATTGTCCCCACAGCTTATGGCTGAAGTGCTTCAAAGGAGGGAGACAGATACAAAACCTGCTCCCATTCCATTTTTCTCTTGGGGAGTTGTGGTGGTAAGATCATTCCCTTTAGGTGGTTTATAATTTGAGGTGAAGACAGGTAGGTCCTTCATGTCATTGCATTTTCCATCCCACCCACACCAACCTGGTCTAAAATCCTTACCCCACTGTGCCTGACAGATGGCAGTTCCCAGCTTCCCATCTCCCCAAGGCAGTCCTGATTGTCCTGATACGTGGCTAATATCTGGTGCTAGTTTGCCTCATCACTCCCAAATTCGTCAAACCCTTTCCCTAAACACTAGCCAATTTCATTTCACATAAATTTTTTTCAGTTACTTCATTATAATCAGAACCTATAGCACTTGTTAATTGTATAATTTTTGAAGTTTTAACAGAAAAATAATAAAGAAGTACTTAAGCATAATGGGAGATATTTTATTTTCTTTTTAGAAAGGGGAAAAAAGTCATATAGCCCTTAAATGTTGTCATTTTTCTCCAGTAAGCTAGCTTGCCAATGTGGTTGTTCAGCACTCACTTATATCACCCATCATAATTAGTAGGAAAGATGATTGAGAAGAGGCAGCCAAGGGAGGCATACAATCATCCCTCAGTATCCGAGGGGGACTGGTTCCAGGACACCCCTCAGGTACTAAAATCCATGGATGCTCAAGTCCTTCATATAAAATGGCACAGTATTTGCATATGACCTATGCATGTCCTCCTGTATATTTTAAATCATCTCTCGGTTAGTTACATCACCTTAATTGCTATGTAAATAGTTGCCAGTATGCGGCAAATTCAAGTTTTGCTTTTTGGAACTTTCTGGAATTTTTTTCCCAAATATTTTCAATCCACGGTAGGTTAAATCCATGGATGTGGAATCTGTGGATACAGAGCATTGACTGTACCTGCCATCAGGCACTGAACTTTAGAGGTCCTGCCCGTGTGTTCTATTTAAAATGTTGCTCTAATCACTAGAGGTTTACTTCCTCAAGCACTAAATATTTTGGCTTCCATCATTTCTCTGTCTTAAAATTTATTGTAGAACTCATAAAATATAACTTTTTTTTCTTCCATAGGGATTTATTTCCTTTGGCATCTTTGGATTGGACAAACATTTAATCATCCTACCTTTCAAAAGAAGGTACTTTTAGTTTTGAAATAAAGCTATAACTGTAAAGGTGATGACAAAGCCATTCTATTAAGATACTTATATTTTTAAACCTTTAGCAACTACTAGGAAACCACAGAAAGGTTATTTGTTGTAAATAATTGCAGAGAAAATGACAGAAGAGCTGTCATTAATCCAACATTTTAATTTGTATTTTAACAAGAATTGATGGACACTGACTTCTATCTATGCCATTAACTACATAAAGTAAAATGAAACTTGAAAATGTATTTAGAAATGGAAATAGTAGGTGATGTGCCCCCAAAGGTCTATATTTGATTGTCTTTCTCGTTTGACAACAGGATTTCTCTTTCTGTCAAACCGACAATTTATAGAAAACTCAAGTTTTCTTCTTTCTAAATTTCAATTTTTTTAAATTAACTTGGTGAAGAGTTTCTTTGAATTCAGATCAGGGATTTCTTTATGAAAAATAATGAAATGAGAACACTTCACCTTGGGGGTGGGAGGAAGTGGTGGAGGTAGAGGGGTGAATCCGTACTTCCTCATTTGTTTTCAAAGTCAAAATTAGTAGAAACTAGAAGTGCTAGTGGAATTTATCCTATTGCCTATATAAAAAGTGCCCAGTAAATGGTCCCTGTTCCTTCTTCTCCTTCTCTTTTTTCCATCATCATTAAAATATAGCTGCTAGGGTCACAGTCCTTTCATGAAAGAAGAAAAGCAAAATAGGAAAGTCACTGCACTTAGTTATTAGCTTCATAATGTTGATCGGTTAAAAGAGTCAACAGATCTATTGTCTGGGCTGGCAAAACAGGATTGTTTTGTACTCGAGGTCCCACTATTTGTCTCTCTGGTACCGAAATTGGAAAATGATTAAATAATATACTTGATCTCTGTACGTTATTTTTGCGTTTTAAAACAGTAGAATGTAGAATAAGAAACTTCATTTTTTGGTAGTTACTGAAATGGGTCCAACATGTCTGGAGGGTTTATAAAATGTTCAAGTCCCCCACCCCAGCCACCAAATGCAGGTTAAATATGTTTCTGCTTCAGAGACTAAGGATGTCTGGGTGCTGTAGATGACAGCTGTGGTGAGTGACAGTTTGGGAACAGCCATGTTGACGGGGTGATAAGCAAGAAGGGGCTCTCTTTCAGGGCTTTTCGTTCCTTAAAAATTGCATCCTTAAATTTTTGTTTTTAGACTTGAATTCCTATGGAACAACAAAGAAACAGCAGAAAATAGGGATTCTTCTGTTCCTGAGGAAATAAAAATGACCTGTCAACAGTTTATCCATTATCACCGTGACCTCTGTATCCAAAACATTGTGAAGGAAAGAAGGTAAGTACAGGTTCTAGATAATTATATTTTAGATGCTTAGTTTTGGTTTGTAATAAGCTAAGTAATGTGCTTGTGACTAACTTTATTATTGTTATTTTCAATAACACATATACACATAAAAGTTAAAATAGCTATGGGTCAGTTTATAGTTTAAGAAACAGTATATATAAGAGCCATAACACTTTGATCTTTACATTTTTAGATGCCATATAACTTCTGATTTCCATGTAAAACGTGAAAACTTTAGAATGAACCAAAATGTAGCAGAATATGAACATTCACTTCATGTTGGCCATTAGTACCTCTCAAAAACCTTTGAGATACATTGTATTTAGAAGTGATTTTATATTCCCCATCTCCTAGGGGTATGCTAGTAATATGCTATTTCATATTACTAATGATATTGTTAAGAAAATGAAATGAAATTTCTATCTCTTAATTAATTCTGCTGCTTATTTTTCACCTCAAGTCCTAATCTTCAGTCTATGACAGCATATTTATTCTTCTAATCCTGTATGGAGTATACAGCAGGAAAAGAATAAACAAATGTTTTAGTGCCAATATTTTTGGTTGTCAAAAAAAGAGAAAAAAACAAAACATGATATTAAGAATACTTTTATGTCTATAACTGAAAAATTGAAAAGGTATGAAAATTACCATTCAGGATATTTACAAATATTATGCCACTATATTTCATTATAACTGGAGGTATCCTGGTATAGCTCGTGGAAAGGGGACTCATTGGGTGGGGACTAATACTAGAACTCAATTACTGGATCTGCCACTTATTAGCTCTGTGACATTGGGCCAGTTTAAGTCTCCAAACCTTAGTTTTCCTCTTCTTTAAAATACCTGGCTCTTGGGGTTGTTTGCATTAGATAACAAAATCTATATGATGCGCCTAGCCCAGTTTCTGGAAATGGTAAGCTATGAAAAAAAATTAGTTTCCCACCCTTAAAGGCCCAAACACAATTATTTCAAAGTACCATCTATGGATAGTTTCAACAATTTAAAATTGCTTTTTAAAATTTAAAAAAAGGAACTCTGTGTTACCTCCACCAGGCCCACTGTGATTGCTGACTGGCATAGCTCTTTGCCATTTGCAGGGCTGTCAGGCTGCCTCCGTCCCAGATGGCAAATGGGCACAGGCTGGTGATGGTACTGCTCTGCATCCTGCATAGTGGCTAATCCTCTGCCACTCTGTACAACTCCGTGAGCTGTGGTTGTAGCTGCCTGATCAGTCATCAGGAAGCAAATATTAATCAGTTGGTGTCTGGATTAGAAGGTGTAGGGCTATAAATTTAAAATCAACAAGGAGGAAAAAGGCTCAGACTCCGGGTGTAACATTCAGGCTTTTGTTTAAAGTGATGTTTGTAGCTGCAAAGCATAAATTAAGATATCTTATTACTAAGTAAAATATTGATGTTACAATATTGTGATTTTGTGTACTTGAGAAACTTTTCCATGTATATTAACCTCTTTTCTAATTTTTATATGAAACGCTAATGTACATTCATTTGTGGTTAAATGCTTTAAAATTTTTGTCACCTATTTCTCATTTCATCTTGATATTCATCCACTGTTTCCTACTGTCAAGCACTTTGGGTTTTGCAGCTTACCTAATGCTTGTGGACAGATTCATGTTGTCTACTGCATACTTGTATAAAAATGAACAGAATCTACTTAATTTGTTTTTTTACATTTCTTTTTCCCTTGTTTTTTTGTTCATATCTGAGGCACTCTCACATTTGCATTAGGAAGACAAATTTTAAATAATTAAGAAGCCGATTTATTATCAAAAATTTTTTAAATCTGAGGAATCTGGGATTTCCCTGGCAGTCCAGTGATTAAGACTCTGCACTGGGGCTTCCCTGGTGGCGCAATGGTTAAGAATCCGCCTGCCAATGCAAGGGACACGGGTTTGAGCCCTGGTCCGGGAAGATCCCACATGCCACAGAGCAACTAAGCCCATGAGCCACAACTACTGAGCCTGCGCTCTAGAGCCCGCGAGCCACAACTACTGAGCCCACGTGCCACAACTACTGAAGCCCACGTGCCTAGAGCCCATGCTCCGCAACAAGAGAAGCCCCTGCAATGAGAGGCCCGCGCACCACAATGAAGAGTAGCCCCCACTCGCCGCAACTAGAGAAAGCCCGCCTGCAGCAACGAAGACCCAACACAGTCAAAAATAAATAAGTAAAATAAATAAATTTAGAAAAAAAAAAAAAAAAAAAGACTCCGCACTTCCAGTGCAGGGGGTGTGGGTTTAATCCCTGGTCTGGGAACTAAGATCCCACAAGCCATGCAGCATGGCCAAAAAAAAAAAAAAAAAAATCTGAGGAATCTTATGGAAATTCCTCAAAAAATTAAAAATAGTACCATATGATCCAGCAATTCCACTCCTGAGTATTGACCCAAAGAAAATAAAAACACTAATTAGAAAGATATGTGCTCCCCTTTGTTCATTGCAGTATTATTTACAATAGGCAACATATAGAAGAAACCTAAGTGTCCCTCAGTAGATGGATGGATAAAGAAGATGGGGTATATATATACAATGGAATATCACCCAGCCACAAAAAAGAATGAAATCCTGCCATCTGCAACAAGATGGATGGACCTAGAGGGCAATATACTAAGTGAAATAAGTCAGACAGAGAAAGACACTGTATGATTTCGCTTATATGTGGAATCTAAAAAAACAAAACAAATGAACTGACATAACAAAACAGAAACAGAGTCATAGATACAGAGAACAAACAAGTGGTTGCCAGAGGGGAGGAGGTTGGGGGGAAGAAAGAAATAGGTGATGGAGATTAAGAGGTACAGACTTCCAGTTGTAAAATAGATGAATCACAGGGGTGAAATGTACAGTGTGGGGAATATAGTCAACAACTATGAAAAAAAAATCTTAGATTTATAGCAAGACAGATCTCACTTACCCTTTGCCTGCTTCTTTTTTTTTAATAGTCATTCTTTTTTTATTTTTTTTATTTTTGGCTGCGTTGGGTCTTCGTTGTTGAGCGTGGGTTTTCTCTAGTTGCGGCGAGCAGGGGCTACTCTTTGTTGCAGTGTGCAGGCTTCTCACTGCAGTGGCTTCTCTTGTTGCAGAGCACGGGCTCTAGGCGCACGGGCTTCAGTAGCTGTAGCACACAGCTTCAGTAGTTGTGGCTCATGGGCTTAGTTGCTCTGTGGCATGTGGGATCTTCCCGGACCAGGGCTCAAACCCGTGTCCCCTGCATTAGCAGGCAGATTCTTAACCACTGTGCCACCAGGGAAGCCCTGCCTGCTTCTTAATGGAGCAAATTCCTAACATATCAGTAAGATTATCTTGCTCAGGGCATGAAGAAAGGTATTGTGATAAGCAGAAAATAAAAAGTTTGATTTCAGTAATTTAGTAAAAATTGTCACTTCTTAAGAGCTTGCAAAAATATTATTTAATGCTCCTGAGACAATTAAATTATTTATTTTAACTGAGTATAACATAAAATATATAACTGCTATCTACAGAATGCATCTGATCATAAAAGACCATCTACTATAAAAAGAATATTTCTTTGTTGATGCACTTACATTATCTAAGTCATTTTTTTTGTTTAAGTGTTTCTGTTTTCACAAGCATTATTGGCCTATTTTGTTTTTCTCTGGTGGGTCTTTCTAGGTTCAGGTAATTTAACAAACCCTTTATATTCAGAATAGTTTCATCCCTGCCACCTTTTAACTGTCATGCTGTCTTTCCCTGTCTCCTTCTATTTTTCCTTGCTTGTCCTCCATCATGCAGTGCTGATACCAGATTTACAGAACATATGGGTGAATCATTCCTTTGACATACAGGTGTGGTGCCAAGACTTCTTCCGGGACCTTCTGTGGCTGTGACCTGGTGAACTGGCTAATTGAAGTTGGCCTTGCCTCCGACCGTGGTGAAGCTGTGATATACGGAGATAAACTGGTGCAAGGGGGAGTCATCCAACACATCACCAACAATTATGAATTTCGGGATGAGTACTTGTTTTACAGATTTCTTCAAAAGAGTCCTGAACAGAGTCCTCCTGCTGTTAATGCAAACATTCCCCAACAGGAACGATACAAAGAAATTGAGCATTCATCCCCATCTCTTAAGACCTAAGTTATAAAGGAGACAAGCCCACATGGAGTCATATTCTAGCCCCAGATCTGTTACTTATTAGTTAGGGGACCTTGGGCAAATCACAACCTCTCTGAGCCTCAGTTGCCTCTTCTGTAAAATTTGACAAGACATGTTCCCACCCCATGCTAATATTCTGTGATTTCATGTGTATGTAAAACACACAGGAAATTGACTTAGAAAAAAGAGAAACAAATCAAGATTTAAAGTTCTGATAATGAATATAATAATTACTATAGACTATGCCAACATTTTAAAACATTGCTTCCTGCAGTTGCGTGCTGTAATTTCAAAATCAATATCCAATTTACTATTCTTTCAAATTGCCGAATTTGGCAGGTGTGCTGTTGGGAGGATATGGACCTTAAATTATGACCAGTTTGCACTTATTGATAGCACTTCCTAAAAAAAATTTCATTGATTCTTATGAGAGGCCTTCTTATTCTATTTTTCCATTCCCTTGAAAAATAGTACTCATTAAAAACTAGAAGCACTTTTTTAAAAAACAAGTGCTTCATCTCCTCTTGCTTTTCTATCCAATGTACTAATCTGTGCCATTAGGAGGGAAATAAGAACCTCCATAAATATTATTATCTCTAAAATTCATCAACAGAAGTATAGTCTAACCTTTAGCTTTTGTACTAAAAGTAATAATTTGAGCAGATCCATTTAAATTTATCAGCAAAATTATTGCTGTGTGACATATCATTTCTGGTGTTTGCACAAAGCATCTCTGTGCAGAAGGACAGAGATTACCTTATTACCTATTACCTTATTCCCTGCAGTTAAAAAGAAGAAAAAACTATGTAATTCAAGCCAAGATTTTAAAATTCTATGCCTAACATCCTATTTTTACATTTACAATTTAGTTTTTTTAAGTGTCCATGTATAAAAATTTATAAATTTGAAAATTACTAAATGTTGCCCTCTACTTAATTATTAGCTGTTAGTACTGGTTTAACTTATTTAAAACTGTTTCAAATATTTATTTGTCTCATACTTTTAGTGTCTTATATGTAAAAGCCATTTAGAAAATAATTTATAGGGTTAAATCATTGCCCTTTTAATGTAACAAAAATGTAATTAAAAAAAAAAAACCTGCATGGAAGCCTAGTGTACTTAACAAGTAAATTACACATTAGTGTGTAGTATTAACCTATACCAACTTTAAGTTATAACTAGGGAATGGGGTTTTTCAGCAGAACTGTCTGCTACATAACTTTAAAAAAAAATATGACCACATTATTATAACTCTTAGAATCCTCAGGAGTAAGCATAAAGCCTCATTGCTGTACCAGGAGAATTTTATAGTTACAGCAATAAAGATATTAATTCATATGCATGCAAGAAACTCAAACTCAAGTGGGGAATTTGTTTTGCTTGTGAACAAGTCATACTACACATGTTCTGTTATTTGCATGACAGGAATTGGCAGCATCTTTTTCCATGGAAGACACTAAAAGAAAACCCTGACTCAGGATGATCTGCAGTTTCAGATAATGAAAGCTTTTAAGAGATGTTTTTAGAATTAAGGATATGCTAATTTTATTAAATAAAAATATTTGTAACTTTTACTCACTCACTGACAAAGCAAGTTTCTCAATAAAATATCTATTTTAACTTGCATTGCCAACGTCTTTTCTTTGAGTAATCTGAATAATGCAGAAGCCATCAGAGAGATCTTTTCTATAGGTTTTCAATGTTTCCTTAAATGGGTCTCCTGAGATTGTTCTATTCTTCATGACCCTATGGGATCTGTGCACAAGGCCTTGCCCAATTATGCACTCAGTAAACACATTTTATTCATGAGTCAATATGACATTAGAGTCCTCACATATTTCATAATTTTTAATGTGCAGGGTCACAGCTGAGAAAATTATCCAATACTGTTTTGATTAAAATATACCCCTTTTATACTAATCTTCAGCATGGTCAATTGTTCTTTTTCTTTGTTCTCAATGAGTAATTTCATGCCTAACTTGTATTTAAATTTCAGTACTTTTAGAATAAGGTAAACTGTGCTTGGCATTTTAGGAATAACGATTAATGATCAGTCAGCTTCTAAAAGCAAAAATTAATGTAAAACTATTATGTTACATTTGCTATGCAGTAGAATACAGCTCTTAGTTTTTGCCCCATCATACCTCATATCATGTAAAATATTAAATTACTTTAGATTACTAAACTAGGAAGTGATGAGTTATGGTTGGAAACAGTTCAGATCAGAAATTTTACCACCATTTTTCAGGAAAAGATGGGACGATAAATTTCTACAGTTGTTATGATAAAAGCCTAAAATCAATTAAAAAGAGAAAACACTCACCCTGTTGAACCTATTTTGGGGCAAATTTTACAAATAGGAACTAGATTTCCAAAATTCTAGGCTGCATAATTATTTCTAGGGCAAATTTTTTTATTGAAAATTAATATGTAAATGGATGTTTTCATCAAAGATCAAACTAGCTTTCTCTAAAATACTCAGTTTATTAGATTATTCCCTTGGTTTATTATGTAATGGTAAATAATAAACCACATCATCTAAGGATTGACTAAAAAAAACTTAAATATCAGCTACTATTTTTTTTTCCATAGTTTTAACACCTTTATTAAATCTAATAACTTTCATAAAGAGCCTGGCACACCTTAGGGAATCATGAGCTTATTAAATATTAGCTAACCTCATTTTATGACCAAACCTCTCTTTTCCTGTTACTCTAATATTTATTTTATCAACTGTTATTATTTTTTTTAACATCTTTATTGGAGTATAATTGCTCTACAATGGTGTGTTAGTTTCTGCTTTATAACAAAGTGAATCAGCTGTACATATACATATATCCCCATATCTCCTCCCTCTTGCATCTCCCTCCCACCCTCCCTATCCCACCCTTCTAAGTGGACACAAAACACCGAGCTGAACTCCCTGTGCTATGCAGCTGCTTCCCACTAGCTAGCTATTTTACATTTGGTAATGTATATATGTCCATGCCACTCTCTCACTTCATCCCAGCTTACCCTTCCCCCTCCCCGTGTCCTCAAGTCCATTCTCTACGTCTGCGTATTTATTCCTCTCCTGCCCCTAGGTTCTTCAGAACTTTTTTTTTTTTTTTTAGATTCCATATATATGTGTTAGCATACGGTATTTGTTTTTCTCTTTCTTAGTTATTTCACTCTGTATGACAGTCTCTAGGTCCATCCACCTCACTACAAATAACTCAATTTTGTTTCTTTTTATGGCTGAGTAATATTCCATTGTATATATGTGCCACATCTTCTTTATCCATTCATCTGTCAATGGACACTTAGGTTGCTACCATGTCCTGGCTATTGTAAATAGAGCTGCAATGAACATTGTGGTACATGACTCTTTTTGAATTATGGTTTTCTCAGGGTATATGCCCAGTAGTGGAATTGCTGGATCATATGGTAGCTCTATTTTTAGTTTTTAAGGAACCTCCATACTGTTCTCCATAGTGGCTGTATCAATTTACATTCCCACCAACAGTACAAGAGGGTTCTCTTTTCTCCACACCCTCTCCAGCATTTATTGTTTGTAGATTTTTTTGATGATGGCTATTCTGACTGGTGTGAGGTGATAACTCATTGTAGTTTTGACTTGCATTTCTCTAATGATTAGTGATGTTGAGCATCCTTTCATGTGTTGGTTGGCAATCTGTATATCTTCTTTGGAGAAATGTCTATTTCGGTCTTCTCCCCTTTTTTGGATTGGGTTGTTTGTTTTTTTAATATTGAGCTGCATGAGCTGCTTGTAAATTTTGGAGATTAATCCACTGTCAGTTGCTTCATTTGCAAATATTTTCTCCCATTCTGAGGGTTGTCTTTTCGTCTTGTTTATGGTTTCCTTTGCTGTGCAAAAGCTTTTAAGTTTCATTAGGTCCCATTTGTTTATTTTTGTTTTTATTTCCATTTCTCTAGGAGGTGGGTCAAAAAGGATCTTGCTGTGATTTATGTCATAGAGTGTTCTGCCTATGTTTTCCTCTAAGAGTTTTATAGCAGCTGGCCTTACATTTAGGTCTTTAATCCATTTCGAGCTTATTTTTGTGTATGGTGTTAGGAAGTGTTCTAATTTCATTCTTTTACATGGAGCAGTCCAGTTTTCCCAGCACCACTTATTGAAGAGGCTGTCTTTTCTCCACTGTATGTTCTTGCCTCCTTTATCAAAGATAAGGTGACCATATGTGCGTGGGTTTATCTCTGGGCTTTCTATCCTGTTCCATTGATCTATGTTTCTGTTTTTGTGCCAGTACCAAACTGTCTTGATTACTGTAGCTTTGTCATATAGTCTGAAGTCAGGGAGCCTGATTCCTCCAGCTCCATTTTTCTTTCTCAAGATTGCTTTGGCTATTTGGGGTCTTTGTGTTTCCATACAAATTGTGCAATTTTTTGTTCTAGTTCTGTGAAAAATGCCATTGGTAGTTTGATAGGGATTGCATTGAATCTGTAGATTGCTCTGGGTAGTATAGTCATTTTCACAATGTTGATTCTAACAATCCAAGAACATGGTATATCTCTCCATCTGTTTGTATCATCTTTAATTTCTTTCATCAGCATCTTATAGTTTTCTGCATACAGGTCTTTTGTCTCCCTAGGTAGGTTTATTCCTAGGTATTTTATTCTTTTTGTTGCAATGGTAAATGGGAATGTTCCCTTAATTTCTCTTTCAGATTTTTCATCATTAGTATATAGGAATGCAAGAGATTTCTGTGCATTAATTTTGTATCCTGCTACTTTACCAAATTCATTGATTAGCTCTAGTAGTTTTCTGGTAGCATCTTTAGGATTGTCTATGTATAGTATCATGTCATCTGCAAACAGTGACAGTTTTACTTCTTTTCCGATTTGGATTCCTTTTATTTCTTTTTATTCTCTGATTGCTGTGGCTAACACTTCCAAAACTATGTTGAATAATAGTGGTGAGATTGGGCAACCTTGTCTTGTTCCTGATCTTAGAGGAAATGGTTTCAGTTTTTCACCATTGAGAACGATGTTGGCTGTGGGTTTGTCATATACGGCCTTTATTATGTTGAGGTAAGTTCCCTCTATGCCTACGTTCTGGAGGGTTTTTATCATAAATGGGTGTTGAATTTTGTCAAAAGTTTTTCTGCATCTGTTGAGATTATCATATGGTTTTTCTCCTTCAATTTGTTAATATGGTGTATCACATTGATTGATTTGTGTATATTGAAGAATCCTTGCATTCCTGGGATAAACCCCACTTGATCATGGTGTTGGATCATGTGCTGTTGGATTCTGTTTGCTAGTTGTTGAGGATTTTTGCATCTATGTTCATCAGTTATATTGGCGTGTAGTTTTCTTTTTTTGTGACCTCTTTGTCTGGTGTTGGTCACCATCACCATCAGGGTGATGGTGGCCTCGTAGAATGAGTTTGGGAGTGTTCCTCCCTCTGCTATATTTTGGAAGAGTTTGAGAAGGATAGGTGTTAGCTCTTCTCTAAATGTTTGATAGAATTCGCCTGTGAAGCCATCTGGTCCTGGGCTTTTGTTTGTTGGAAGATGTTTAATCGCAGTTTCAATAGTGCTTGTGATTGGTCTGTTTATATTTTCTGTATCTTCCTGGTTCAGTCTTGGAAGGTTGTGCTTTTCTAAGAATTTGTCCATTTCTTCCAGGTTGTCCATTTTATTGTTGTATAGTTGCTTGTAGTAATCTCTCATGATCCTTTGTATTTCTTCACTGTCAGTTGTTACTTCTTTTTCATTTCTAATTCTATTGAGTCTTCTCCTGTTCTTTCTTGATGAGTCTAGCTAATGGTTTATCAATTTTGTTTATCTTCTGAAAGAACCAGCTTTTAGTTTTATTGATCTTTGCTATCGTTTCCTTCATTTCTTTTTATTTCTGATCTAATCTTTATGATTTTTTTCCTTCTGCTAACTTTGGGGTTTTTTTGTTTTTCTTTCTCTAATTGCTCTAGGTGTAAGGTTAGGTTGTTTACTTGAGGTGTTTCTTGTTTCTTGAGGTAAGACTGTATTGCTATAAACTTCCCTCTTAGAACTGCTTTTGCTGCACCCCACAGGTTTTGGGTTGTCATGTTCTCATTGTCATTTGTTTCTAGGTATTTTTTGATTTCCTCTTTGATTTCTTCAGTGATCTCTTGGTTATTTTGTACTGTATTGTTTAGCCTGCATGTGTTTGTATTTTTTACAGATTTTTTTCCCTGTAATTGACATCTAGTCTCATAGCACTGTCGTTGGAAAAGATGCTTGATACGATTTCAATTTTCTTAAATTTACCAAGGCTTGATTTGTGACCCAAGATATGATCTGTCCTGGAGAATGTTCCATGAGTACTTGAGAAGAAAGTGTATTCTGTTGTTTTTGGATGGAATGTCCTATAAATACCAGTTAAGTCCATCTTGTTTAATGTATCATTTAAAGCTTGTGTTTCCTTATTTATTTATTTTCATTTTGGATGATCTGTCCATTGGTGAAAGTGGGTTGTTAAAGTTCCCTACTATGATCATGTTACTGTTGATTTCCCCTTTTATGGCTGTTAGCATTTGCCTTAGGTACTGAGATGCTCTTATGTTGGGTGCATAAATATTTACAATTGTTATATCTTCTTCTTGGATTCATCCTTTGATCATTATGTAGTGTCCTTCTTTGTCTCTTGTAATAGTCTTTATTTTAAAGTCTACTTTGTCTGATACGAGAATTGCTACTCCAGCTTTCTTTTGATTTCCATTTACATGGAATATCTTTTTCCATCCCCTCACTTTAAGTCTGTATGTGTCCCTAGGTCTGAAGTGGGTCTCTTGTAGACAGCATATATACGGGTCTTGTTTTTGTATCCATTCAGCCAGTCTATGCTTTTGGTTGAAGGATTTAATCCATTTACATTTAAGGTAATTATTGATATGTATATTCCTATTACCATTTTCTTAATTGTTTTTGTTTTGTTATTGTAGGTCTTTTCCTTCTCTTGTGTTTCCTGCCTAGAGAAGTTCCTTTAACATTTGTTGTAAAGCTGGTTGGTGGTGCTGAATTCTCTTAGCTTTTGCTTGTCTGTAAAGGTTTTAATTTCTCCGTCAAATCTGAATGACATTCTTGCTGGGCAGAGTAATCTTGGTTGTAGGTTTTTCCCTTTCATCACTTTAAATATGTCCTGCCAGTCCCTTCTGGCTTGCTGATTTTCTGCTGAAAGATCAGCTGTTAACCTTATGGGGATTCCCTTGTATGTTGTTTGTTGCTTTTCCCTTGCTGCTTTTAATATTTTTTCTTTGTATTTAATTTTTGATAGTTTGATTAATATGTGTCTTGGCATGTTTCTCCTTGGATTTATCCTGTATGGGACTCTCTGCACTTCCTGGACTTGATTGACTATTTCCTTTGCCATATTAGGGAAGTTTTCAACTATAATCTCCTCAAATATTTTCTCAGTCCCTTTCTTTTTCTCTTCTTCTTCTGGGACCCCTATAATTTGAATGTTGGTGCATTTAATGTTGTCCCAGAGGTATCTGAGACTGTCCTCAATTCTTTTCATTCTTTTTTCTTTATTCTGCTCTGTGGTAGTTATTTCCACTATTTTATCTTCTAGGTCACTTATCCGTTTTTCTGCCTCAGTTACTCTGCTACTGATTCCTTCTAGAGAATTTTTAATTTCATTTATTGTGTTGTTCATCATTGTTTGTTTGCTCTTAATTCTTCTAGGTCCTTGTTAAACGTTTCTTATATTTTCTCCATTCTATTTCCAAGATTTTGGATCATCTTTACTATCATTACTCTGAATTCTTTTTCAGGTAGACTGCCTATTTCCTATTCATTTGTTTGGTCTGGTGGGTTTTTACCTTGCTCCTTCATCTGCTATGTATTTCTGTCTTCTCATTTTGCTTAACTTACTGTTTTTGGGGTCTCCTTTTCGCAGGCTGCAGGTTCATAGTTCCCGTTGTTTTTGGTGTCTGCCCCCAGTGGGTAAGGTTGGTTCAGTGGGTTGTGTAGGCTCTCTGGTGGAGGGGACTGGTGCCTGTGTTCTGGTGGATGAGGCTGGACTTGTCTTTCTGGTGGGCAGGACCACGTCCGGTGGTGTGTTTGGGGATATCTGTGACCTTATTATGATTTTAGGCAGCCTCTCTGCTAATGGGTGGGGTTGTGTTCCTGTCTTGCTAGTTGTTTGGCTGGTCGTTGCGTGGAACTGGGTCTTAGTGTTGAGATGGAGATCTCTGGTAGAGCTTTCGCTGTTTGATATTACTTGGAGCCGGGAGGTCTCTCTCCCAACTCAGAGGTTCAGGCCTGACACCTGGCTGGAGCACCAAAACCCTGTCAGCCACACAGCTCAGAAGAAAAGGGAGAAAAAAGAAAGAAAGAAAGAGAGAGAGAGAGAGACAGAGAGACAGAGAAACAAAGAAGGAAAAAAGTAAAATAAAAATCAAGTTATTAAAATAAAAAATAAAAAAATTTTTTAAAATTTAAAAATTAAAAAGTAATTAAAAAAGAGAGCAACCAAACCTAAAAACAAATCCACCAATGATAACAAGTGCTAAAAACTATACCAAAAAAAAAAAAAAAAAAAAAAAGGACAGAACTCTAGCACAAATAGTAAAAGCAAAGGTATACAGACAAAATCACACAAAGAAGCATACACATACAAAAAGAGAAAAAGGAAAAATATATATATTTTAAAAAAAGGAAGAGTAACCAAATCAATAAACAAATCTACCAATGATAATAAAGTCTAAATACTAAGATAAACATAAAACCAGAAATAAATTAGATGCAGAAAGCAAACCCCAAGTCTTCAGTTGCTCCCAAAGTCCACCTCCTCAATTTTGGAATGATTCGTTGTCTATTTTGGTATTCCACAGATGCAGCGTACATCAAGTTGATTGTGGAGATTTAATCTGCTGCTCCTGAAGCTGCTGGGAGAGATTTCCCTTTCTCTTCTTTGTTCGCACAGCTCCTGGGGTTCAGCTTTGGATTTGGCCCTGCCTCTGCATGTAGGTCTCCTGAGGGCGTCTGTTCCCACCCAGACAGGACGGAGTTAAAGTAGCAGCTGATTAGGGGGCTCTAGCTCACTCAGGCCAGGGGGAGGGAGGGGTATGGAATGCGGGGCGAGCCTGCAGCAGCAGAGGCCGGCGTGACGTGACGTTGCAACAGCCTGAGGTGCACTGTTCTCCCAGGGAAGTTGTCCCTGGATCACGGGACCCCGGCAGTGGCGGGCTGCACAGGCTCCCAGGAGGGGAGGTGTGGATAGTGACCTGTGCTTGCACACAGGCTTCTTGGTAGCTGCAGCAGCAGCCTTAGCGTTTCATGTCTGTCTCTGATGTCCACGCTGATGGCCGCAGCTCGCGCCCTTCTCTGGAGCTCGTTTAGATGGTGCTCTGAATCCCCTTTCCTCACGCACCCTGAAACAATGGTCTCTTGCCCCTTCTTAGGCAGTTCCAGACTTTTTCCCAGACTCCCTCCCAGCTAGCTGTGGTGCACTAGCCCCCTTCAGGCTGTGTTCACGCAGCCAACCCCCGTCCTCTCCCTGGGATCCGACCTCCAAAGCTGGAGCCTCAGCTCCCAGCCCCCACCCGCCCCGGCGTGTGAGCAGACAAGCCTCTCAGGCTCATGAGTGCTGGTCGGCACTGATCCTCGTGCGGGAATCTCTCCGCTTTGCCCTCTGCACCCCTGTTGCTGCACTCTCCTCTGTGGCTCTGAAGCTTCCCCCCACCTACCCCCACCCCATCTCCGCCAGTGAAGGGGCTTCCTAGTGTATGGAAACTTTTCCTCCTTCACAACTCTCTCCCAGAGGTGCAGGTCCCGTCCCCATTCTTTTGTCTCTGTTTTTTCTTTTTTCTTTTGCCCTACCCAGGTACGTGGGTAGTTTCTTGCCTTTTGGGAAGTCTGAGGTCTTCTGCCAGTGTTCAGTAGGTGTTCTGTAGGAGTTGTTCCACATGTAGATGTATTTCTGCTGTATTTGTGGGGAGGAAGGTGATCTCCACATCTTACTCCTCCACCATCTTGAAGGTCCCCCCAGCTAATATATTTTTTACTCTTAAGAAACACATGAAATTTAAGAAAACCTTAAATTTTCTAAAATATACCACAAGGTATTAATTACTCACTGAAGTACCAAAGCCCAATACCATATTGGATTTATAGAGTGAAATTCTCCCAAAATGTTTTATAAATTAATTGGCTGTTTTATAAATATAATAATCCTTATCTTTATCTGGGGAGTTATTATTCCTATTTTGAATATGGAATAAGGGAACAGGTTGACCTCAGCCTTATAAAAGGCTATCAAGTTGTACAGATAGATTGTCTAGCTAATTTTCTCAACTTTACAAGCAGAGAAGAGGACTGTGTAAATTCTCTCCATCAGTCCTTGAATGTTAATTTAAATGTTTATTGAGCATCTAGCTTGTGCCAGACATAATGCTGAACATTAAGCACACAACAGTGGGAAAAAATATGGTTCTTATCCTCATAAAGCTTCTTCTGCTGTGAGAGACAGATGTTAAACATTTAATTACACTTGTGATCAGGATCACATGTGGCTCTCAGAGTATGTATCAAGAGGCTTGATCTTGAGTAGGGAAAACTTCCCTGAGGAAGTCATGTTTCAGCAAAACTCTAAAGGATGGAAAGAACTACTTATATAAAAAGCACATGAAATGAATGGTGCAAGCAGAGGGTACAGTCATGATGAAGGAACTGGGCACATTCAAGGAATTGAAAGAGCAGAATAGAAACTTTAAAAATAACAAAGCATAAGATATAGATGGGGCAGATTGGCAGGACCTTGTTGATAGTTGTTAAGGATTGGGACTTATCTCATTGACTCTTTACAGTTTTAGACACAATAGGAAAATTAACAACTTGATTTTTTAAAATGAGCAAAAGATCTGAACAGATTCCTCACCAAAGAAGATAATATAGATGGCAAATAAGCATATGAAGAGGTGCTTTGCATCATATGTCATTAGGGAAATGCAAATTAAAATAATGAGATACTACTACATACCTATTAGAATGGCCCAAATCCAGAACACTGACAACAACAAATGTTGGCAAGGATGTGGAACAATAGGAACTTTCACTGACTGCTGGTAGGAAAGCAAAATGGTACAGTAGTCACTTTAGAAGACAGTTTGGCAGTTTCTTATAAAACTAAACATACTCTTACCACACCATCCAACACTCATGTTCCTGGGTATTTACCCAAATAAGTTGAAACCATGTCTACACAAAAACCTGCACATGGATATTTATAGCAGCTTTATTCATAATTGCCAAAACACAGAAGCAACCAGATGTCCTTCAGTAGTGGATATCAGCAACCAGGGTATCCAGACAGTGGAATATTATTCATCACTAGAAAGAAATGAGTTATCAAGCCATGAAAAGACAGAGAGGAAACTTAAATGCATATTACTAAGTTAAAGAGCCAGTCTGAAAAGGAGGCTACATACTGTATGATTCCACCTACACAATATTCTGGAAAAGCCAAAACTGTGGAAACAGTAAAAAGATGATTGCCAGGGGTTAGGGGAAGGGAGGGATGAATAGGTGGAGCACAAAGGATATTTAGAGCAGTAAAACTGTTCTGTATGATACTATAATTGTAGATACACGTCATTATACATTTATCCAAACCCATAGAATGTACAATGAGTGAAACCTAATGTAAACTCTGGATTTTGGGTGATAATGATGTGTCAGTGTAGGTTCATCAGTTATAACAAATGTATCATTCTGGTGTGGGATGTTGATGGTGGAGGGGAGGATAGAGGAACAGGGGTATGTGGGAACTCTGTACTTTCTGCTCAGTTTTGCTTTAAGCCTAAAACTGCTCTAAAAATAAAGTCTATTTTTTTAAAAAAGTTTTAGGAGCGAAATTCATGAACATATTTAAAATTTTAATAGACCACTCTGGCTGCAGCGACCCATGTGGATGAAGATAAAGAGCAAAAATGGGTGCAGAAGAACTTAACTGCAGTGGTCCAGGTGAGAGCTTGGTGCTAGTTTGGTCTAGCATGGTGTCAAAGGAGAAAGTGAAAACACGCGGGCCCTAGAGAGAGGCACGTTTCTGTGCCTAAATAAATCAATGAACTGCTTACCCTTAGTTTCCTCACATATTAAAAAAGAGAGGGGGGGCATTTGGGGGTTGCCCAAGGGGCTTCATGATTTAGGAAGAACCTATCACTGAATTATATGTAAGGCAAACCAGAATTAACTGAGCATTTGATACAGTTTTCTTTTGTAATGGCAGCCCTGCATTAGACAAGAGCCATCAGGCAGATTATGATTTTTATGAGAGAATTTAAAAAATAATTTCTGAGGACTCTTTAAATATAATGATCCACTATTTTAGTAATAATCCTAATTGCAGTGATAGTGACCAATAAATATGATAATGCAATCAAACACCTAAAATGGCAATTTCTAGAAACCAATAAAAACATGGTGCTATTTTGAGTTGGATTTTTCTTTTGTTTATATTTCCAACTTTGAGTCTTACTTGGTAATCCCTGTGTAACTTTAACAAAGTTTTATAATCTTTGGACAGGTATTATTATTCATATATAATGTTCATAATACATTATTCATTATAACATTCTTAATGTTCATAATATGCTAATATTTCTATTTCATCACCACTATCTCATTCCTGTTCCTGTTTTCACTGAATGAACAGAAGTAAAAGATGAGAGAGATTTGAGACACCAAAATAATATCTCCTAAGGTCTTGGCTTATTCCATTTCCTAATCTCCCAGGAAAGCTCTTCTAAAAATATTAACATAAAAGTCTGTTAAGGGGTATGGGCGAAAAAATGCTAGATAATTAGAGCTAAAAGCTCACTGGTCAGCTAAGTCTTGACAAAGAGCATGTTTGAGTTTAATAAAACATTTGCATAATTAAAAGACTGGAATAAGACAATGTGTAAATCTAGAAAATTTTGCTAGAGCTGGCTAATACTTGCCTAAAGCACAAAAAACTTATTAGTTGAGACAATATTTTCCATTACTAAAGAAAAATCTGCTTTCTTGTTGTAACTGAGAAAATTATTTGAGGACAATACATAATTATAATAAATGTATACATTATTTTAATGTTTCATGCTTTATGCAGAACTGGATATTTAATTACTGTGATTTTTAAAAAGGTATTGTGGCTAAAAAAAAATACAAGTCAGTACCTAAAGTGATACCTGGCTATCCATGATATATGTGTCCAATTCCAATGTTATTTTCTTTCTCAATATTTCATCAAGACTACATGTAGTTTTAATAGCCAAGCTATCACTTGAATGCTATTAAAGAATAATCAGATCTGCTCAAACTTAATTTATATTATTTACCAAGGTAACAGATTCTAATTTTGAGGAAGACTGCTGACTATTTATACGATCACTAAGAACTAATATTTGGCTTATAAATTCTAATTTCATCTTTTGTACACTGAGGAAAAAGATTAACAATTTTATCCACATCAAGATGCTTGTTTTGAAGGATTGATTCCATCTCTTTGAATAGTTCCTTCTCCAGTTTGCTCATGTTGTCCAACATTGTTTTGGCTTTTTCCTGAACAATTAAAAAATAAAAATAAATAAATACACAGATACACATGTGTGCATGAGCGCACATGCACACACACGAGTCTAACAAAATTCCAAACCACCTCTATAGACAAGGTTTGTTCATTCTGGTTTCTACTTCTGGTTCGGTTCCCCTTCTCCTTTTTAAGTTATTAATGAATTCCCATCATCAGTTAGAGGGTAGGTACTGACAGAAAAAGTGTATAAGAAGAGAGTTACTAGAAAGTGAGCGTAATTTTTAAAATTTGAACCATAATGGGTCAGAACTCCACAAAACAAGGATTCTAAACTTTGACCTATACTTCAGTATGAAATTGTATGCAATTTTTTCTGAAGAAACACTGCATTTCATATCAGTGCGAAAAATGTATTTTATCTATAAATGGTATTAGAATAATTGGTCACCTCTTTGGAAAACGAAGTTAGAACCCTACTTCATGACACCCATAAAAATAAATTCCAGATAAAGAATTAAAATTTTTTTTCAAATACGCATATACGTACTAGAAGAAAATACAGAAGTTATATTTATTCTGAGGTGAGGCAGCCCTTTTGAAGCATGAAGTCAATATGCCTTAAAGGAAAAGACTAACAAATGCAATTGATTAAATTTTAAACTTTTGTCTGACAAAAAAGTTAAATAAACAAACTGAGATTGAAAATTTGCTATACCACAAAGTTATTCACATATTTTTGCCTCTTTGAGGCAAAAGACAAAAACAACCAAGAATCAATTGAAAAACAGACTAAGGAAAATAATAGGCAAGTCATTTAAGAGGAAATACAAAGGCCAATAAACATATGAAATTTTCAACCTCATTAGTAATCAAGAAATGTTAACTAAACTACCAGTAGGACTGACTCTCCCTAAAACACAGTAGTTATTTACAGAGCCAGGACTAGAACCCAGCTCTTTGACACTTCTTCCCTCAAATCCCATTGTCTTTCCACTACTTCATGTTGTCAATCAACATTTAATACCTATTAAACAGAGCCTAAAATAGTAACTGCTTTTAAATTTTATTTCATTATTACTTAGAAAAATGTCAATCAGCAATTTAATTTAGTTTAACGGGCATTTAGTAATAAGTCTACAAAACCCACCTCCCAGAAGCAGTATTTAAGGGGAAAAGGGAGCTAACAACTCTTGAGAACTATCATGAGCAATTAGAGCAGTGCAGAGGCTGCTCAGGAAGGAGGGAAAATCCCTCCAGAGCAGACATTCATGAAACATATCACTGAAGAACTTGAGCAAAGGCAAGAAGAACCAGGGGCTCATCATTTTTCACAGCACTGTGCTGAGTCTGGAGGATGGGCCAAGCCCATGGAGGGAATGACACTTCTGGCCCCGTGCACTGGGCCCTTGTCAGTGCACTTAATAGGCTCCTAGAACAAAACACTTGCCTCTCACTCCATGCCACTAGGCTACAAAAAGGTGTTTACACTGTAGGTCAGAAGTAAAACAAACTGGTCTCAGAAAAAAGCAGTAGTGTCGAGAATCTATAGCAAATAGAGGATCTGTACAGAGCTCTCTGCTTTAAGCATAAGCACGGGGGTGGGCCAGGGGGGTGGGGGAGAGAAAAGCATGGCAACTATGTAAACATACTACAGAAAAAGGAAAGAAATAAATAATTGCCGGGGAGGAAAATTCATCTAATTCATTTAATGTAGAAAGAATGTAAATGTATATACCTTCACAAAGTAAAAGTAATTATAGGCAATAAAAATCAGAAGTGAAGCTGGTAGAAGCAGGTGAGTAAAGGTATAAGATGGCCAATCTTTTCCTTCACTGCAAGGAATCAGTTGATAGTTCTGAGAAAAGCCTTTAGGTAGCCCTTCCATTTCCTTCTAATCTATTTTTTTAATCTCTGGGGCAGAGACGGAAGAGGGCAGGAAAGCTGAAGAGGTATGAACATTATAAAATTATTTGTCTACCCATCAATCTATCTGTCCCCCCAAAATATATATCTACTTATTTCTGGAGATGAGATTGTGGGTGATGTGTTTAATCTTTTATTATGCTTACATTTAAAAATAATAAGCATTTATCTTTTCTTAAAACTTCAACTCATTATAATAATTATTATTTTAACTCTCTGGGGTGTCAAGTCACTTTCAATTAAAATTAATCTGAGGGTATATGATTAAGAACATTATTTTAGAGACCAGGTTAACTCCCCTCCAGAGGTTTTGTAATTTTTGGTGTGAGATACACTAAGAAAGCTACTTAAACTCTCCAAGTCTCAGATTTCTTATCAGTAAAATGGAAACAATAATAGTACCTACCTGATAAAGTGGTTGTGAAGATTAAATGAAATATCCCATGTAACAGTACCATGGTGCTTGGTGTATAATAAGTGTTCAATAAATGTTAGCTATTGTTATTATGTTTAATATACTAAATTTCTCTAAATTCATAATATATTCTTAACCATTTTTTTTAACCAAAGTTCAAAAATAATATAGCTCTATTATAGTCTAAGCATCTAAACTATTTTTAAACCTATTTTTATATAAAGGAAAGGAAGCTGAAATTTCAAAGTTCAAAATATGGATTGAATCATATTTTAAGTTATTCTTAATGATAAAACAGAGAATATAATCTAATCATACCTCCTTATTATCTAGTATTTCCAAGGCCTGTTGATGTTTTTGGTAGAGTGGGTGTCTTCTGTCAGGCTTAATGTTAAACTGTGGCTTCTTTTTAACTGAATCTTCAAATGTGGGTGAACTGGTGTCCAATAGTTGTGAAATATTTGGTACAAATATGAAAGGCTTAAAAACAGATCTAGAAGAAAAAGTATTAAGTTTGGTATGTGCGGATATAAAAATATTCAGCATTATTCTAAATCTTCTAAGATTCCCTCTAATTTCTACTAATTTATAACATACTAATTGTTCCTGTCATACTACTTATACCCATGCCTGTCTTCCGTGGTACACTGGGATCTCCTAAATACTTTATTTAGCCTTGTATTCCCATGAACCTAACAAAGGGCCTGGCATATAAACAGTGTCAAGTAAAATTATAGTTCATCATTTTCTACTGCAAACTCCACAGTTGGAGGATAAGAACAATCCTCAATGTAACAGATTGAGCATTAGGATTTGGGATGAAAATAAGCAGCAGTATTAATAAGGGATTCACAAGTTTTATTCCATTTTCTGGAAGATATCTTTAATAATATGAAAGATTATAATACTAAGAGATAGTGAATATAAGATCACTTCTAAATGTAATGTGCATTAAGTTTTATGAGATACCAATGATTTAAATCAAGGTAGTCTATATATATCCTACTTAAGATATAACTTGAACTATTGATATTTTGTTTTACATGTATGTATTTTCTACATCATTTAACCTTTTTACTTACTCATCATCTAATATTTAATACTGAAATCTGCATTAGAAAACCAATCTACTTTCTTTTCTTGACAATTTTAAATATAGTTAGGGAAAGAGGGAGTAGGGATAACTGCATACCAGAAACTATAAACATTTTCATCCCATATGAATGAGAATAGTTATGGCAATGGTACACATAGGAAAATGGCAGACTAAAACCTGAATAGAAAATGCATTCAAGAGACTTCCCTGGTGGCGCAGTGGTTAAGAATCCGCCTGCCAATGCAGGGGACAGGGGTTCGAGCCCTGGTCCGGAAAGATCTCACATGCCACAGAGCAACTAATCCCGTGTGCCACAACTACTGAGCCTGCACTCTAGAGCCCGCGAGCTGTAACTACTGAGCCCATGTGCTGCAACTACTGAAGCCCGCGTGCCTGGAGTCTGTGCTCCTCAACAAGCGAAGCCACCACAATGAGAAGCCCGCGCACCGCAACGAAGAGTAGCCCCCGCTCGCTGCAACTAGAGAAAGCCCACGCGCAGCAACGAAAACCCAACACAGCCAAAAATTAATTAATTAATTAATTAATTAAAAAAAAAAAAGAAAATGCATTCAAAAATTATTGTGGTATTTGTGCAACAAAAATTTAGCCCGACAAAATCATCACCAAACTAATGACTCTACCCTACCCCTGACCCCCTGCCTGGTTTATAGCATTTTGTGACTTTACCTCTCAGGATCAGGAGTCCCTGTAAAGAAGTGGATGCAAGGAACGTTGGAGTCTTGAGGTAAAATAGAAACCATGCTTGCAGTGGTCAGGAATTCTCCCTCCATATTAATGCCACTTGGTTTATCTCGGAGAATTTCCATCATTGTTTCAAAAGTTATGTTTCCTAGGGAAATGAATTTTAAGACCATCAAATACATATGCATTTGCAGGTTGGTATCCTGCAATTATGAACTGCTTTCTCTATTGATAATACATACTATGAGACACTGGTCTAGGTATAAATTAAGTAAGATTGACTATAAGCAAATCTTGTATCATAACTGTTAGACTCACTACACTGTCACAAGGAAGATTTTTTTTAATATAAAATATACAAAATCTCAAAACATTATAACAGGTTAAATCTGTTATTTCCTAAGAAGAAGAAATCAATAATGCAAAATACACTCAATCTCACTGTCGTTCCAAAATTTTTTAAGAGGTATGTAGTTAACAATTAACTAATGACATCAATAACTATTATCTGAGTCTATCCATTCTGGGAACCAAATATTAAGAGAATATTGTGCTTAGTTTCCAATATTATACAAGATGTTCTTTACAAAATAACAAATTATTTTTCCTGTAATATAATTTCTATGCTGACATTACTACTCTTGTATGAAAGTGTGAATTGTAACCTGAGTGGCAATGAAGGAGGCAAAAGACATTATTGGCTAATGGAATTTGTATGTACATAGTTCCACTGGACTACTTTAAAAATTTAAATGTCCATCATGCGTGATGAAAACAAATGGCATTATATTCTGTTTTCTGCTTTCATAGGTAAAGTTTGATATTTTAAGGAGATTTTTTTGAGAAAAATAGAAGAAAATCTATCTCTTTAGCAAACACAACATGTCCATGGTTACAGAGAACCTCAGAATCCCATATTTGGAAGGAATTTCCACCAAAAAATTTTAAAAGCCAATCATGCCCTCAGACAGCTCTGTTTCTTTCTATATATATCCATAGTCAAAGATGTGATTTAGGATCTATCTCATGACAAGATGAATAATCTTACCCTTCCACAATGCAGTCCTCCAAAAGTAGCCAAAATATCTTCTTCTCACATGATAATAATTCTCTTCTCCAAAATTTATGACTCAATTCTCCCAGAATCACATAAGAACTCCTTCAAATTAAAACTTACTACTAAGCTTAACTGAAATAAACTTTCCCTCTCCATCTGTCTTTTGTCTGTATTGGTCCTATCTTTTGTTTATCTTGGTCCTATCTCTGCCATCAGATTATAAATTCCTGATCTTTTGTCTGTATTGGTCATATCTCTGCCATTAGATTACAAATTCTCTCAAGACAAGAATGGGATTTTCTCTGTTTAGTTCTCATTCATTCAACAAATATTTATTGAACACCTAGTAAATGCCAGGCACTGTCCTAGGCAATGGATAGATAGATAGACACAGACAGACAGACAGATATTGATAGATTTAGACATGGATATACAGCTCTGTGAATATAAAGAAATGAAAGTCCCCTGATCTAATTTCAATTGAGGTAACCACAGTTAACAATTCAAAAAGGATTTCTCCTGGGACTTCCCTTGTAAGACTTCACACTCCCAATGCAGGGGGCCCAGGTTCGATCCCTGGTCGGGGAACTAGATCCCACATGCATGCCACAACTAAGAGTCCGCATGCCACAACTAGGAGTCCGCATGCCGCAACTAAAAACAAAAGATCCCGCATGCCGCAACTAGGATCCACTGCAGCCTAAATAAATAAATAATAAATAAGTAATTTTTTTTTAAAAAAAGATTTCTCCTGAAGAGTTTCGGAACAGGTCTGAAACCTTTTCTTTGAATAAATGCAAGAAATTCTCATTATCAGAAGAAAATTGGTACCAGAAAATAGCCACTTAAAGCAACATATTTAAAATAAGAATCAAAACTTCATGGTAAGTAGTGGAGGAAAAGGATTGACTGGGTCTTTAAAATGAAATTAAAATACAAATATAAATTTATACAAGCTTATAGTTAACAAAATTTAGGTTAAAATTTTAATATGCTAATTCTTAGAACAAAGAATGAAACAAGTGTAATTTTTACAACAAAATGGTAAGAGAATTCGACTTTATTTGACTATTGCAGAATGATCATACAGATAATGATTGCAAAAATATATGAGGACTTCATCAAGTTTCTCAAGTCCCTCTCTTAATTCTTTTTTTTTTTACTGTATAATGATTTTACTTCTTTTCCTTTTTTAAAATTTTTTGGAGTATAGTTGATTTACAATGTTGTGTTAGTTTCAGGTGTACAGCAAAGTGAATCAGTTATACATATACCCACTATTTTTTTTTTTAGGTTCTTTTCCCATGTAAGCCATTACAGAGTATTGAGTCAAGATCCCTGTGCTATACAGCAGGTTATTATTAGTTATCTATTCCTAATTCTTTAATATTCAAATCATTTTCTTTTGAAGCACTTTGTTGTGTTACTGCTCTCAGTTTTTCTTCAGTTGTCAATAGGTCTAACTCTCTGTCCATTTTTTATTTGCCAATGGCTTTGTATGTGACCTAATCAGTTATCTAATGTTAATTTCATGGGCTTCTGGAAATCTTGCATCTTTTGTAAGACTTTCAGTTTGTATTTTATTTGTATTGTGTTAATAATCATTAAGAGACATCAACAAAAATATTCACGCAAAGAAGAGGAAGGGGCTTCCCTGGTGACGCAGTGGTTGAGAGTCTGCCTGCCAATGCGGGGGACACGGGTTCGAGCCCTGGTCTGGAGGGATCCCACATGCCGCGGAGCGACTGGACCCGTGAGCCACAGCTACTGAGCCTGCGCATCTGGAGCCTGTGCTCCGCAACAAGAGAGGCCGCGATGGTGAGAGGCCCGCGCACCGCAGTGAAGAGTGGCCCCCGCTTGCCGCAACTGGAGAGAGCCCTCGCGCAGAAACGAAGGCCCAACACAGCCAAAAATAAATAAATATTAAAAAAAAAAAAATTAAATGTTAAAAAAAAAAAAAAAAAGAAGAAGAGGAAGGATAGTGTTAAGTTAGGAAAGATGTTTGAATGAGGACTAATTTTATAAATAGATGGTTCATCAGTGATTATCTTTATGTTTGAGACTACCTTTGCTTCCTTATGCAACCCTTGTAACTTTGGGGCATCAGACTGAAAATTCAGATAAAATGGACATCCCTCCTACCATCCATCACAACTTGCTGCAATCTTTGCTTCATTAACCAGCTGATATATGACTAAAATGAGGTCATTTTTTAAAGTACCTACATCTCCCCAATTTTCTTATATGACCTCCTAATTTTTTATGCTTGTACAAAGTTTATATTCCCCAAAGTATAATTCTACAAGAAAATTAAAATAGGATCACTAACATATAATTACTTACCTGAAAAACCAAAGAGAATAGATTTTAAAACTACGAAAACAAAAGACTGTCAATGAGGTGTCCCATTAAATAAGTAAAAACACTCAACAGCTTTCTTATAGATCAAAACCAACCAATTAACAAACATAATAGAAAAATATTCCATTCACATTACCAGTAAAAAAATATTAAATATCCAGAAAAAAACTTAAAAGTCAAGTGGAAATCAGTAATCTAAGCTTCCACCTTAACAAACTAGAAAAAGAAGTGGAAAATAAGCTCAAGGCAAGCAGAAGGAAGAAATAATAAAGATAAAAGCAGAAATCAATGAAATTGAAAGCAGAAAACAGAAAAGTCAATGAAACAAAAAGTGGTTCTTTGAAAAGATCAATAAAATTGACAAAACTCGGGGCTTCCCTGGTGGCGCAGTGGTTGAGAATCTGCCCACCAATGCAGGGGACACGGGTTCGAGCCCTGGTCTGGGAAGATCCCACATGCCGCGGAGCAACTGGGCCCGTGAGCCACAACTACTGAGCCTGCGCGTCTGGAGCCTGTGCTCCGCAACAAGAGAGGCCTCGACAGTGAGAGGCCCGCGCACCACGATGAAGAGTGGCCCCTGCTTGCTGCAACTAGAGAAAGCCCTCGCGCAGAAACGAAGACCCAACACGGCCAAAAATAAATAAATTAATTAAAAAAAAATTGACAAAACTCTAGCTAGACTGACAGAAAAAGAGACACAAATTACAAAATTACCAATATCAGAAATGAAACAGGGGTATCATGACAGACCCTGCAGACATTAAAAGCATGATAAGGGAATACTATGAACAACTCTATACCCATAAATTAACAACTTAGAAGAAATGGACCAATTATTTGAAAAGCACATATTACCAAAACTCACTCAATATGAAATAGATAATTTGACTAGCCCTATATCTCTTAAAGAAATTGACTTTATTTATTTATTTATTTTTGGGTGTGTTGGGTCTTCGTTTCTGTGCGAGGGCTTTCTCTAGTTGCGGCAAGCGGGGGCCACCCTTCATAGCGGTGCGCGGGCCTCTCACTGTTGCGGCCTCTTATTGCAGAGCACAGGCTCCAGACGTGCAGGCTCAGTAGTTGTGGCTCACGGGCCCATTTGCTCCACGGCATGTGGGATCTTCCCAGACCAGGGCTCGAACCCGTGTCTCCTGCATTGGCAGGCAGATTCTCAACCACTGCGCCACCAGGGAAGCCCAAGAAATTGACTTCAAAACTTCCAGAAATCTCCAGGCCCAGATGTTTCACTGGAGAATTCTATCAAACATGTGAGGAAGAATTAACTCCAAATCTACACAATCTCTTCCAGAAAATAAAAAAGGAGGGAGGGCTTCCCTGGTGGCGCAGTGGTTGAGAGTCTGCCTGCCAATGCAGGGGACACGGGTTCGAGCCCTGGTCTGGGAAGATCCCACATGCCGCGGAGCAACTGGGCCCGTGAGCCACAATTACTGAGCCTGCGCGTCTGGAGCCTGTGCTCCGCAACAAGAGAGGCCGCGATAGTGAGAGGCCCGCGCACCGCGATGAAGAGTGGCCCCCGCTTGCCACAACTGGAGAAAGCCCTCGCACAGAAACGAAGACCCAACACAGCCATAAATAAATAAAAATTTAAAAAAAAAATAAAAAAAAAAAAAAGGAGGGAACATGTCCTGACTCATTTAATGAGGCAAATATTACCCTTAAACCAAACAAAGACAGTACAAACAAACCAACACAGACCAATATCTCTCATGAATACAGATGCAAAAACCCTCAACAAAATATTAGCAAATTGAACCCAACAATATATAAAAAGAATTATATACCATGACCAAGCTGGGTTTTTTCCCAGGATACAAGGCTTGTTCAATATTAGAAAATCAATGTAATCTATCATATCAACAGGCTAAAGAAAAAAGAGAATCATATCAACTGACACAGAAAACGCATTTGACAAACCTCAGTATCTATTCATGATAAAAACTCTCAGCAAACAAGGAATAGTGGAAAACTACCTTAACTTGATAAAGTTGACAAAGTACATCTACAAAAAGCTACAGCTAATACTATACTTAATGGTAAATGACTAAATGCTTTCCCCCTAAGACTGGGAACAAGGCAAGGATGTCTGCTCTCACCAATCTTATTCAGTATAACACTTGAAGTCCTAGCCAGCAAAATAAGACAAGAAAAGGAAATAAAAAGCCATACAGATTGGAAAAGAAGAACTAAACTGTCCCTATTTGCAGATGGCATGATAGTCTATACATAAAAATCCCAAGGAGTCTAACCAAAAAAAAACAAAAGCCAAAAAACAAACAAACAAAAAAAAAACCTCCTAGAACCAGTAAATTCATTTAGCAAAGTCACAGAATACAAGATCAACATACAAAAAAGTAATGAAAACAATCTGAAATTTTGAAAAGTTCTTATTAAGAAACAATTTGGGGCTTCCCTGGTGGCGCAGTGGTTGAGAATCTGCCTGCTAATGCAGGGGACATGGGTTCGAGCCCTGGTCTGGGAAGATCCCACATGCCGCAGAGCAACTGGGCCTGTGAGCTGCAGCTGCTGAGCCTGCGCGTCTGGAGCCTGTGCCCCGCAACGGGAGGGGCCGCGATAGTGAAAGGCCCTCGCACCGCGATGAAGAGTGGCCCCCGCTTGCCGCAACTAGAGAAAGCCCTCGCACGAAACGAAGACCCAACACAGCCAAAAATAAATAAAATAAATAAATAAAGTAGCTATTAATTAAAAAAAAAAAAAAAGAAACAATTTGTTTAGGCTCTATAGAAGAGAACTAGAGACTGTTTTCTCGTTTAGGTTGAGACTGCAAATTTTGTAGGTCCAACTTCACTTATAGAATCTATTCTAAAGAAGTAATTTTGAAATGCAGACAAACTTAATAAATAAGATGTTCACATGATTTACAGTGGTAAAAGGGAAACAACCAAATAGTGAACAATACCATTTGTGTCCTCCCCTCCACCAGTTACTATGTTCCAGAAGGTCATAGACTGTATCATGTCTGCCACTATGTGGCCCCATGCCTAGCACAGAGCAAGTGTTTATAAAAGATTTCTTTAACAACAACAAAAAATGTCAATATGGAAAACCTAGACAAATAAAATTATAAAAGTCTATTTAGAACAGAAAAGAAAAATTCAATAAACGGACAACCATATCTTGTTCTTGACTAGGAAGGCAATATTATTAGATGTGAATTCTCCCCTAAAATAATCTATAGTTTTAATTCAAATCCAATCAAACCTCAAAAAGATTCTTTGGGGAGAAGCTGGAAAAATGATTGTAAAATTAACCTTGAAAAATGAACAGTCAAGGATTGTCAGGAACATTCTGAAAAAGCAGAATAATGAGGAGGTATTTGTCCTACCACATTAAAAAAAAAACCTGTAAATTCATTCATATTGTCCTTTGGCTCATAAAGCAAGTATTGAGCACTTATTATGTATACTTACACTGTTCTAAATGAAACTGGACAAATACAGTAATCTAATTTACACTTGGGTTTACTTAGGAATTTAATATTTGATAAAGTTGGTTGGCATTTCAAATCAACAGAAAAGATAATTCATTTAAAATGTGGTGTTGAGATCACTGGGTAATCATTTGAGAAGTGAGAAAAAAAAGCTGTAATCCTAATTCATATTTTATTTTAGAATAATTCCAGAAGAATTATAAATTTTAAAAATAAAACTATAAATATAAGATGTAGATAACCATTTCTGGTACAGTGAAATGGCCATTCTAAAAGCATGACATAAATGCTGGAAACCATGTAAGAGCAATTCCATATGGGACAGAATCAACCATTTTATTATTACTTTTCTATTTATGCCAGCTATTCTTTTTCCCTTTTTATCCTTTCTTGCCCTCTTTTGAATTTTCCAAGTATTTATTATTCTATTTCTCCCCTGTTAATTACTTATATATTCTTTTATTATTTTATTAGTTTCTCTTGACTTACTACAGTCTGCCTTAAATTAGTTCTTCACCACTTAGTTAATGCAAGGACCTTGTAACACTTTAACTCCAATTACTGCCTCCTGTTTTTAGTGCTATTCTCATATATTTAATTCTACTGTGTTCATCTGGGTCTTCTGAGAAGCAGATGCCACAACATGAGATTAAATGTACAAGGATTTTATGAGGGAAAATGCCTATGAGAGAAAATGGGGAGGAAGCTGGACTGCGACAGAAGTCCAAACCTGGCTTTACTAGAGAGGGAAGAAAGGTTGGGTGAAAGTGACCTAGACTGCCATGCCACCTAAGGAAAGCTTTGCAAGGCCCTCAGGGAGTCTTTGACCCAGAGTCAGCCATCAGAGGAGTCCAATGACCCCAGGAATGGGCCTGCCTTAGTCTCCCTGCTGCTTTCAGTCATTGGCCAGGAGCAGCCTGTGGGAAGCGCAGCCTTGGTACTACATGAATTCAATGCACAACAGAATTTGAGCACTGCAGCTATGGCCATTGGTCATAAAATTATTATTATTTTAAAAAGACAATATTCATTTAGTTTCACGCACGTATTTACTGTTTCTGTTGCTCTTCATTCACTCCTGCTTACCTCGCCTCTATCAAAGATCATTTTTCCTGCCTGAAGAATGACCCTTAGTATTCCTTTTAATGCCAATTGGCTAGTGACAAATTTTCTCAATTTTATTTCAACTTTATTTTTGGAGGATATTTTCAGTGGATATAGAATTCTAAATTGGTAGTCATTATTTTTCTCCATCACTTTACAGATGTCATCTTATAGTCTTCCAGATTCTTTCCCTTCTTTTGAAAAGTTATCTGTCAGTCTTATAGTTGTTCCTTTGAAGATAATATATATTTTCCCTCTGACTGCATTTAAGATTTTCTGTTTATTTTCCCCCTTCAGCAATCTCACTACGATGTGCCCAGGTGTGGTTTCCTTTTATTTATTCTTGGAATTTGCAGAGCTTCTTGAAGCTGTGGCTTGATGACTTTTATTAGTTTGGAAAAATTCTTGGCTAGTATCTCTTCAAATCTTGCTTTTGCCCCTCCATATTCTCTCTCTCCTTTCCTATTGGGACTCCAACTACACATATATGAGACCTTTTCAATGAGTCGTATATGGCTCTCACACTCTTGTCTATATTTTCCAAACTCTTATCTCTGTTTCAATCAGGGAACTTTCTACTGATCTTCCAGTTCACTAATTTTTTTCTTCTGCTATGTCTAATCTGTTGTTAAACTAATCTATTGAATTCTTAATTTCAGTTATTATAAATTTACAGTTCTATTAATTCCATTTTGTTCTCTTTTATAGATTTCAGTTCTCTGATGAAATTCTCCATCTTTTTGTCTAATTTTCTTGAACATATAAAACATACTAATTTTAAAGTCTATATCTGATAAAACTAATTTGGGGATAACCAGTGGGTCAGTTTCTACTGTCTGCTTTCTCTTGATTTTCAATCATTTGGTCCTATTTCTTGGCATGTCTGATAATTTTTTATTGAATGTTGGACACTACAGATTAAAATCTGTAGAGGTACTGCATGATATTTTCCTCCACAGAGTATTTAATTTTCTTCTGGCAAACAGATGGAATACAGGTAGATTACCTACTGATCCAGCTGAGACTGGTCTATTCTGTTTGTTCTTATTCCTAAAGTGTAGCCTTTCTGGGGTTTCAACTGAAAGCCTGGGGTATTTCCCAGGCCCCTTCTTCTTGGTTGTTCATCAAATCCAATTTTTGTCCCTAAGGTCTTGTGGGACTGCCAAAATCTCTACTTAACTTTTTAAGCTCTTGGTAACTACTCATCCTACAGAGTCTCATCCTACATATGCACTGCTTAGAAGTCAGCAACTGCTTTAAGGAGAAATTGTGACATAGAAGGTCAGACTCTTCTCAGAGTGCACATAGTCTTTTCCCAATCTCCTGGATCTAGGCCCCTCATGTCCTAAGTGTTTTGGGTGTTCACCATGCCTTCAAACAGTGGGCTTTATTTTCCCAGCTTTTAGTTATTCTTGGGGAGAGGTTAGTCTAGTACTAGTTACTCCTTGTTAACCAAAAGCAAATATCCAGCTTTGTGCTTTTAACCACTCCAATTTTATGCCTCCCATTTATTAAATACATCAGTCTCTTTTTACCCTCAAGTAGTATCAATTTCTGAATAACAGTAATGAATGTGGTAGACCCATACTGTAACAAGTACAGTTTAAAAAATAACACAAAACATATAGTTCCTGTCAGCGGATAAGATATCTTCAGATACTTTGTATGGAAATGTTTAATTACTTCATTAAAATTAGTTCTAAAGAAACAAATAACTTTCATTTAACATAGTTGGTTGACCACAGGTATGTTTTTCCTCTCTCCCCAAACCCTACTACAATGACAGCAAAGGAATAAAAAATGAAATTATTCACAAAGACAAAGAAAGCATGAAGAGCAAGAATTTCCCCCCATCCCCATGATATATGGGAATAATTAAAAGAAAAAAAGGTTACATCAAGTCTGCACCCAAATTGTGATTTTTGTGACATTTCAAATTAAAATAAAATTGATTTCCATATAAGACAGTCTAATGTTCCACCCTCAATCACGCAAACTTCCAACTGTTTTATGTTAATAGCAAATTTTCACTTTCTCCATAATATAGCTATGACTTCAAATTCAAGAAAAATAATGTATAGATAACTTGTTACAGGAGCAATATCTTTCTGTTAGTTTTGGAAAAATGCAGGAAGAAAAAAAAAGGATATACCTGAAAACAACCCTTAATATTAAAACTAAACAATAAAGCAAAAGCCATCCACACCTACCTATCACACACATAGCTTCTGCACCTAGTGAGATTTTAGAATGATTCACATATAAATTCCTGTAAATGGCAAGTTTTAACGAAAACAGTGTCAGAACCATAACACTGCAGTAACACAGGTATTACGAAATGTTTTCTGTAGTCAAAACCTACAATTCTCAAAATGAAAGAAGGATTTACATGATCACTTGAGTAGGATAGCTATAAGTAATCCACTAGCAAGCATTGAATAAGTACTGAGACTGCAGTGGCAGGGTTCACTACAATGAATGCAAAACACAGGGTACAATTTCACTGTAATTTAAACTAGTTATTTAAAATACAAGAGTGAATATAGATACAATTTGGATATACATGCAGCACAGTTAATAGCTATCAGGTAGGAATACTTGTAAAGAAGAGAGGTAGGCTCTTCCATCTAGAAAACTCATAGGAAGAATTAGCCATAATGTACTAGTAGACAATTTTCTATAAAAGTACTGGAAAGACATTTATTCTTTTGGCAAAGCACAGAAAGTTGGATGAACTATACTTCATACTTAGGGGAAAAATAAGTTTCATGTCAAATTCATCTATTACTATAATATTTTATGCATTTCAAATCTATAATTCAGTTATTTTATAGTTAAATATAACAGAATTAATTATTATGATACAGTGGCTAATTAATTTATAATTATTTCTATTTTTTTCTTCCTTTCGTCCAATCACCCTAAACCTTATGATTCTTGACATTTTCCTCTCCACCTTAATTATGTGTTGTTATTCTTCATTTTTTAAGAATACCTGCTAATTTTATGTCCTAAGCCTTTAGGTTTATTGCCAGAAGAAAAGCAATCATACAACATCATACATACATCAATCATACATCATCGTACAACAATGATCTTTGTTAAACTACCTGTAAATTACAATTTAATTTAATTCAACTAATAATCCTTTGTTAATTTAACAAAAAAAAGAAACTTATTAAGAACACACAAACTAGTGCAAGACACTGAACTAGGTGCTGAGAGAAATATAAGGACAAATGAGAGTCCATTTTTTTCAGTTTCATACAGGAGATAAATGAAGAGCACAAACACAACTTCCTCATTTGTAAAATGAAGATAATACCTACTTCACATGGTTGCTTAAAGAAAATAATGTAATCACTTAGCACAGTGTCTAGCCTTTGATACACTTTTTTAATAAATAGGAGTAGCTGTTGCTGCAACCAGTACTCTGTCTCTACTTTTACAATAACAGTAAGCCTAAAATCAAAATCCTTAGAATAACATATTTTAGCATTTTCTACATATGTATCTATATGAAAAAAGATAGTTTAAATAACCTACTTACAAAATGGCAAACTAATATTAAGAAACTGTATAGGAAACTTTTCAAATGATGACATTCTTCTGGAAATTAAAATATAAGATATTAAATACTTTGAAAACAATGATGTTAAGGCATTCTAAAAACATTCTGTCACAAACTTTTTTCTGCTATACATATAATTAATTTGTTTAATGAATACCTGAGAAGCAAGTATCAATCACTGACTTATCTATCTCTGAGTAGTTGCTTTCTGATTGATTTATAGAACCATTTTATCCTTCAAGTGAAGGAAGATAAATCAGTCACAGAGTTTTATTAGCGGAAAGACCCTTTTAGCATTTATCTGCCACCCAATAATCTTCTAAATAAAAGTTATTTTTCTGGAATTATTTGGAGGCGAATAGACAAAGGTACATTACTAGTAATTTTTTAAGAGTTAGTAGTAACCAAATATAAAAATGGGGAAAAGATATATTAAGAACAGGAAAGTTATTTAAAAATTATAAATTTTCAATAAACATAAGAATATGGTTAACCTCACTAACAGGAGAAATATATTTTAAAGTAATAACATGCCAATTTTGCCTAAAAATTTAACAAGATGGAACAAAAACAATATCCTATATTGGTAAATATATTAGAAAATGGGCACTCAAATATTGCTGGTGGAAATTTAAATTGATGCAACTTTCCTAGTGGTCATTTTGGCAATGAGTTTCAAAAGCCTTAAAACATGCACATGCTTTGACCCCATATTCTACTTGTAGGAAATTATTCTAGGAAAATAATCATGGATGTGAAAATAAAGAAGCTATAAGCATACTGCATAATTTTCAGTGGTAGAAAACTAAAAACAACTTAAGTAACAGAGAATTTGTTAACTAAATCAATCAATCATACAATCAATCTTTACTATATAATGATAAAATACAACCACATGGAAATAAATAATATACCAAAATAATAGAATACTATGCATCTGTTAAAAATGAGAAAGCTCTATATATATTAAAATAGAATGATCTACATTATATATTGGTAACTAGAGAAAACCTATGTGCAGAAGAGTGTGTATGGCATGCTACCATTTCTGTAAAAAGGAGAACAAGAATACCTATACATATTTGTTTCATTAAGCATACATCATCTCTGAAGGCATATACAAGGAAATGCCTGTAGGAAAAAGGACTGAACAGGGGCATGTTAGAAGGGAGAGGCTTCACTGTATACTCTTGTATACCTCTGAATTTTGAATCATGTGAATATATTTATTTTTATAAGTAAAAGAATGTCATAGAATATTAAATGACATGGGAAGGAGTTCTGCTTTCATTTAGGCTGAGTAAGCTTCTATCATACTAACCCTCCCTCAGATAACTATAAACTTGGGACAAAATACACTAAGGCTCTTTACTGTGAGCAAAAGCAGGAAAATTCTGGAGGAGAGGTGACACTTGGAAGATGGGATGAAGCACAGAGTAAATTTCCCATTTTTGTTACAGCTTTAGCCTGAGGGAAGGCCATGGTCAATGCTGTGCAATGTGGCACAGGTAGTTATAGAAAACCTTGGTCTTTCTGGCCTGAAGAACCAGAGGCCAACTACCGGTACTAGAAGGTGAAGGGAGAATTGCAGAAAGGAGAGAGTTACAGAGAGGAACCCCCAAATTCTTTGTAAAAAAAAAAACAAAACTCTGCCCAAATCTCCATCTGTTTCATGAATCAGCATATGTGGGGGAGAATGATAGCAGCTCAGCTAAAGATAAAAGAACGAAACTGGAATTTGAGCTGCTGACCAGGAGACAGACTTTGCAGACAGAACACAACCAATTCAATTGCTAAATCAAAAGTTATTGATATTTCTTCCTAGGTGAGTTTTGGTGATTGGTGGCTTTCAAGGAATTGGTTCATTTCCTCTAAGTTACTGAACACACTTAGAGCTGTTTATAGTGTTTCCCTATTATCCTCCTAATGTCTATGGGGTCTATAATAATATCTGTATTCCTGACATGTAACTTGTGTTTTCTTCCTTTTTTTTTTTTTCTTTGTGGAGCTGAGTGTTTCAATTTATTAATCTTTTCAAAGCACCAGCTTTTAATTTGATCCATTTTCTCCACTGTTTTGTTGTTTTCAATTTTACTGATTTCTGCACTTTATTATTTCTTTCTTTTCTTTGCTTGGGATTTTTTTTTTCTTTTTTTTCTTTCTTTTTTTTTTTTTTTTTTAGTTTATTAAGGTGAAAGTTTACATTGTTGATTTGAGACCTTTCTTATTCTCTAATATAAGCACTTAACGCTTTAAATTTTCCTGTAAACACTACTTTTGCTGCATGCTATAAATTTTGGTATACTGATTTTCATTTCATTCCACTCAAAATATTTTCTTATTTCCCTTGAGACTTCTTTTTTGACCCATACATTTAAAGTGTGTTGTGTGGACTTCCCTGGTGGCACAGGGGTTAAGAATCTGCCTGCCAATGCAGGGGACACGGGTTCGAGTCCTGGTCTGGGAAGATCCCACATGCCACGGAGCAACTAAGCCTGTGCACCACAACTATTGAGCCTGTGCTCTAGAGCCTGTGAGCCACAACTACTGAAGCCCGCGCGCCTAGAGCCCGTGCTCCACAACAAGAGAAGCCACCACAATGAGAAGCCTGCGCACTGCAACCAAGAGTAGCCCCCGCTTGCCGCAACTAGAGGAAGCCCGTGCACAGCAACGAAGACCCAACGCATCCAAAAATAAATAATAAATTTTTAAAAAATAAAGAAAAAAAAATAAAGTGTGTTGTGTGATTTCCAAGTATTGGGGATTTTCCAGATATCCTTATGTAACTGATTTCAAATATAATTTTATTATTGTCAAAGACTGTACTTTGTTATGTCTCTTTTTAAGATTTGTTTTATGATCCAGGATATGGTCAACTTAGTGTATGTTCCATGTGCACTTGAAAAGAATGTGCATTCCACTGTTGTTGGGCGGAGAATTCTATAAACATCAGTTAGATCCAGTGGTTGATATACTGTTCAATTCTTTCATATCCTTGCTGATTTTCTGTCCACTGGTTCTTCCCATTACTGAGAGAGAAGCATTGCAGTCTCCACCTATAATTGTGGAACTGTCTACTTCTCCTCTCAGTTCTGTTAGTTCTTACTTCATATATTTTGAAGATTTGTTGTTAGGTTCATATACATTTACCATGGAGAAAATAATAACACTGAAATGACCCTTTTTTTATTATGTGATATGTCTCTCCCTGGTAATGTACCTTGCTCGAAAGTCTACTTCATCTAATATTTATATAGCCAACCCAGCTGTCTTTTGATCAGTGTTTACATGCTATAACTTCTCCCATTCTTTTACCTTCGCCTACTTAAAGTGAGTCACTCATACACAGCATATAGCTGAGTCGTGGTTTGTTTTTTTTTTTACTTCAGTCTGACACACTTCATCTTTTAATTGGTATGTTTAGACCATTTAACAATTAATGTAATTATAGATATGTTGAACTTTAGATCTACATTATATTGTTTTATGTTCGATGCTTCTATTTTTATTCTTCCATTTCCCCTTTCCTGCCTTCTTTTTGAATATTTTCTTAGTATTCCATTTTAATTCATGTGTTGGGTTTTTTTTTACTGTATCTTATTACATAGCTTTTTAAATATTGCTCTAAGGTCACAATATACGTAATTAAATTATCTGTTTACTAGAATCAATATTTTACAGCTCTAAGTACAATGTAGAAACCTTAACACCATATGTACTCCCCTCTTTATACTGTGATTATCATGTGTATTATAGGAAATGTAATTTTGGCTTATAACTGTTAGACATATTTTTAAGGTCTTAAGAGGAGAAACATGGTATTATATTTACCCCAATATTTACCATTTCTGTGGCTCTTCCTTCATCCCTGAAGTTCCATGTTTCGCTGTGCTATCACTTCCCTTCTATCTAAAAAAATTCCTTTAGCATTTCTTTTATAGCAGAAATACTGGCAACAAAGTCTCTTAGTTTTCCCACATGTCAGGATGTTTTTATTTCACCTTCATTCCTGAAGAATATTTTGTCTAGATACAGAATTCTTTTCTTTCAGAGCTTTAAAAATGTTGTTTCACTGCCTTTAGGCATCTATGGTTTATAATGAAAAACACACAGAAATCATTTTTTACCTATATATAATGTGTTATTTTTCTTTAGCTGCTTTTAAGGCTTTTTGTCTTTGGTTTTCAGCAGTTTGTGCATTTAGGCATGGATTTCTTTTCCTTTATCTTGTTTGAGGTTTGCTAACTTTCCTGAATCTGTAAATTTAAGTCTTTAGCCATTTTGAGAAGTTTTCAACCATTATTTATTTAAAAACTTTTCTGCATCACACTCTTCTCTCCTTCTGAGACTCTAATGACTCTAGATGTTTAGATATTATCCCACAGTCCCTAAGGCTCTGTTCTGTTTCTTTGTTTCAATCTTTTTTCCCTGTGTTCATATTAGATAATTTCTACTGATCTATCTTCAAATTCACTGATACTTTCCTCTGTCATATCCATTCTGCTATTGAGCCCATCAGAGGAATTTTTTACTTTGGTTACTGTGTTTTTCAATTATAAAATTTCCATTCAGTTCTTTTTTATAGCTTCTATTTCTCTGCTGAGATGTTCTACTTTCCCATTCATACTGGGAGTGTTCACACTTAAAATAGCTGCTTTAAAGTCTTCATTTGAATGACACAAATGAACCTATCTACGAAACAGAAACAGACTCATGGACATAGAGAACAGACTTGTGGTTGTCAAGGGGGAGAAGGTTGGGGGAGAGATGGAATAGGAGGTTGGGGTTAGCAGATGTAAGCTATTATACATAGAATGGATAAACAACTAGGTCCTACTATATAGCACAGAGAACTATATTCAATATCCTATGATAACCCATAATGGAAAAGAATATAAAAAAGAATATATATATATATTGATATATATATACGTTTAACTGAATCACTTTGCTGTACAGCAGAAATTAACACAACATTGTAAATCAACTATACTTCAATCAAAAAAAATAACTGAATAAAGTCTTCATTTGATAATCCCAACATCTAGATCATCTTGTGGTTGGTATCTATTGTCCTTTCCCTTCCAAGTTGTTGGGATTTTCCTGGTTTTCATATATTGGGTAATTTTGGACTGTATCATTTAGATTATAACATTACGTTATGAGATTTTGGGCCCACTTTCTGTCCACACCCAGTGCATAGTTCCAGGAATCATACTGTTTGAAACCAGGCCAAGTGATATGGAAGGAAAAAAACCATGAAACTCACTGCTGGATGAATTCATACTTTGGGTTCTGGTTTCTTTCTCCTATTTCCTGTTCCTTTTTACATTTAAAGGTCCTCAGATAACTGTTCCATACAATACTTCCAGGCTTTTGGTTATATTCAGAAAAAGAGATAGAGTTTACTTACAGCATCTTATCTGGAACCAGAACCAGCCTACATTAAATGTTAATGAACTATAGTTTCTAAGTAAAAGGCAAAACTTATCAGAATGGTTAAAAAAAAAGATTAAACCATATTTTTTTTACAAGAAATGTGCTTTAAATATAAAGATACAGATAGTTTGAAAGCAAATGGATAGGTGAGTATATGTCATATAAACAGTAAACAGAAAGCTGGGCTAAAGTTGACTTCAAGACAAACAGTATTAACAGTGAGAAATAATATTTCATGAAGAAAAGGACCAATTCACCAGAAAGACAAAACAATTATAAATGTGTATGCACCTAATAACAGAGCTTTAATATATATTAAGCAAAAACTGACAGAATTAAAGGGAGAAACAGACAATTCCATAAACATAATTGGAGATTTTCACACTCCTCTCTTAGTAATATATACAACAACAACAAAAAATCATTGAAGATGTAGATGATCACAGTAACCATCTTGACCTAATTGACCTAATTGATATTTATAAAACTCTATACCTAACAAGTGCAAGGTGCATATTTTGTACACCAAAATAGATCATATGCCAGGCCATAAAATAAGTCTCAGTAAATTTTAAAGGACTGAAGTCATATAGAGTATGTTCTCTGAGTTCAGTGGAATTAAATTAGAAATCAATAACAATAAGATATCTAGGAAACCCCCAAATATTTGGAAATTCATAACACACTTCCAAATAATCCACAAGTCAGAAAAGAAATCACGAGGGAAATTTTAAAACATTTCAAATGAATGATAACTAAAGATGTGGAATGATATTCCAAATATACCATCAACTAAAAAGTGGATTAAAGTAGAATATATTCAGTATTGACCTATTTTTATTTTAAAAAATAAACTGTATATGTATAAAGGGAAATATGGCTACAAAGAATATCTGCTAGCAATGATACATTTTACTTTTGCAATTAAAAATATTTAAATGTTAAGTGAGTGCTGAGTACTTATTATGAGTAATTTTTGTTCCTCTTTGTTTACCTGCATTTTCCAAATGCTTAACTTTGAACATTTGTTACAACGTTCAGTTTTGGTTTTGTTTCAGTGACTGTAATTTTCATTTTTAGAATTTCTGCACATTTTAGAATTTTCAAATTTATCTGTTTATTTTTCATAATCTCCTACTCTTGCTTTATAGATTTCATTCCTTCCTTTATATCTTTGAACATTTTAATTTTATTTTTTTAACTTTTTATTATAGAAAATTTCAAATATATAGAAGTTCAGAAAAATTATACAATGAATCCTCAAATATTCATTACTGCTTCAACAGTTATCAAATCCCTCCCATCAAATTATTTTGAAGAAAATCCCAGTCACATCATCTCATCCATAATACTTCAGTACGTATCTATACAAAAGGAATTTTTTAATAAATATAGCTAAAATACAATTACCACATCTGAATTTTTAAATAATAATTCCTTAACATTATCAAATACCTTTGAAAGTTTTAATCATTAGCTAAATTTAAATCAGCTAATTTGTTCTTGGGTGTGAATTTCCTGTATTTATTGGGTCTATGAATTGTTTCTCTTTTAGTACTGTATTTGCTCATGTGTTTATAATTATTTTCCTGTGAAATCATCTTCAAAGGGAATTTCTGGTAGAGTCCTGGCAGACCATGGATAATGAAGGCTTCCATATGGGTGGTTAATAAAATAGATACAGCCTCCTTACCTGAATCTGAACTGTTATAAACACTGAATAGCAAGAGCCTACAACCCATTATTTTAAATGGAAAAAATAATAATGTATTCCTAGCCCATATTTAAAAACTCAATCAATTTCCCCAAATATTACTAAATACTTGTAAAACCTATGTAACAATCAACCAAGAACTTCTGCATAATGGAAAGTGTGTAAACACTAATCATCTATTTATTTAACTCTCAATGAATGTCCAGTAATTGTGCTTGTGTGCAGTTCAAAATAATAACATATCTTACTGGACATGAATTGCATTTCTCTTCTATACTGCAAAAAACACTCAGTATAATGTAAATAGAACTTCTGCTTCCAACCATGACGGAATAGTAGGGTCTAGAATTACCCTCCTACTGTAGACAAACAGAAAACTGGACAAAATATATAAAACTGTTTTTGGATATTGGACAACAGGTAATGTAGGATTATGATCCCTGAGAGAAAGGAAACAAATAAAGTAAGCCCTACCATTGTGTTGACTCCAGGAGCTCAGTGTTGTTGGAGGCAATTTTCAGACAACAGTGCAGGGAGGGAGACCCAGACATAGCCCAAAGATCACTCTAAGTTGAGGAAACAGAGGTGGAAGTTCAGGGAGGTCAGGGTGGTAGAATTTGCAAAGCAGAGCACCAAAGAGGAATGAGCTACCTCTCAAAAAATTTCTAGCAACCTGTACAGAGGGTCCATTGAGCCTCTGGCTGAATACCAATTTGCACACACACATAGGGTGAAACTCCACAAGACCAAACAAAGAACAAATTATAAGGAAAGAGCAATTATTGGAAACTATGAGTTTTTAAAAACTCCATAAAGCTAACACAGGGCTGGGAATCTTTCGAGTTCCCACTAGCTGGAGTAAGAAGATCTCATTTAATACATAAGGCATTCAGCAGAGATCCCAGAAAGATCACATGCCTTTAGTGGGACTAAACTAGCCCTGGTATAATAGCTACTCTAGAGCCACCCTAGAAAAGCAAATAGGCCTAAAAGAGATGAAACTGTTCCCTAAATAATGAAATTAACTGATAAAACAAAGTCCAATACTCATTAAAGGAATAAAACAAAATCCAGAACTCAACGATTAAAATCTGCAATGTCCATCATCTAATCAAAAATTATTAAACATACGAATAAGCAGGAATATGTGACCCAAAACCAGAAGAAAATCAAATCAACAGAAACAGACGCAGAAATTACAGAGATAATGGAGTTAGAAGACAAGGATGTTAAAACAGCTATTATAAAACAGCTGTCTGCTAAATATGCTCAAGGATTTAAAGAAAAACATGAAGGTAATGAATAGAGAAATGAGAGATATACAAAAAGAACCAAATAGAACATGTAGAGATGAAAAATATAATAACTGAAATGAAAATATTACTAGGTGAGATTAACAGCATATTAGATAATGCAGAAGAAAAGATCAATGAACTTGAAGCCATAATAATAGAAACTATCCATAATAAATATAGAAACTACATCCTTTCATCTGAATGTCCATGTTTTTAATGGCAGTTACATGAAGATTCATTATAGCAGATTTCTCATCTGGATGGGAAATTTGAGTAAAATCTGAATATTTGTCATATATTCATAGAGACACAGGTATGCTGGAATTCTGCATACCTGTGGTTTGCAGGTTCCAAACCAGTTTGTTTCTCAACACAGCACAGGTAGCCTCAGCTGAGTCTACAAAATACATGTAGCTCAGAGTTCAGTCACTCACAAGAGAATGTACTGACCCATAGCCTGGGACAGCAGACAGCTCAATTCCAGGCTGGGACTCTGGGCATGGAGCAGAGTACTAATCTTAGTAACTAGTCCAGTTCCTGCTCCCCAAATAGGTCTTTCAGCTAGGCACCTACATTCTCATGGATGTTAAAACTAGCCTCTAAGGATGATATGTGGTCCACAATCCCCCCTTTGACACAGAGAGAAGGAGGACTGTATGGAGAAGAGACACCTCAAATCTTGCTGACTCTATGGGTTCTCTCTTCATTTTTGGTACCTAGTGATTTCCTCTTCTTGTGTTTAAACCTATCTATATATGTCCTTAATGTTTAAATATTTTATTCCACATTTCTAGAGTTTAAGAGTGGAAAGGGAGAATTCTTATATCTGCTCAGTTTGTCTTCTTGGCAAGTTATAGATATAACTTTTGAAATTAGAAAATAACCAATAAGGGTACTATCAAAAGATAAATGAAAGAAGCAGCAGCAATAGTCAAAGAAAACCATCTCCATGTTCCAATGAACTCTGAGAAGAAAAGTAATCCAAATTTGGCTTTAAGAATATTACTAAGAACTGAAAAAAGGGTTTGAGGATTGCAAATCTGAACTTGTCTTTCAGAAAGAATTATTACCGTCTCACAATTATATAGCACTTCACTCATCTCAAAAAACAGCTTACAGTATCACAATGTTTTCAGTTTTTTTTTCCTTTGGCTGTGCCACACGGCCTGCGGGATCCTAGTTCCCCGACCAAGAATCGAACCCGTGCCCCCTGCAGTGGAAGCACGGAGTCCCAACCACTGGACCACCAGGGAATTCCCTGTTTTCAGTTTTAATAAAACTATATCTTACTTAGAATAATTTTTCAAAAAACAGACTTTATTATACCCACATTATATTTACACGAAATACCATTTTCATTCTAATATTATTTAAAATTACCTTTATGTTTATTCAGAAGCTTGTAGCCTTCACAGTATCTGCCTGGAGAAATCATCATCTTGGCTGTGTCAAGATAAGAGTATGTTGCAGCAAAATCAAACTCCTTTTTACCATCCCACCAACCTTTCTGCTTAGCATAGCTTCTCATGTCAGGGTGCTCCCGATCAATCTTGGTTGTTATAGAAAGCTGATTAGAAATATTACGAACTCCCTCTATTTTCAAAGAAGAGAGGAAGGGAGAAGAAAAGTCATATTTAATGTAATATATCTATCTCTGTACATTATGATTCTTAATCATTATTTCAATGTAAATATAGGCTTCTAAATGTTGTACCATGTGCATCTATTTATTACATACTCAGATAAATTATTTTTTTAAATTAAACTTTTTATTTTGAGGTAATTATGGATTCACATGCAGTTGTAAGAATTAAAGAGAGAGCTATGCACCTTTACACCGTCTCCCCAAATGGTAACATCTTATATAATATCACAACCAAAATACTGGTATTTATACAGTCAAGGTACAGAATATCACAAGGATCACTCGTGTTGCCCTTTTATAGCCACACCCACTTGTCTCCCACGCCCACCGCTTCATTAACCCCAGGCAACCATCTGTTATCCATTTCTATAATTGTCATTTCAAGAAAATCATATAAATGGAATCATACAATATACAATCTTTAGGCTTTTTTTACTCAGTTTAATTCCCTAAAGATTATTCCAGGTTATTGTATGTATCAACAATTCATTCCTTTTTATTGCTGACTAGTATTCCATGTTATAGGCATTCTATGGTTTGTTTAAACATTCACAAGTTAAAGGACAGCTAGGTTGTTTCCAGTTTTTGGTATCATGGGAAAAGCTGCTCTAAAAATTCATGTACAGGTTTTTGTGTGCATTTAAGTTTTATTTCTCTGGGATAAATGCATAAGATTGCAATTGCTGCACTGTATAATAGTTGCATATTAAGGTTTTTTTTTAACTGCCAAACTGTTTTCCAGAGTGACTATACATTCTTATTAGCAATGTACCATCCTCCACATTCTCACTAGCATTTGGGAGTGTCATTTAAAAATTTTTAGCCATTCTGATAGAGGTAGAGTGGTATCTCACTGTGGTTTTAGTTTGCATTTCCCTAATGGCTAATGACGTTGAACATCATTTCACGTGCTTTTGTGACATGTGTATATCCTTTTAGGTGAAATGTCTCTTCGTGTCATTTGTCTTTTTACTGTTGAGTTTTGACAGTTCTTTATATATTCTGGATATTAGTCTTTTATATGAATTACTGTTTAAAAAATAGTCATAAGTAAGTTTAGAACAGAAATATAAGGCTTCTAAAAATATCATGGCACTAAGTTATAACAAAATTTTCAACTAAAATACAAAACAGAAGAAACAATAAAAGTCTGTTCTAAACAGATCAGAATAAATGAAATAGATCATGATAAATGAAAATTAATAACATTTTACAACAGATTTAGAATGATAGTCTGCCAAGTAGAAATCAATTTAATTACTCTAATGAAATCATACTTGGGATATTCTTACTTAAGTCATGATAGAATCAAAATAGACTTAAGTCATGATAGAATCAAAGACAGAGAAGAGGAATTTTCCATCGAGTAGATAATTCCCTATAGTTAAACTACTTAGTTCTTGGGCTAATTTAGTAATAGGAAGAGAAACAAGTTGGCAAAGTTAATCTACAATTGGTTAATCAGACTCAGTGAAGGTGTTTGTTTTGGATGGCTCGGTGGGGCTCTCTTTTTCAACAGAATTCGTTTTTCTCTTGGATGTAGCACACTTGACAAAATAAAAAGTAATTAATGGTATAATCAGGCCAATTATCACAATAATAAAAAGAGTCTAAATTCGGTTTTGTGTATTAATAAACATATATGCAAAATATAAAATAAAATGTCCATCAAAACAACTGTCAATGACCTGTTTTGAAAAATAACATACAAATCCTCCAAAGGTAGCTCAAGGCTACCTTCATGAAGACTTCCCAAATTTCTCCAGCTCACGATGACTTTTCCTTTCTCTAAATGTTCATAGCATATATGTGTGTGTGTCATTCACTTGCCATTTAATATTTTCACATGTGTATCTTATCCCCCCTGTAAAACTATGAGATCCAGGAGGTAATTACACAAGAAGTACATGATCATGCTTAAGCACAAGGTTGTACTCTAGTGAAAGAATACTGAACTGAGAGTCAGGATGGAAAGATTTAAATACTAAGTCTCTCATTCACTGCCTTGAGTAAATCATTTCATATCTCTGGATTCCCTCACTTGAAAAATGAGAGGAATATATGGTTACAAAGAAATCAAGAAAAAAAAAAAGCAAAGCATTCTAAAACAATCAACTGTGTTATTTACTCAATGACATCAAATTTTTATACTTTACTATTGTATCAATATATTCTTTCTAACGACTAAACCCACAGTCACCAATCCCCAATAACACTACCCTGTCCTCACCTCCATATCCACACATGATAAAATTTTTGAGTTCAGCCCAAAGTTAAAACAGGAAAAAATGGTAAAGAAATGGTTTCACTTCATAAAAAAGTGAAAAAGGGGAGGGGTTTAAAAAAAGTGAAAAAGTACTATAAAACAGCCAAGAGCTACTACTGCACAGAAAATATATACAGGTTATATGAAATTAATATCATATATATTGAAAAGAGATAACACCACCTTTTCCTCTTTTTCAAGAAAGCCCTTTATAGTGCTCTTTCAATGTATGTTCTTTCAAATTTTTTCATTTCCCCTTCAGTTTTCGCCTTCATTGCATTGGAGTATAAATCTTGAAAAACAATTAAATGCAATGTCTGCAACTAAGAGGTTTTTTATTAATTGTAAAACAAATTAAATCATGAAAAGTTGTCCATACCTTGTACTTTTTCTGCTGCCCAGTACTTCCCTGCAGTCTCCAGAACCCAGGCTTCATTCCTATCAGCTATCAGGAAACTGTTGTGATAGCTAAATACCATCCTGCCCTCTGAACAATTTCCACCCTGGCCATATTTTTCTAATAAATCAACAATGACATTGAGGGCTTTTTCAGCTGTATCAGCTCTTTCAAGACCAAGTCTAAAATAAAAATATTAAAGTTCTCAGATTAAAATAAATTTCCATTATGTTTCTTAAATAATTTCATGCACATGAGATTTTGTGTTTATATTCCAAGTAAAAATCCTTTCACGTTAACAGATACACTGAAATCCAACTTCTAAACTATTCCTTGTGAAGTAGTGAAGTCAGTTTGGAATCATGAAAACAAAGATTTGGAGTCTAAACTATTCCTTGTGAAGTAGTGAAGTCAGTTTGGAATCATGAAAACAAAGATTTGGAGTCAAAAAGATCATCGTTCAAATTCCAACTTGGTAGTTTATTGGCAAATCACTTTATCTCTGAACCTTAGGTATCTCATCTGTAAAATTAGGATAATAATAATATCCCATAAGGTGACTGTGAGAATTAGTTACAGTCTGATAAAGTAAGTTAGGTACTTCCAATGAATCATAATTTTCAACTCCTTCCCTTCTCCTAATGAATGATATTCGAGAGTCTTGAAATTGCATGCCTGTATTCTGAAGCATTTTTAACACAAACTATAAAGTATCAAAGTCCAAAAAATGAAAAAAAGAGGGAAGATAAAACATGTTAAGAGTTACAACAAATTTTAAATCTAGACAAGTTCTACAGTGCAAAAATATAACAAAAAAATAACCTGACAAGGTCCATGCCCAGTAGTGCCTCTTCATCACAAACTTCTTCTCTTCCCCATACAGCTTCATTCCCAATGCAAACTCCATGCTCATTGGCTCCCATTTCTGCCCCCCATAACCAAGCTGGGCGACTAAGGACAATAGCATATGTTTCAGGAACTTGATCAATTTCTATGTAAGTACACTGTAGAGAAAGTCATAGCAACAACAGTAAAACCAAAAAAGAAAAGTTATCAAAGTCTAGAATCTTAAAATCCATCAGAAGACATGACGATTATGAAAGAGATTAAAACTAAATTGAAAATTTCAATAATAGAGGCATTACGCTTAAAACATATTCAGAATTGTCCCTAGAGCATTTATTCATTCAGATATTTGCTAAGCATCTCCTACGATAAAGCACTCTGCTAAGAGATATATTGGTTTCAAAGATGAATCAGATGCAGATCTTGCTGTCAAGAAACTAAGACTTCTATATTACCTAAGATACAATGAAATATAAAGTATAAAGACTATGAAGAAAAGTGAAGATGGGGTGCTAATGGAAGCTCAGGAAAGGGATAGTTTCTAGTTGTGGAATCTAGAAACATTTTGTAGAGAAAGATGTATCTGAGTTGAAGTGTAAGGAAACAGATCTCAAACTCAATGTCCAGTGTTTCTTGATTGGTGATGTAAGTTCCATATGGTAGCCCTTAAATACACAGATGCCCATGTCACATGTGGGAATCACCGAATATGTCCACAGCAGTGAAAAGAATGAGAACCACTGGCTTAGAGGATAGGTGAGACTTAAATATGAAGAGATAAAATACAAACGGATCCAAGGGACATCCCTGGTGGCGCAGTGTATAAGACTCCATGCTCCCAGTGCAGGGGGCCTGGGTTCGATCCCTGGTCAGGGAACTAGATCCCACATGCATGCCGCAACTAAGAGTTCGCATGCCACAACTAAGAGTTTGCACGCCACAACTAAGAGTTTGCACGCCAAAACTAAGGTGCCCACGTGCCTCAACTAAGGAGCTGATGAGCTGCAACTAAGGAGCCTGCCTACCGCAACTAAGACCCGGTGCAACCAAATAAATAAAAAATAATTAAAAAAAGAAATGGACCCAAGATGAATAAATAATCTCAGCAAAAGAAAAAAATTGGCCTAGTAAAGTCAGTCCTCCACACACACAGGTTCCACGTCCACAGATTCAACCAAACACAGATTGAAACTATTCCGGAAAAAAAAACATTCCAGAAAGTTCCAAAAAGCAAAACTTGAATTTGACACTTGCTGGCAACTATTTAGACAGCATTTACATTGTATTTACAACTATTTACATACCATTCACATTGTACTATAAATAATCTAGAGATAATTTAAAGTTTACGGGAGGATGTGCATAGGTTATACGCATTTATATGCTATTTTATATAAGGGACTTAAGCATCAAAGGATTTTGATATCCTAGGGGCTCCTGGAACCAATCCCCCACGGATGTGGAGGAACAACTGTATAAATAAAATGTCTAATATTTAATATATTTTGGTATTAGAATATCAATAAAAAGGAATCTAAAAAATATATAACTTAGGAATAAAAGCATAGAATGAAATTTTTACTTTAAGTTCCATGCTAAATGGATTTTTTTAATAAAAAATTTAAAGGATCCTTTAATTGACCTGTATACTATCAAATGACTGCATAAATTGCATAGTGTTGACAGTGTTACCACTGGATCAAAAAACCTTTTTTGATGATAAAATTGTTACTTCCAGAGTCTGGAATGACTTTTCCTATTCTACACCAATCAGAATCCTTTTTGCCCATCAAACTCCAGCTGAAACCCCAACTCTTGGTGAAGCCTTCCTTAATTCCTAGTCTGAATTACTTGCTTCTCCACTGATGTCACAACTTGCTGCCCTTACTTAAATTTAGCATTTAAACCATCCTTTTTTACAATGCAGTTAGTTACATACACATCCTATTCCTCTACTAGACTCTAAGCTCCTGGAAGACAGAACTAGTCTTGACAGCAGGCTTTAAATCCCTTTGCCCTATTCGACATGCTTGCATATGGTAAGCATTCAAATATCTGATCAAAGAATTAACAATTCTTATTATTGTTATTTCAGCTTCCTCCAAATCATTGAAATTAAAGACCAGAAGTCTAGTTCTGATTCAAATTATTTTTCAAACTTAAATTCTTAAGTTTTTAACTTCTATAGCCTCTGCCAAATGGCTAGCTAATGATTTTTAAAAACCTGTTTATGATATTTTTAAAGAAAAATATTGCTAACAAAACATGCATTTCACCTACCTTAAGATGTTTCTTCAGGTTGTCATGAACTGCAGCAGGAAAATAAACTACCTCCTGTACTTCATCACAGGGTCTATCTGAATTTTTTCCAAAAATAATCCTGTTATTAACTGTTGCTGGAGGTAGTGCCACAAAAGTGTCACAGGAACAAGGTTCCATTTTTTTTTAAACTAAAAATCATATGGAAGATTCAAAATAAAAAGAAAAGCATTTTTAGTATATACAAAACAAAGAGTTTTACTTGATGACCAGGGTATATTACTGCCATATCTAACATAGGATACTCATTAAAGTTTCAAATTTCGTATCAGTAAGAAAATGACTTGGGAATGAATCTAGTACTACAAGATTTAGTAAGACAATGGGAATGACAAGTACCTTCTTCTAGTTTATAGGTCAAATTTACTCTCTAAGCTCTTTCTCTCCTGAAGTCTTCCTTGAATCTCCTTTCACTATTTCCATATTTGGGAACACCTGTACCTAGCTCTACTGTTACAAAGACCATATTTGTGTATATATGTCTTCTTAGTGGACAGTGAGATCCTTGAGAGCTGAGAGTATGTCTTATTAATCTTTGTATTCTCATCACTGGAACTTATGGAAAAGTCACAGTATTATATACCCAGTGTTTCCTCAAAGGCGGGAAGAAGGGGTCTCTTTTGAACTGGTTACAATACTAATAAGACTGAAATTTTGAAACAGACTCACAGAATCGGACAAATACAAAAACATGTCAATAAAATTCCAAATTGTTGTTATTTCCAGGAAGACGTTCACATTCAACTTGTGAATCCTGATTGTATAATTTAATATCAAGATCATGTCTTCATTTGTAATTTGGAAAATCTTAAATCCTCAATTTAGTAGAATTTGTTTGCTTCCAGAATGGCACATTGTTTTAGAGTTTCAGATTTAAATGTAATAAATGATTCATTCAAAAGAAAACAAAATGACTCAAGTAAGAAAGAAACAACTTCAGCCTGAAACACCTAAGGGTTTTTCTTTTTTACTCAATGATGGAAACAGAGCGGTCACCATTGCTTCTGTTCTTTTCCGTGTGAATTTCAACCTTTATATCCTAGATCGCCTTCTATTTGTGTTCCAAAGCTAATTCCACCACTACCTAACTTTGGCAGGCTATTTAATCTCTGTCTAAGTCTCCTGCCTCATCGGTAAATATCTCGGGGGCTGTTATGAGAATTTAAAAAGACAGTGTGTAAAGCGTTTTTCAGTTCTTAGAACATATCAGACACAAAGCTGTTACTGTTACTATTCGTCAGAAGAGTCAATTTCTTACAAAAGGCTTATTCTTGACGACACGCTCACCCCCTCCCGCGAGAGGATTTGGTTGGTGAATCCCCTCAGCAGTAGCAGCCACGTCCACTCAAAACCGTGAAGTTTCAAGAGCCATCAAGCTTCAATGGGTGATCTGAGCTAACTGCGGTAATAAGGAAAGCTAAGGAAACATGCCACCTAGTTAAGAAGACACCTAGCCCATTTAGGAGGGGAAGCCTTGAGAGCCTTTACTAACTCCTAAAATGTATTCGTCATTTAACAAATGTTCATGAATATCTTTCTGCACCAGGCACCGTACTGGTAACAAAATAGAATCCTCGCTCCTTTGGAGTTGACATTCTACTTTATATGCTTTAGTTCACCAAGCGGTTTCAGACACATCACATCGTTCGATCCTCACAAACGTGCTACAGTTAGGGCAAGAATTACTACTTTAGCAACACAGATGGAAAAAGTTGGTTTAGAAAAGTTTATGTAACTCGAAATGGAGTTCACAGAGTAAAGGGCTCGGACTTCAAACACCTCCTTGCAGATAAGCCGCCACCAAGCCCGCACTCCGCACCCAAACTGGCTGCACCCAAATGTGGCTGCACTCAAACTTCAGCCCGCGCCGCGACCCGGACCCCTCCCAGGAGCCCCTCCCAGCAGCCCCCCCCCCAGGAGCCCCTCCCAGCAGCCCCTCCCAGGAGCCCCTCGGCCCCGCCGCGCCGCAGTTCCCGACTTCCCGCTTCCAACAACTACTATGCTCGCCCCACCCCCGTGCACGCCCCTCACCTGGCCTCCGAGGGGCCCAAAGTGAAAGGAGGAAGAGGCGAAAAGGGAGCGGCAGAGGCGCTAATTGCCGGAAGCTGTCCCTTTTGACCCCGGAAGTTCCCTCTGCCACGGCAGGCGTAGTTCCGGTTAGGCGGCAGAGATTGTTTACGTTGCTCTCAGATCTAGCGGCTGCCTTCCCCAGCTCAGGCTCCAAAATGGGAAAATCCTTCGCCAATTTCATGTGCAAGAAGGACTTTCATCCTGCCTCCAAATCCAACATCAAAAAAGTGAGTACGGGGAGCAGGCCCTTGGCGCCTGGGTTCCCAGGGGTTCCTGGAGGTGAGAGTGGTGGTGTCTCTGGGATCCCTGGGACAGTCGCCTCTTCTCCATGCCTAAAGCCCTGGCGTTCTCGTCCCTTCCCCGCTGGCCCTCGACGTTTATTCTGTTGTACATCAGCCAGGAGACGGGCGGCTCTGTGTGCTCTTTCGGTTTTGTCAGCTAGAATGTAAATCTTTAAGATATGAAGACCGATAACCGGCTTCCTCATAACTTCCCGCAGCAGATTCTGATGTTGTCTTTTCGAATCCCAGAGATCACGGCTTCTGAGCTCTGCTGTCCTGTACAAAGAAGACTCCCTGTCTATTTAAGATAGATCTTAAAAGGGAAATAAAGTCACACCTTGCTTACTCTTTTTATCCCACTTGATCATGTACCGTCTGTCTGGTGACCTCATTGAACTTTGGCTTTTTAAATAACCACTTACGGGTCTACTACGTCCAGTACAGAAAAACTGTGTTGAATATTATAGTAGTGGAAAGCAGAATGGTGAGGTAGGAGGAGTATGAGCATTGAAACCAGACCTAGATTCTGTTTTTCCAGCACAGTCACTTTTAGCCCTGAGACCTTACACAAAATATTTAATGTCCCTGATCCTCAGTGTCCTAATCTATAAGTTAAGAATGATTAGTATCAGTTGCCTTGACTTGTGAAATTGTTATGAGGACTAAATAAGATGGTGTAGATAAAGACTTTGAAACAAGTACCACCACCTAGCACTCTGCCCAACACATAAAGGGAGTGCTCAATAAAATGTTAATTGCCCTACACACACCCTTATCCTTAGCCTGCTCCTAAAATACAGGTGGTAACAAGAGTTTCATCCCTGGCCCATGTCTTGCTTATTCTGTATGCTTTCCCAAACAATCACAGCCAATTTTATAGTTTTAACCACCCCTTATTTACTCCTGACTCTCAAATCTACAGTGCGAGATCTTTCCCCTTAGCTGGAGGCACCTGAAGACAACTATATACTAGACAGTTTCATCTTGATATCGTACAGGCATCTCAAACTCAACATATTTGAAATGGAATTTACCTTTTATCCTAAATCTGCTCTTCTTTTTATACTTCCTGTTCTCATATCAGTAGGAAATACAGGTAGTAACACAACCCTTCATCCAGTCACCCAGGCCAGAGACTCAGGATTCGTCCTTTCCCATCACTCCTTTATCTTGTCAGCTAATAATTTCTGTTGGTCTTACGTCTCAGATATCTGTTGAATCCATGTCTCCTCCTTGTCACTACTGCCTGTATCTTAGCTTAGACCCTCATCATCTTTCACCTAGACAGTTATATTTCCTAACTGGTTTTTCTGCTGCCAGTCTTGACCCCTCTCAAATCCATTCTCTACCCATCTAGCCATCAGAATAATTATTTTTTTATTTAGCAGTTTTATTGAGGTATAATTCACATACCGTACGATCACCCATTTAAAGTGTTCAATTCAGTAGTTTTTAGTATATTTATGAATTTTATCATCACCACAAAAGTTCTAAAAGATTTTCATCACCCCCCCCCAACCCCGCTTAAACCCATATCTATTAACAGTCACTCCCCATTTGTCCTTAATCCTTCCCCCTCCCCAGCCCTAGTCAACCACTAATCTGCTTTTTGTTTCTGTGGATTTGCCTATTCTGGACATTTCATATAAATGGAATCATGCAATATGTGATTTTTTTGTGACTGCCTTCTTTCACTTAGTATAATGTTTCAGAGTTCATGTTGTAGAATGTATCAGTATTACATTCCTTTTTATTGCTGAATAATTCCATTATATGGATATAGCACATTTTATTTATCCATCATTTGATGAATATTTGGGTGTTTCCATAGAGTAGTCATTTTAAAGCGCAACTCTGATTTCTTCTGGCTCCTTATTAAAATACTACAGGATTAAGTCCAGGTAACCAGGCTCCAGTTTATTTTTCCTTCTTCATGCCTTACTGCTATTCTCCCACCATAGATTTTATACTCCGGTAAAATCAAGCTACTTAATTCCTGTTTTACACTTTTGGATCTTTGTCTGAGTTGTTCCCTCTGCTGGTAATATCTTACCCTGTTTTTCCCTTGGCAAAATTTTGATACGCTTCAAAATCCTGTTTAACATGTATGAAGCTACTTGTGTAACAGGGTTATTTATTGCAGCTGAGTTTGTAATAGTAAAAGATTGGAAATTTCTTAATGCCCATCAGTACAGCAGGAGATTGGTTAAATGAATGGTGGTGTAGTCCCACAAAAGAATGATATTCTTCAGCACCCCATCCTCCAGAAAACAAGAAAGTGTTTTGTTTACTGATCTGGGAATGATCTTCATGGTATAGAATTTTATTTTATACATATTCTCTGTGTACAGCATATTGTATATATATGCTGTATATGTTACCATTTATGAAAAGTGATCAAAAAATGCATGTGTGTATATTATATTATGTATATTATGTGTATGTCCATGTGAACATCTTTGGAAGGATATACAAAACAGGAATAATATTGGCTACCTGTGAATATAGTTACTTCATTTAAAAAATAAAGAACTTCTAAAAACCAAAACTTGGCTATAAAGCATTCCATTATACCAGCCTTCTTCCTTGCCCGCTAGAACACTGTCTTGTTCTATTTCTTCATGTTGAACATATTCTGTTCCAAATATCAATTTTTATTGTTACTATTTTTTTTCCCAGCTGAGGATTTATTGGCGTAAATGCAACCATATAAAAACATAAGTTATGAAAAACACAGTCACCGTGTGCCCCCCTCCCCCGCCCTCAGCCCAGGCCCAAATATTGTTACTGTTTATTTACACAATTCCTGTCTTTTTTATTATGAAATATGTTAAACATACGGAAAAGTTAGTATGATTTTCTATTAGATTCTGAGCATTTTGTAGGCAAGAATATGTTTTACTACTTTTTATTCTAGTTCATCATAAATATTCATGTATTTAAGCTCTTGAGCAATTGAGACTAGTAAAATAACTTTGTAAAATCTAAAGCTTTAAATAAATGGTAGTTATTGTTAGAAGTAATATGTTAATCATTAGAATGTTATTATTAATATATTATTTGACCAGGCAATGACACCTTGCATTTTTCTATTGCAACTGTTTGCATTTTGAGCTACAGTGAAAATTCCAAACATGTGCCTTTTACTGCCCATCCCAAGTGTAGACTTTTCTTCTACTATAACGTTATATTGGTTATGGCATGTATATTATGTTATGAAGGCAGTGGAAGAAACTTTCAGAAAGTTATACCAAAAGAAATTTCTGGTATATCTGTCCCTGAAGGGTTCTCTTTTCATTTCTATTTTTGCTTTTATCTCCATATTAATCTCAGATTATGGTGCCCATAGAAGCTTCCTATCTGAGCACTATTAAATACTGATAACTACTGTTTTGCATCTAAAATTGAATAATGGCAGTCTTGTCCCCCATCCTTCTCCCCACACTTATCTGCCCCCACCTACATTTAATAATTATAATTTTATCAGTGTAAGTATTTTTCCTTGAATTTACCTTCTTAAAACTTAGCTTGTTGGGAGAGAGAGTTTTGCCTTGCTGTTTATGTTGAATGGTTATCAAAAATTTTGTCCTTTACTTTATAGGAGGTGGGAAGTCACTGATACCTTTTAAACCTGGAAGTAACATGATTAAATATCCTTGCATAAGTTGTGTGGGCTTTTTACCTTCACCACTTTTACGATTCTGAGAATTTCACATAGGGACGCATTCAGCCTGTGGTGGTGGTGCCCTTGAGCAACTGCAGGACGTCAGATGCATCTCTTTGATTCCTCTCTTGTCTCTTCCCTTTTTTCTACAACTACCTTTCATCTCCTTTCCTTTTTTTCTCCTATTTGTCTTCCGTTTCTCCTCTCTTGGGGTGTCATTGACACCCACTGGCATCCATGGGCACCGTTTAACCTTACTGGTTGTGCCCTGTATGTTTTTTGGACTAGACATATTCCATGTAGAGAGATGGTCGTTCTCATCTCTGAAACAACAGAGGGACTGAATGCAAGAAGCAGTTGTACCCCAAGTGCTCAGCGTGGTTCTCAAGTTTGACATTTTTGCCTGAAAGTTTAGGTGTTTTGAATGATTATATTTAAGGACTTGTATAAAAGCACAAATCAGATTTTCAACTGTTGTTTTGTGATAATGACATTATGACCAAAATAGATGATGTTGTAAACTATATACAATAGCATTTTATATTTTATTATAAAAGAGAGCAAACTTCCTACTTAAGTTTTGTACTTTACTAATTTAGGTATGGATGGCAGAACAGAAAATATCATATGATAAGAAGAAACAAGAAGAATTAATGCAACAATATCTTAAAGAACAAGAATCATATGATAATAGGTAAGAAATTCCACTATGCTGGTGTTTTTAGAATAGTCAATTGCATGAGAATATCCTTTACTGAATGAAATATTAAATTAGCTTTATTGAATTGAATGCCCCAATGATAGGATTGTATTCCCTGTGAACTGTCTTTACTCTCATATTGATAGATGGGCACTTTTTCCAACCTTACCCATAATTCACATAAAATATTGATTGATGTGACTCCACATACAGTTTATAGGGAAGTCCCAACTTATACGAAACTTAGAAGAAAAATAAATGTCTATACTTGAACTACTGAGGCCTCTTACAAAGATATTTCTTCAACATACACTGAAATGAAAAGGTGCACAGGACAGCTTCAAGAAGTAAATTGAAGTGTCTCTACTTGACCTGCGTGTCATTGTTCTGTTAATGGCAGGATCAGAGCTAGAGTTCTTCATTGGTTTACTACGGTACGGTACCTGCCCTTTAGCTATTGTCATTTATGTTTGTATTTGCAGGTCTAACTCTGAAGCTGATTTCTCTTGGTTAATCAAGCGAATGAATAGTGGTGCTTTAGTTAGATAAGTCATATTTTCTCTTCCACTCAGTCGTATATTTCATCAAAACATGGAACTTAAGCGAAGTAATACTAAACTATTACTAAATACTCTCTTTAAAATATAGTATATGAGAGCAAAATTAAAGAAAATGTTTAGTTTAATTAAGTACTTTTCTCACTCATTTATTTAATCTGATTAACTTTTATTGAGTGCCTACTTCATGTAAGACAACAAATGGTGTTGTAGTGGCCTATAAAATTGTGATGCATAGTTTCTCTCTACCCCCAAGAAAATCTAATAAGGGATATGTACATACATATAGTTCAAGGCTGAAAGTAATAACTGATTGAAAACACACTTTATAAAAACTGTGGCATGCTAGCATAAGAAAATAATTCCATTTGGGATAACAAGGTAAGACTTCATAAAAGAGGTGACATTTAAGCTGAACTGTGAAGAATGGTAAGGATTTAGATCTTTGGTTCTCAACTGAGGGCCATTATTGCCCCCAGGAGACATGCGGCAATGTTTGGACACATTTTTTTTTTTTTTAATTTATTTTTGGCTGTGTTGGGTTTTCGTTGCTGCGCGCGGGCTTTCTCTAGTTGCGGTGAGTGGGGGCTACTCTTCGTTGCAGTGCATGGGCTTCTCATTTTGGTGGCTTCTGTTGTGGAGCACGGGCTCTAGGCAGGCGGGCTTCAGTAGTTGTGGTGCATGGGCTTCAGTAGTTGTGGCTCACGGGCTCTAGAGCACAGGCTCAGTAGTTGTGGCGCACGGGCTTAGTTGCTCCGCGGCATGTGGGATCTTCCCAGACCAGGGCTCGAACCTGTGTCCCCTGCATTGGCAGGCAGATTCTTAACCACTACGCCACCAGGGAAGTCCACATTTTTTTTTTTAATTAAAAAAAAAAATTTATTTATTTATTTTGGCCGCGTCTGGTCTTAGTTGCGGCATGTGGGATCTTCATTGTAGCATGTGGGATCTTTCGTTCCGGCGTGTGGGCTCTAGAGCATGCAGGCTCCGTAGTTGCAGTGTGCCAGCTCTCTAGTTGTGGCGCGCGGGCTTTAGAGCGCACAGGCTTAGTTGCCCTGTGGCATGTGGGATCTTAGTTCCCCGACCAGGGATAGAACCTGTGTCCCCTGCTTTGGAAGGCGGATTCTTAATTACTGGACCTCCAGGGAAGTCCCTGGACACATTTTTTGATTGTCACAACTCAGGGGTTGGGTGATAACAGCACCTAGTGGGTAGATTCTAGGGATGCTGTAAAACAGCCTACAGTGCACTCAAAGAATGATCAAGTCCAAAATGTCAATAGCACTACCGTTGAGAGACCGTGATTTACATATAGTAAAAGCTTATTAAAGATGATCACGGTGGGAAGATGGAGAGGATGTTCAGGAAACAGCCAATATAGTTGAGTTACACCAATGAAGAGATAGTGGAGGTGGAAATATTTGAAGCTATGCACATATCCTGAACTTTGCCCACTGATGTCAGTATTCATTGATAGATCTTGCCTGCATCAGTTATTACTGTGGTATTCTAATAGTGATTTTCTATTTCAGTCCCTCTACATTGTTTAATTTGAATTTTTCTGGAAAGAGGATTTTTCCCTTTCCCTCACTTATTTATTTAATCATTTATTCCTATCAGCATGGACTCAGATATTTATTTAATCAGTTATAATCTAATACTCTTATTTATATTTTTGTTCAAATTGTTCCAGTTTTGGCCTTTGCCTGCTCTGTCAGCTTGACTCCTATGTCCATTTAACATGCCCCATCCTTTTTAAAAAAAAAAAAAAATTCTTCCTGGCACTACAAGATCGTCAAAAATTTGTCTTTTATTTTTCCCTGCTCCAGCATTGGAATCAACCTGGTTCCTTTTATTAGAGAAAGATATTTACAAACCAGGATGTGGACACTAGGTGTGTTCATTGCTTTTAGGTTTGTTTGTTTGAATTTATGAGTATATAAAAGCAAATTTATGAGTATTTGGAGTGATTTGCTACAGTTTTCTTTTTTCCTCATTCAGAAGTATTGTCCTTGATAGCCAATTCTGTTTCTTAGTACTCTATTTTTTTCCCTTTTAAGTTTTTAACTGTCCTAGATGTTTCTTAATGTTTGTGGATATTGATCCCTACATACTTTTTTTTAAAGATGACAATCACATTTATTATTCTGACTGGATAAATAAAAGGATGTCCAAAAATCTGTACATTTCACTCTGCTTAGAGTCAACAGCAAAAAAAAAAAAAAAAAAAAAGAATCTGTACAGGTTTTTAGTTGAAGTTAAAACAGAAATGCCAATATCATAGCTTTTCCTTTTATTTTGTATACCTGTTGAGTTTTGCACAAAATGAAATTGATATTCCAGTTTTGATTTTGTTATTTTCGTTTCAATATAAATGAAATGCTTTTTCGGGGGTGGGAATATATAAAACAAAATTTGCCATTTTTAAGTGTGCAGTTCAGCGGCGTTAATTACATTCACAGTGTTGGTACCATTACCACTGTCTATTTCCAAAATTTTTTTCATTACCCCAAATAGAAACTCTATACCCGTTAAACAATAACTCCATTCCCCCTCCCTCCAGCCCCTGGTAAACACTATTCTTCTTTCTGTCTCTATGAATTTGCCTATTCTAGGTATACCATATAAGTGGCATTACACAACATTTGTCCTTTTGTGTCTGGTGTACTTCACTTAGTATAACATGTTCAAGTTTCATCCATATTGTAGCATGTATCACAGCTTATTCCTTTTTATGGCCAAATAACATTCCATTGTATGTGTATACCACAGTTGGTCTACCCATTCATCCATCAGTGGACACTTGAATTGCTTCTACCATTTGGCTGTTTTGAATAATGCTGCTATAAACATTGGCATACACATATTGTTCAGCTCCCTATTTTCAGTTCCTTTGGGTATTACCTAGGAGTAGAATTGCTGGATCATCTGGTAATTCTGTGTTTGGCTGTTGAAGAACCACCCAACAGTTTTCCATAGGGGCTGCACCATTTTACATTCCCACCAGCAATGCAGTTTTTCCACATCCTTGCCAACATTTGTTATTTTCCTTTTTTTTTTTTTTTTTTGATAATAGGCATCCTAATGAGTACAACATGATATCTCATGGTTTTAATTTACATTTCCCTAATAACTAGTGATGTTGAGCTTTTCATGTGGTCCATTTTAATTTTTTAAATGGTGTTAATTTAATATAAGATATAATTTATACACTTTAAAGTATATGTTGGTTTTAAGTGTATTTATAGAGTTTGGAGCCATCACCATAACTCATTTCAGAACATTTTCATCATCCGAAAAAGAAATCTTGTACCCATTAGCAGTCACTCCCCATTCCCACACCCTGTGCCCCCTAATACCTCTCAGCTCTAAGCAACCACTAATTTATTTGTCTCTATAGAGTCACCTATTCTGGAAATGTCATATAAATGGGATCATATAATATGTGGTCTTTTGTGATTGGCTTCTTTCATTTAATATAATTATTTAAAATTTAAAAATTAAAAATTTTAAAATGTATTTTAAAAAACATTTTTTTCAGTGTTTTTGAAGTTCATCCATGTTGTAGCATGTGTCAGTAGTTCATTCCCTTTTATTGCTGAATAATATCGCACTGTATAGAGGTAGATCCTGTCATCCTTTTGCCCTCTTCTTCTTTTACAATTCTTTGTAAACACCAGTGGAAATAAAAAGTGAGGAACTATAATCATGTAGGCTATCCTTTGTGATAGCCTTTTCCAAATAAGAGGAAATTCTGTTCACTCTTTAGCCTTTTTCTTTATAATCAGTACTTTACTTGGATCTTATGAATTAAAACTTTAACTTGACCATTCATTCAATTTGTAGCAGAGCTTTTTTTCTAAAAAGCACAGCATATCTCTCTAAACAGAACCCAAACAGGGAACTTTTCGTGTTAAAACAGAAATGATAAAAAACAAAATGAGGGGCTTCCCTGGTGGTGCAGTGGTTAAGAATCCGCCTGCCAACGCAGGGGACACGGTTTCGAGCCCTGGTCTGGGAAGGTCCCACATGCCGCAGAGCAGCTAAGCCCGTGCGCCACAACTACTGAGCCTGCACTCTAGAGCCCGCGAGCCACAACTGCTGAAGCCTGCGCGCCTAGAGCCCGTGCTCCACAGCAAGAGAAGCCACAGCAACGAGAAGCCCGCACACCACAACGAAGAGTAGCCCCCGCTCACTGCAACTGGAGAAAGCCCGCACGCAGCAGCGAAGACCCAATGCAGCCAAAATAAATAAATAAACAAAATAAATAAATTTATTTAAAAAAAGGAAAGAAAATGATTTTTAAGATGCAGCAGTCCATCATAGTAATTAACCTGTTGTAGATTATCTTTAAACTATTCTCTCTTCATTGGCCTCGCTAAAGAATTTGATTCTCTTATTGCCTTTGACTCTTTTAAGAATTAATTGGATTTGCCTTCCTAAAGAAATTCCAGAGAGACTCATTTTTCTAGAACTGTTTGATTCCTCACAATTAAGAAAAAATGTTGGCACTATTTAACTTAATTCCAAATTTGTGTTGGCGTATAGGATTTCAAAGTTGTCCCTATTTCCACAGCATTTCAAAGTTTAAGAAAAGCATGTGAGGGGAAGCATGGCATTTTTTCCCTCATTTCAGTTGGGAGGGCCGGGATCTCTCAGGTAATGAGAAAGTCTCAGAATTTACAACTAGTTACTAAAGAGGCAGTACTGTTGGAATTTCCAATCAGATATTTCAGATGTCACCTAATCAGTGGAGTAAACTTCTGGAACTTTATCTCTAATAAATATATTTTATCCTAATTCCCTTAGGATTTAGGGGTATGGAGGGACAGTTTTTCTGTAATTTTTTCCTCCTACAAAAAATTGCTAACTTTATGTCTTGTTTTATTTAGATTGCTTATGGGAGATGAACGTGTAAAGAATGGCCTTAATTTCATGTATGAGGCTCCACCAGGGGCTAAAAAAGGTACTCGGTCATTTCCTTTTTTTAAGTCTTTGATGTGTTTGCAACTAAAGATTGAGAACTGTTATGACAGACATTTTTTAGAAGTTGCTCTTCATCTTTTAAAATTGCTATTATTTCTGTAAAATAATTTTTTAAAATACTACAATCAATACAGTAGAATAAATACTAAAAATATTTGTCTAATCTAGTAATAATTTCATGACTTGTCCTTTGGGGAGGAAAATAATCTTAACATCACCAGAAGTACATTTATTCTTTTATAATTTGTGTATTTAGTCCTTCTTACTGAGTATACTTGTAAATACAAAGCGTAATATTCACTGTCAATGGAAAATATAAAAATTTAAAAACTAGAAATAAATGTGCTTATTAAATACTATCTCTTATTCACTGTTTTTTATCCTTCAGTGATTTGAATTTTATCTTAAGAAAAAAAGTCAAACTAATACATTCTTACAAGTTACAATTAAATACCATGATATCATAGTGTCGTATATGATAGAAGAGTTTCATGTTGAAGTTTTTAACTTGACCTACCTTTTTTTCCTCCCATGTTTTTGATATGCAATCAAGAAAACAAAGAGGTAAAGTACTATTTTCTATGTTTGGATTTATTTGCAATAGATTGTAATTTTATGGAAAAATTGAAAGACATTAATAAATGTTTTTAGAAAGAAGAAACAGAAGGAGAGACCGAATACAAATTTGAATGGCAAAAAGGGGCCCCACGAGAAAAGTAAGAGCTGGTTTTCTTTTAAGATAAAATGTGTATCATTAAATTTATCTAATATCCCATCTTATGTTGCCTTTTTATTCATTAGAGAAAGCAACTAATGTGAAAAGTTATTTTTAGTGATTTGTCTTATGCAACTCATTTGCTTGATTATAGTCTTTAGTTCTATTTTTATATTTTTCATTTTTTTAAATCACAGATCATCAGACTGGATACTTAATAATGAAGTGGTGTTTGGAAATACTAAATAGATTTTATGGTTCTATTTATTTATTGAAGTTGTACATTTCATAATTTACTCAGAACTATAAAACTATTTTTAGTTTACTTATTAAATTATTCTTAATATTGCGTTTGTACATTTTCTCTCCTTAACAGATATGCCAAAGATGACATGAACATCAGAGATCAGCCCTTTGGTATTCAGGCAAGTGACACATATTTATACTGTAAGAATAAGTTTTTTTTATAAACACTTCTTTATACTGTTGTCCAAAAGGTATTTAAGCTGAAAAGGGGCTCTGTGGTTTCTATTTGTATCAGATAATAGAAGGACTAGGAGGGAAAATATTAGATGTACTAAACTGATAAAAGATAGGATTCAAAGTTTTGTTGTGAGGGTTATAATGATAATGGTCTCTGTGGTTTTCAAGGAATTTGGAGAATTAGCTCAAGGTAAAAAAAATATATAAAACTGTCTGGAACCAGAACAAACTATCATCAGAGGGCCAGGTCCTTGTTATAAATAACATTTTTTTGAACACTGCCTTACTTATTCATTTACATATTACTGCTATAATGGCAGAGTTGAGTAGTTGCAACAGAGACCTTTGGCCCCATAAACCCTATAATATTTGCTATCTGGCCCTTTACAGAAAAAGTATGCCAGCCCCTGGTTTAGGAAATTGAAACCTCAAAGGTTAATTTTTTAAAATGAGAGGATTTAACATGAGACCATGACATCATTCTTTTTTGGTATTTTACCATTTCTTTTTGGATGACATTGTTTTATTGCCACAAAGTAACACACAAAAAGAAACAGGAGGGACTTCTCTGGTGGTCCAGTGGTTAAGAATCCGCCTTCCATGCAAGGATTCTTCAATATACGCAAATCAATCAGTGTGATACACCATATTAACAAATTGAAGGATAAAAACTATATGATAATCTCAGTAGATGCAGAAAAAGCTTTTGACAAAATTCAACGCTGATTTATGATAAAAACTCTCTAGAAAGTAGGCATAGAGGGAACCTACCTCAACATGATAAAGGCCATATATGACAAACCCACAGCCAACATCGTTCTCAATGGTGAAAAACTGAAACCATTTCCACTAAGATCAGGAACAAGACAAGGTTGCCCACTCTCACCACTGTTATTCAACATAGCTTTGGAAGTTTTAGCCACAGCAATCAGAGAAGAAAAAGAAATAAAAGGAATCCAAATCTGAAGAGAAGAAGTAAAACTGTCACTGTTTGCAGATGACATGATACTATACATAGAGAATCCTAAAGATGCTACCAGAAAACTGCTAGAGCTAATCAATGAATTTGGTAAAGTAGCAGGATACAGAATTAATGCACAGAAATCTCTTGCATTCCTATATACTAATGATGAAAAATCTGAAAGAGAAATTAAGGAAACACTCCCATTTACCATTGCAAGGAAAAGAATAAAATACCTAGCAATAAACCTACCTAGGGAGACAAAAGACCTGTACTCAGAAAACTGTAAGACACTGATGAAAGAAATTAAAGATGATACAAACAGATGGAGAGATACTATGTTCTTGGATTGGAAGAATCAACATTGTGAAAATGACTATATTACCCAAAGCAATCTACAGATTCAGTGCAATCCCAATCAAACTACCAATGGCGTTTTTCACAGAACTAGAACAAAAAATTTCACAATTTGTATGGAAACACAAAGACCCCAAATAGCCAAAGCAATCTTGAGAAAGAAAAATGGAGCTGGAGGAATCAGGCTTCCTGACTTCAGACTATATGACAAAGCTACAGTAATCAAGACAGTATGGTACTGGCACAAAAACAGAAACATAGATAAATGGAACAGGATAGAAAGCCCAGAGATAAACCCACGCACATATGGTCACCTTATCTTTGATAAAGGAGGCAAGAACATACAGTGGAGAAAAGACAGCCTCTTCAATAAGTGGTGCTGGGAAAACTGGACTGCTCCATGTAAAAGAATGAAATTAGAACACTTCTTAACACCATACACAAAAATAAGCTCGAAATGGATTAAAGACCTAAATGTAAGGCCAGACACTATAAAACTCTTAGAGGAAAACATAGGCAGAACACTCTATGACATAAATCACAGCAAGATCCTTTTTGACCCACCTCCTAGAGAAATGGAAATAAAAACAAAAATAAATGGGACCTAATGAAACTTAATAGCTTTTGCACAGCAAAGGAAACCATAAACAAGACGAGAAGACAACCCTCAGAATGGGAGAAAGTATTTGCAAATGAAGCAGCTGACAAAGGATTAATCTCCAAAATTTACAAGCAGCTCATGCAGCTCAATATCAAAAAAACAAACAACCCAATCCAAAAATGGGTAGAAGACCTAAATAGACATTTCTCCAAAGAAGATATACAGATTGCCAACAAACACATGAAAGAATGCTCAACATCACTAATTATTAGAGAAATGCAAATCAAAACTACAATGAGGTATCACCTCACACCAGTTAGAATGGGCATCATCAGAAAATCTACAAACAACAAATGCCGGAGAGGGTGTGGAGAAAAGGGAACCCTCTTGCACTGTTGGTAGGAATGTAAATTGATACAGCCACTGTGAAGAACAGTGTGGAGGTTCCTTAAAAAACTAAAAATAGAACTACAGTATGACCCAGCAATCCCACTACTGGGCATATACCCTGAGAAAACCATAATTCAAAAAGAGCCATGTACCACAGTGTTCATGGCAGCACTATTTACAATAGCCAGGACATGGAAGCAACCTAAGTGTCCATTGACAGATGAATGGATAAAGAAGATGTGGCAAATGTATACAATGGAATATTATTCAGCCATAAAAAAGAAACGAACTTGAGTTATTTGTAGTGAGGTGGATGGACCTAGAGTCTGTCATACAGAGTGAAATAAGAAAGAGAAAAACAAATACCGTATGCTAACACATATATATGGAATCTAAAAAAAAAAAATGGTTCTGATGAATCTGGGGCAGGACAGGAGTAAAGACGTAGATGTAGAGAACTGACTTGAGGACATGGGGAGGAGGAAGGATAAACTGGGACGAAGTGAGAGAGTGGCATTGACATATATATACTACCAAATGTAAACTAGATAGCTAGTGGGAAGCAGCTACGTAGCACAGGGATGTCAGCTCGGTGCTTTGTGACCACCTAGAGGGGTGGGATAGGGAGGGTGGAGGGAGACTCAAGAGGGAGGGGATATGGGGATATATGTATACATATAGCTGATTCACTTTGTTAAACAGCAGAAACTAACACAACATTGTAAAGCAATTATACTCCAATAAAATGTTAAAAAAAAAAAAAGAATCCGCCTTCCAATGCAGGGGACACGGGTTCGATCCCTGGTTGGGGAACTAAGATCCCACATGCTGCGGGGCAAGTAAGCCCACGCACTCTAGAGCCCGCATGCCACAACTAGAGAGCCAACACGCTGCAACAACTGAGCCCGCACACCACAACTGGAGAGAAGCCCACGTGCTGCAAAGAAGGGCCTGCGCACCGCAATGAAAGATCCTGCATGCCGCAAGGGAGATCCCATGTGCTGCAACTAAGACATGATGCAGCCAAATAAATAAATATTTTTAGAAAAAAGAAACAGGATTCAGCTTAGCTTTTAGGCATAATTTATGATAAAAGATTTTAGTGTTTGAATTACATTACCAAATATAGTTGTGGAGTCTCTTTCCCTGGAGATCTTTTAAAAACAAGACTAATTTAACTTAAACTCTGCTAACGAGTGGGGAGTTGAACATTGGTTAGATTATTAGTATTTTAGTAACCAAAATAATTAATGTTTACTATTTCTCAGGTTCGAAATGTGAGGTGCATTAAATGTCACAAATGGGGTCATGTCAATACAGATCGAGAATGTCCTTTGTTTGGTCTTTCTGGAATTAATGCAAGTTCAGTTCCCACTGATGGCTCAGGTAGGCACTAGACATTATTTGTTTGTTTGTTTTAGAATTTATAAGAGGGCAAACAAGGGAAGCTAAAATAACTTTTTTTTTTTTTTTTGTCTCTCTGGGTATTAGTTTGATTTGGTTTGGTTTGGTTTTTTGGGGTTAGGTTACATTCCCAAAATATGATGGTCAACAGGAAACTCTGATCATATGTTTTGAGTTTGAAATGCTGTATATTAGTATCTAATTTTTCTAGCCAAGGGCCCTGTGTAATTGATTTTAAAAGTAACAGATGTATTAAACATAGTTTATCAGGTTGGTAACCTAAAAATAGAAGGAAGAAATGGCTATTTCTCACATTCATGTCCTAATGAGTTGTAGAACTGGGCTGGACAAAAGCCTCAACAATTGCATTTTTTGTTTCTGAGATAAAATAAAAATTGAGTTTTAAAAGATGTTAGATATATTAAAATTAATTTTTACTTGAAAGTTATTTACCTTCCTGCATGTTATTGTCTACTTAAGAAAAATTGGTCTAATTTGGTTTGGATCATTTGGGTTCTTTTTATAAATAGATACTAAAACTGAGAAGTTTTAACTTAAATTTATCAGTGCCTTATTAGTATGTTGTTGAGACAGCCACACTAATCCAACAGTAACTCATAATAGCAATGAGTGAATCATAATAGCAATAACCTGCTTAACTCTGTAACCTTAAGTCATTTCACCTTTATGAGTTTCAGTTCTTCATTTTAAAATAAGGATGATAATATAACTCGAGATTTTCAAAATTTTTTAAACAGCTATAGAACCTTTTTTAAATTTTTTAAAATAAATCCTACATGTAATCCCAGTGTATAGAACATATAAAGGCAGAGCTGCTGTATTGAAGCAAACGTTCTGGGCGTGAAGCCCCAACCTCTCAGCTAATCTAGGCCTGTGATGCACCTCTTTAGACTCCCTGAGGCTTCCACTGCCACTTCTGAGCCCAGGGTTCACCCTCAATCAGCATATGACCTACAGCCCTCTTCTATAGCTAGACATTGGGCTTTCTTCCAGCAAGCCAGATGCAGGCTGTAGGATTCAAGATGCCAGTTCTCATATTAGGAGTTTAGGAATTTGATCCATTATCAGGTTTGACACTGTCTCATTAATGGTGTTACGAATGTCAGGATGGCTAGAGGAAGTACAGACACAGAATATTGCAACTGATTTTTTAAAAATCCTTATTGCTCTTTTAAAAAGTTTAAAAAACCACATCTTAAGTAGAGGGAAAACTGCTCAGTAGTGAGAAAATAGCCGTACAGACCTTGGTCTGGCAATCTCTGACAAAAGAACATCCTGCTGATGCCAAAGTGCAGGTACTCTTAAAACCCACATACTATGCTCCCTCTCCCCTGCTCTCACTCAACTGATGAAAGAGGGGAGAGAAGCTCCCAAAGAAATAAAGCCCCAAAGAAAATGAGGGCAAAGTAGGATGAAGAACCCATTGGCGCAAATATCTCTGACCACTAATTTTGGTAGTCACAGGGGTCTGTTGTTATGTTTGAAAGGTATATTCTGTTTGCTGGAAGGGGTTGCATCTTTCTTCATTCTTTCTCCATCCTTGGGGTGCTCTTCCAGCTGCATGACCCCTGTGTTGGCTAGGGGCAGGCAGTGGCAGTTGCTGTCTTTGTTCCTCAGCCTTGTCTTTGATTCTGCTTAGAGAGAATGAGTAGGATAGACTCCAGGATACTAGGAGACTAAGACGTACACTATAGACTAGGATAGCCCTTTATTTAGTAACTAATAGACCTGCTTTCTCTTGAATCTGTATTAGAAAGTCTACTAACAACAACAAAAAGAACGAGCGCTAAAGGTTTAAAAGGAAAACACATCCAGTGTTGGAGCAAGTATGATAAAATGAACATTTTAATCCACTAATGATAAATTGGAGCAGCCTTTCTGAAGAGTTATTTGATGATATGTATCAAAAGCCTTAAGAACATGCATATCGTTTTACTGGAAATTCAATGCCCAGGAATTTATAGTAAGAAAGTGATAAGCTGGATGCTCAAAGGTTAATAGTAGTAAAGATGAGAAATAACCCTAAATGTCTGTCAGTAAGGGGTTGGTAAAATAAACTCACTCATTTATTCAACAATCACGTATGGAGTGCTTACTCTGTGCCAGCCATTTTTCTAGGCTCTCGGAACACAGTAGCAAGACAGAAGAGGTTCTTACTTTCATTCTATTGGGAATGACACAAAATAAACTAATAAATAAGAAAGTACTAGGTATTTATAAATTCTGTGATTAAAATTACATTGGATACTGTGATAAGAACTAAATGGGGAATAACTAGATGAGGTGGTCAGGAAGGGCCCCTCTGAGGAAGTGATGTTAGGCTGAGACCTAGATGACAGAAAAATGCAACCATGCAGGATCTGGAAGAAGAGCATTTGGTATCTCAGGCAGAAGGAACAACCTTCCACACAGAAGGAACCGTAAGTTCAGACTGTGGAGGTGTGGAGGTACGTAGATGCCTGATTTGGAACCCCTGCTCTCTACTTAGTAGCCATGTGACTTTAAGCAAGCTGCTTAACTGCTCTGTGCCTCAGTTTGCAGTGTCTGTAAAATAGGTATTATACTAGTACCTACCTCATAAGGTTGTTAAGAGAACTAAATGAGTTAATACACGTGTAGTGCTTAGAATAGCGCCGGGCACATACACTTTATTGATGTATTTTTTTACATATAGAAGTTTATTTTATTTATTTATTTTTGGCTGCATTGGGTCTTCGTTGCTGCGCACGGGCTTTCTCTAGTTGCAGCAAGCGGGGGATACTCTTTGTTGCAGTGTGCAGGCTTCTCATTGCAGTGGCTTCTCTTGTTGCAGAGCACGGGCTCTAGGTGCGCGGGCTTCAGTAGTTGTGGCTCACGGGCTCTAGAGCACAGGCTCAGTAGTTGTGGCGCATGGGCTTAGTTGCTCTACGGCATGTGGGATCTTCCCGGACCAGGGACTGAACCTGTGTCCCCTGCATTGGCAGGCGGATTCTTAACCACTGCGCCACCAGGGAAGCCCTATTGGTGTATTTTTAAAAAATTAATTATGGGGACTTCCTTGGCGGTCCAGTGGTTAAGACTCCGCGCTTCCACTGCTGGGGACACAGGTTTAATCCCTGGTTGGGGAACTAAGATCCTGCATGATGCACAGCGTGGCCAAAAAAATTTTTTTCATTTTTAAAATAAATTAATTACGGAATTAATTGGAATGCCAATATAGCCAAAATGGAATACCATATTGCCGTTAGATATAGATATATGAATCAAGCTATTGATCTATGTTGACACATGAGGGTATACCAGGATATATCAAGTAAAAAAAAAAAAATTAAGAAGCAGTATTTTAAATTTCTTAAATCCTGTGTCTTACTTTTCTAAGAATACCTCAAAGCACTGAACTCTATGATAAGATTATGGTAAAAATAGATCAGTAACTTTCACCATCTGTGATACCACATAAGATGATGAAAGTTACTGATCTATTTCTGATGCACTGTCGGCGTTGAGAACCATCAGATTCAGCTGTATGTAAGAACAGCTGAAGATGTGGGAAACAGGACCTTGTTTGTTTGTTTAAATTATGTTTTACTAATATTACACAGTCATAACTTTATCCTACAGAAATAATCATGGATATGTCCCAAGATTTTTGTCGTAAAGCATTGTGTATTATAGTAAGACAGGTAGAGAACCTGAATATCTAATAAAAGGATGTAAGTGAATAATTATGGGATATTGCCACAGGGGAATACTATACTATGCAACCATTAAAAATGACAGGAAGATTTCTTAATGGATGTTGTTTACAACATTTGGTCAAATAAAAAACATTATAAAACAAGGTAATTACATGGATTCCATTCATGTTTCTCTTTACATCTTTAGGTAGACATATAGAGAGGTATTTTTAGGAAAATAAAAATGCCTGGAAGGAAATACACTAAAATATTAACAGTGGTTATACATTTATAATTTTTAAAGGAATATTAGAGGAATTAAAACTTATGCATAGAAATAAATTATTTAAAATGGTTTTGCTCACTTAATACCTTTTAAAGTTTGACCTGAATTTAGCAATACCACTTAACTAACATTATTAGAAACTCCTAAAGGTTTCTCAAAACCAAATCAAAAATACTCTACCGTATCAAATAGGAAAGCAAATAATGATGTTATATTCAAAATTTGAATGCAATGAAAAATAAACTGGCCAATTTCCTAATCCACTTGCTGATTCAAGCTAAAAACTCTTTTCATTTAAAAAAATCACCTATTGAATAATGTCTCACCAGTGAATAGAGATTATTTTTGCAATAAGGCAATTTCAGTGGATACGGTTATCATGGGATAATCACACCCCTGGGGTACAGCCTTGTGCCTGTAATCTCCCAGGAGTGTAATTATTTCATGATAACTGCACCTCCTGGTGTTACATTATTTCTATTATGAAATTCTTAGTTTAGTATATAAAGTAACTTACTTTGATCACTGGAAACTGCAAGGTGCTGTTAGAATGTTCCAGCTGTGAGGTTTACAGAGACCAGCTATAAGATTTACTTCTCCTTTACAAAGTTAAATTAGGCAATCAAAATGCTTCTTTTGGCTAAGCTGGTTTAGAATATCTTTTCTACGGATAAGATCATCTTAACTTTATAAGTTTTTGTCCACTCTAGATACATCAAAATTATATATAAAACTTATAAGCTTCAGTGGTGACTGAATTTTTATAAAATATTTTTATATTACAACATAACTAAATGCCTGGCCCACCAGCCTTTTGTTTATACTCTATAGCCCTTACTCTTTTTTGTTGTTGTTGTTGTTGTTGATGTTCTCTATTGTATTTTATTCTCTATATCATAAATTTTCACCCCAATATCTATTGTTCCTTTCTGTTTCCTTTGGTTTTAGTTTGCTTCTTAAGGTTAAGATTAGGTTATTGTTCTTTTTTGTTTTTTTTTTAAATAAATTTATTTATTTTATTCATTTATCCTTGGCTGCGTTGGGTCCTCACCGCTGCGCACGGGCCTTCTCCAATTGCGGCGAGCAGGGGTTACTCTTTGTTGTGGTGCACGGGCTTCTCATTGTGGTGGCCTCTCACGCTGCGGAGCACGGGCTCTAGGCGCGTGGGCTTCAGTAGTTGCAGCACACGGGCTCTAGTGGTGGCTCGCAGGCTCCAGAGCACAGGCTCAGCAGTTGTGGCGCACAGGCTCAGCTGCTCCGTGGCATGTGGGATCCTCCCAGACCAGGGCTCGAACCCGTGTCCCCTGCAATGGCAGGCAGATTCTCAACCACTGCACCACCAGGGAAGCCCAGCCCTTACTCTTATCATTGCCTCTTACCTTCTGTTACTTACTCATGTTTTTAATGTATATTGAAATTAAACATCATTTTTTAAATCCACAGTGGGGGTTTTCAACAAAGCAAGTGGGTTTTTTTGTTTTGTTTTGTTTTGTTTGGCTTTAGTAGATTTAATGGTCACATATATCTGTATGTCTACTACTTAATCTTTTTGTTTGTTTTGTTTCAGTCTTATTTGTGTTTTTCCTTAATAGACTTTTTTTTAAGAGCAGTTTTAGGTTCATAGCAAAATTGAGAGAAAAGCACAGAGAGTTCCCATATACCACCTGCCTCCACAAATACATAGCCTTCCCCATTATCAGCATCCCCCATCAGAGTGGTACATTTGTTATAGTTGATGAACCTACATTGACACATCATTATCACCCAAAGTCCATAGTTTACCTTAGGGCTCACCTTTGGTGTTGTACATTCCATGGGTTTGGACAAATGTATAATGGCATGTATCCACCATTATAGTATCATACAGAGTAGTTTCACTGCCCTAAAAAATCATCTGTGCTCGGAGTATCCATCCCTCCCTCCCCTCTAACCCCTAACAACCACTGATCTTTTTACTGTCTCCATAGTTTCACCTTTTCCTGTCTCCATAGTTTCACCTTTTCCTGAAGGTCGTACAGTTGGAATCTGTAGTATGTGGCCTTTTCAGATTGGCTTCTTTCACTTAGTAATATGCATTTAAGGTTCCTCCATGTCTCTTCATGGCTTGATAGCGTATTTGTTTTTAGTGCTGAATAATAACCCATTGTCTGGATGTACCACAGTTTATTGATCCATTCACCTGCTGAAGGACATCTTGGTTGCTTCCATGTTTTGGCAGTTACGAATAAAGCTGCTATAAACATCTATGTGCAGGTTTTTGGAATGTGATTGCTGGATCATGTGGTAAGAGTATATTTAGTTTTATAAGAAACTGCCAAACTGATCCAAGGTAGTTGCACCATTTTGCATTCCCACCAACAATGAATGAGAGTTCCTGTCGCTCCACAACCTCACCAGCATTTGGCATTGTCCGTGTTAGGAATTTTGGTCTTTCTAGTAGGTATGTAGTGGTATCTCATTGTTCTATTTTGCATTTCCCTGATGACATGTTATGCAGCACATCTATTCATATGCTTATTTGCCATCTGTATATCTTCTTGGAGAGGTATCTGTTAAGGCCTTTGGCCCATTTTTTTAAACTGGGTTATTTGCTTTCTTATTGTTGAGTTTTAAGAATTCTTTATATATTTGGGGTATCAGTCCTTTATCAGATATGTCTTCTGCAAATATTTTCTCCAAGTCTGTGGCTTGTCTTTTCATTTCCTTGAGCAAGTGTTTTTAATAGCTTTATTGAGTTATAATTTACATACAATACAGTTCACCCATTTGCAGTATACAATTCAATGGCTTTGAATTTGTATATTCACAGAGTTGTACATGCATTACCACAGTCAATTTTAGAACATTTTCATTTCCTCAAAATGAAACCCCACGCCCCTCAGTTCTTATCCCCAGTCCCCAGTCTCCCCCAGTCCTAGGCAACCACTAACCTACTTTCTGCTTTTTTTTTGATTGCCTATTCTGGACATTTCATATAAATGGAATCATACAATATGTAGAAAAGAAAACTTTCACATTTCAACACAAAATTGCCTTGCCTCTCCCTACCCCAAACACGTAGCTTCAGTGTCCTCTCTCCACAGGTCTGGACATGTCATCTTCCTTACCCATTGATGTACACCAATATGCACAGAGTATTGTTAATGAGGGAAACTCATCCAGGCTGTCCAGAGTTTTTATTAGGGTTTAATTACATGGGCATGATTCATTGAATCATTGGCCATGTGGTTGAACTCAGTCTCTTGTCCCTCTCCCTTCCCCCAGAGGTCAGGCTGATATGTGGCTCAAAGCTCCAACTCTTTAATCACATGGTTAGCCTTTCTGGTGTGGCCAGCTCCATCCTGAGTCATCTCCTTGGCAAAACCTATCTAGGGGCTCACCATGAATAACAAAGACACTCCTATCACTCAAGAAAACTCTGAGATTTAGAGGCTCCCTTCCACGAATTGGGGACAGAGTTCTTTATTATACAGCAGTTGTATTTTCATTTAGTTCAAAATATTAAGTTTCTCTTGAGACTTTTTCTTCTATCCGAGTGTTATTTAGAAGTGTGTTTATTTAATCTCCAAATATTTGGGGATTTTCTGGCTATCATTCCGTTACTCATTTCTAGTTTAATTCCATTTGAGTCTGAGAGCATTCTTTGTATGATTTCTGTTCTTTTAGTATTAAGGTATATGTTAAGGTTATGGCTCAGCATGTGGTCTTGGTAACTGTTCCATATGACAGGGGTCCCCAACCCCTGGGCCGTGGACCAGTACCGGTCCGTGGCCTGTTAGGAACTGGGCCACACGGCAGGAGGTGAGCAGTGGGTGAGCAAGCGAAGCTTCATCTGCTGATCCCCATCGCTCCCCATCACTCGCATTACCGCCTGAACCATACCATCCCACCCCCTACCCCCCGTCCGTGTTAAAATTATCTTCCATGAAACCGGTCCCTGGTGCCAAAAAGGTTGGGGACTGCTGCCATATGAGCTTGAGAAGAATGTATTCTGCTGTTGTTAGATGAAGTACTCAATAAATAACAACTAGATCTGGTTGATAGATGGTGCTGTTCAACTATATCCTGCTGATTTTCTGCCTGCTGGATCTGTCCATTTCTGATAGAGAAGCACTGAAGTCTCCAACTGTAATTGGGGATTTGTCTATTTCTAAAAACATTTCTGGTAGTTTTGGCCTCACATATTTTAATGCTCTGTTGTTAGGTGCATATACATTTGGGATTGTTATGTCTTGGAGAATGAGCCCCTTTTTCATTATGTAATTGTCTTTCTTTATCCTTGATTAATTTCCTTGGTCTGAAATCTGCTTTATCTGAAAATAATGTAATACTCCAGTTTTATTTTATTAGTGTTAGCATGGTATATCTTTCTCCATATCTTTACTTTTAATCTCTCTGTGTCTTTATATTTAACTTGGGTTTCTGTAGACAACACAGAGTTGGATCTTTTTTTATCTATTATTGACATAATTGGATTAAAATCTGCCATATTTATAATTGTTTTCTATTTGTTGCCCTTGTTCTTCGTTTTTGTCTTCCACTCTCTGCTTTCTCTGGTTTTAATTGAGTATTTTATGTGATTCCATTTTCTCTCCTCTCTTAGCATATCAATTATGCTTAATTTTTTAAAAATTTTAGTTGTTGCCCTAGAATTTGCAATATACATTTACAGTTAATCTAAGTCCACTTACAAATAACACTGTACCACTTCATGAGTAGTGCCAGTACCTTATAACAGAGTAAACCAATTTCTGTTATATAACACAATTCCTTTCTCCTGTCTAACATTACTGTCATACATTTCATTTATCCATAAGTTATAATGCATCCAGTTTATTCTTGCTGTTATTATTTTGAATAATATGTTATCTGTTAGATCAGTTAAGAATAAAAAACAAAATATTGTTTCTTTTATTTCTTCTCAAATGCTCTTCCTTTCTTTATGTAGATCTGAGTTTCTGATCTATGTCATTTCCTTCTTTCTGAATAACTTCTTTTTAATATTTCTTGAAAGGCAGGTCTACTAGTAACATGTTCCTCAATTTTTGTTTGCCTGAGAAAGTATTTCTTCTTCACTTTTGAAGGATAATTTTACTGGATACTGGATAATTTCTATGTTGGTAGGTTTTTCCTTTCAACCTTTAAATATTTCATTCCACTTTCCTCTTGCTTGCATGGTTTCTTAAGAGAAGTCTCATGATTCTTATCCTTGTTCCTCTCTCGGTAAGGTTTTTTTCCCCCTCTGATATCTTTCAAGATTTTCTCTTCATCTTTGATTTTCTGCAGTTTGAAAATCATATACCTAGGTACAGATTTTTGGTATTTATCCTGCTCCATGTTCTCTGAGCTTCCTGGATTTGTGGTTTGGTGTCTATCATTAGTCTTGAGAAAACTCAGCCATTATTATTTCAAATATTTTTTTCTATTCTTTTCTGTCTTCTCTCTTTCCCTTCTGGTATTCCTGTTGTACATATGTTACACCTTTTGTAATTGTCCTACAGTTTTTGGATATTCTGGGTTCCCTTTTTTTTTTTTTAATTTTCTGTTCAGTTTGAGAAGTTTCTATTGACCTATCTTAAAGCTTACTGATTCTTTCCTCAGTTATGCCTAGTCTACTGATGACCTCATCAAAAGCACTCTTCATTTCTATTAGTGTTTTTTATTTCTATCATTTCCATTAGATTCTTTCTCAGAGTTTCCATCTCTCTGCTTACAGTACCTATCTGTTTTGCATGTTGTCCACTTTTTCCATTAGAGCCCTTAGCATATGAATCTTAGTTATTTTAGATTCCCAACCTGATAATTCGAGAATCTTCATTATAGCTGAGCCTGATTCTGATGCTTGCTTTGTCTTTCCAGACTGTGGTTTTTGCCTCTTAGCATACTTGTAATTTTTTGTTGAAAGCCAGACATGGTGTATACGGTAGACAGAACCGAGATAAATAGGCCTTTAGTGTGAGGTTTTATGTTTATCTGGCAAAGAGTTAGGTTGTATTTACTCTTTGCTATAGCTGTAGATTTTAGAGGATAAATATCCTCTGGTGTCATTGTTTTGGTCTCTGTTATCTTTGGGTTTCCCTACAGACTCTGTTAATAGAGGCTGAGCCTGGCTTCAGTTGTAATCTTCTGTTATTTTACAGGAGCCCTACTAATGTAGTGGTAAGATATGAGGGGAGGGGAAGCATTCTATAATCCTATGACTAGGTTTCAGTTTTTTAGTGAGCTTCTGCCCCTGGGCTGTAACCTTCACAAGTGTTTCTCACCTTTTTTTCCCCCACTTCTCAGCTTTTTTTCTTCACCCACATAGGTTAGGCTCTGGTGAAGTAGCTTCCTTTGAGGGTAAGCATTTGTTCAGGACAACAAAATGCTCTGGGCGTATTTCAAGATGATTACTTTTCCCTTCCCACTGTTGGAAGGGAAGTACAAGGGGATTGTTATTTGATGTTCACAGTGAGAACCTGGTGGGGCTTCTGGAAGTAAAACTCACAGAAATGTTGGGGCCTCTTTAAGGTTGAGCCCCCAGGAGTTTTCATCTCTCAAGCTAGTCCTTGCTCAGTCTCCAAGAATAGTCAGTTATCCTTTAAGTATTTCTACCAGTTGCTGGCTCTGTTGGTTTCTGGTCTTGGTAAACTGATTCTCTGTATCACCTGTCTCTCCCATTTGGGGGCAGTGATTTGCTCTGTGACCTCAATTCTCCGATAGATCTATAAGATTTATTGATTTTCAGTTTTTTTAGCTTTTTTCTTGTTGTGAGAATGGGAGGAATTTCAAGCTCTTCATATATTGGACTGAAGCCTAAAAGTTGTAAAAGCAACATAAAAGTGAAGAAACATTGATTCGAAATTTGTTAACATAAGATTCATATTGTACTAATTATTTGACTTTTGTTTTTTTAGGTTTAAGTTGCTATATATTTAAAGTTACTTTGCCATTTTTTAAATGATTTTTTAAAATTTATTTATTTATTATTTATTTTTGGCTGCATTGGGTCTTCGTTGCTGTGCCTGGACTTTCTCTAGTTGTGGCGAGCAGGGGCTACTCTTTGTTGCGGTGTGCGAGCTTCTCATTGTGGTGGCTTCTCGTTGCAGAGCACGGGCTCTAGGCACACAGGCTTCAGTAGTTGTGGCACATGGGCTCAGTAGTTGTGGCTCACGGGCTCTAGAGCACGGGCTCAGTAGTTGTGGTGCACGGGCTTAGTTGCTCTGCGGCATGTGGGATCTTCCCAGACCAGGGCACGAACCTGTGTCCCCTGCATTGGCAGGAGGATTCTTAACCACTGTGCCATCAGGGAAGTCCCTGCCATTTTTTTAAACTTAATTTTAAGAATATTTGGAACTGACTCTATATGATAATACGGTAAATTTCACGTTTTTAATAAAAGTATATTTTAAATGCGAAGTGGTATCACTGGGTATTCTTGACATATACAAAATTTCTTTTTCTTTATAACGCCTAAGTATGAGATCCATCCATACCACTAACAGCTAAAATGATGATTGGTACTTAATGTTTCAGGTTTTGCTAACCAGTCTTGTGTACGCCAAAGGTTTTAGTATGTTTAAACAATATGAAAATTAATAATAGCTTAAATTGAGGAAAGTATTATTTTATACTTGCTGCAAACATTTGTTTACATATCAGTGCTCTTTTCCTTGCCTTATTTCCCCTAAGTCTTGATTTAATTTTTGTTGAAGAATATTACACTAAGCTGTAGTACTAATAGCAGTTTCCTGCAAGAGTACTCCCACATGCTGCTCCTCCATCTTTCCATCAACCTATCATGTTGGAGGAATTTTTGTTGCTTGAGAACATGTTTGGGAAATTTAACAAAATAATTGTCTGATCATAAGCTTGTACTAGAAGGACACCTAGGAGCATGCTGGAGGGACTTTGTTTAGAAAGAAAGATGATAAACTCAGTTGCCCTTCTGGCACATCCTGCCCGTATCTGTTACGGAGTTCTTTTATGTAACTCCTTGCAGAAGTTGAATCCTCCCAGGATAGCTACTGAGATAGCCCTACATCTGATGGCAGAATTTTTTAAAATCCTTCAACATAATTCTACTGCAGAAAAAGTATTTGTGTTACCAGAATCCCTTTAAAGCTAAACTCTTCAAATAGGCAGATATTAAAACTAATAAAGGATTGACCTCAAAATAAAGAAGGAAAGTTAGGCAGGCACCATTTCTTCTCTCCTTTAATATGTAGTTGTGTGGTTTTTTGTTATTGGGTTGTATGAGCTCTTTGTATATTTTGAAAATTAAGCCCTTGTCAGTAGTTACTCAGCCATAAAAAAGAATGAAATAATGCCATTTGCAGCAACATAGGTGGACCTAGAGATTGTCATACTGAGTGAAGTAAGTCAGAGAAAGAGAAATGTATGATATCGCTTATACGCAGAAACTAAAAAGAAATGATACAAATGAACTTATTTACAAAACACAAACAGACTTACAGACTTAGAGAAGGAACTTATGGTTACCAGGGAGGAAGGGTGGAGGGAAGGGATAGGGAGTTTGGGATTGACATGTACACACTGCTGTATTTAAAACAGATAACCAACCAGGACCTACTGTTATAGCACAGGGAACTCTGCTTAATGTTATGTGGCAGCCTGGATGGGAGGGGAGTTTGGGGGAGAATGGATACATGTATGTGTATGGCTGAGTCGCTCTGCTGTGTACCTGAAACTATCACAGCATTGTTAATCGGCTATACTCCAATATAAAATAAAAAGTTTTAGGGACTTCCCTGGTGGCGCAGTGGATAAGAATCCGCTTGCCAGTGCAGGGTTCGAGCCCTGGTCCAGGAAGATCCCACATGCCGCAGAGCAACTAAGCCCATGCGCCACAACTACTGAGCCTGCGCTCTAGAGCCCGCGTGCCGCAACTACTGAAGTCCGCGTGCCTAGAGCCCGTGCTCTGCAACAAGAGAAGCCACCGCAGTGAGAAGCCCACGCACTGTAACGAAGAGTAGCCCCCGCTCGCCGCAACTAGAGAAAGCCCACGCGCAGCAACAAAGACCCAATGCAGCCAAAAATAAAAATTAAATTAAAAAAATAAATAAGATAAGTTTAAAAAAAAATATGTAGTTGATAAGTCGGGAACATACATGTTTCTAAATGCATGAGGAAACTAATTATCTAAAAAGAAATATTGACCTACTAAAGAAATTATTCAGTAAAACTTGTCAATTCATAGTGTTTCAAAGGTCAAATTGATGCTCTTGATTAGTACTTTAAATTTTGGCTATTTTAAGTGATTACAAATGGTTACTCATTTTGAACTATTTATAAGCACTATTATAATTCAGTGATTAAATTTGTTGTTAGAGTGGCTATGCTTTGAAATTCCATTGACATTAACAAATTAATTGCAATCCTGTTCTGTCAGTAAATGGCTCTGCTCTGTGTTAAAGGCATATGTGGGGCTAGTGGAGGCTACACCTCCCATAATCTCAAAGGGGTATTATGATTCTCAGATCCCAATCATAACTCTCTTTTACATGACTCTTCCTGTTAATATCATTCCATCTACTCAAGGTCTGCCAACTTCAAGTAAAGGAAATTAACTAGTGATTACCTGGGAAAAGGAGAATGAATGAAATGTAGTCTACCTAGTAAATATTAATAATTCTACCCAAACCAAACTTAAGTTAACATGAACCTTCGTCATGTTCCACTCATTTATAATGCCATATTTTTTACCTTTTTCTAAATCCTATGAGTTTGAAAGTCAAACTCAGTTTCTAGTTCTTTCCTAGAAAGTATTGCTTTTCTGAAATACGTAATGTATCTTATTTATCTTTGTATTCCCAGTGCTTTCCACAATGCACATGCTTAGTAAATAATAGTTTAGTGAGTGGCTGAAGAGTTAGGCTTTGCTAACTATACTAAACATCACTGTTTATCATCTTATTCTCTGAATATATCTTATAACACAAATTTACAATTTATATTTTTCCTATTCTTTTATATTAACTAATTTTCCCAAAAAAGATTATAAGCTTGAAGGCAAAAACCAAGTTCTCCATTCTTTATTTCTCAAGTACCTAGTGAGATAAAATAATAAGCCCTCAATAATACATATTGATTTGTAAAATCACTTTCTATGTTATATACTAGGGAAGAATAAGTTGAAATTCCCTATGCAGGGCTCTCTCCATAGTTTGAGAGAGATCTAGTATAGAAATGTAGTGAGAGTCTATAGTAACTCAGTCATTCAGTAATTACTGTTGACTGATTTAATATATTTTTAAGTAAAATGCAGTGGTCTAAAGTGTAGATTGAGTTTGACAAATGTATGCACCCATGTAACCAATGTTTCTGACAAGATACAGAGCATAGAGCATTGCTGTCACCCTGGTAAATACCCTTCTATCCCCTTCCAGTTGGACTCCTCCACCTACAACTACTACTCTCATTTCTAATCCCGTATATTACTTTTACCTGTTCATGAACTTCATATAAATGGAATCATACAGTATGTGTTCTTCTGTGTCTGACTTCTTTGACTCAACATACTCTTTTTGAGGTTCATGGATGCACAACTTTTCAAGAGCGTTCATATTCTCATAACTTCTTTAAAACATAGTGCTGACTTCTAATACTTCATGTTCATCACAACACAAATGATTTTTCTTAGTCCTCTAGGACTATGAATTCACTTTATTATCTTTATTCACTTTATTATTTAGTGATAGTTGTATCATCAGTAAAATACCTGCATGTAAGTTAAGTTGAAAATATAAGTGTAAAGACATAATCAAATATAACTCAAATATCTTTAACATTATTGATTCTGCAAGGCAAGGTTGTTTTTTATCAAGTGTTTTTCACTAGCATACAATAAGGGCAGTTTCATCTTTCCCTGCCTTTGCTGTATTTTCCAGACACACAGACAAAAATGAAATGTTTAATTTTTCCTTTACATTGTATGTCTTAATAGAGATCAAATTAGCTTTCTTCAGTATGAACTCAGGATAAGGGCAATAAGAAACCTTATTGTTTCCAGCCTCCACTAAGATGAACTGGCAACGTGTCAGGAAAATTCTCAGTATGGAGCAGTTTTATTACAATTCAGTACAATTGGTTCTTGCATAACCTTTAGAAAATCATACATAAAACATTCTCATCTATATAAATAAAAATCACCCACACACTTTATTAATAGCTTTGTTCATTTTTTCCCTGGGACTTGTGCTGCATGCTGTGCCCCCCTTTTCAGTCTTTTTTTAAGGTAACTTTCTATAAGCTTTCTTTAAAGCAAAAAGGTTAGGTAATATTAGGAATCAAATAGAAATGTAAGATAATTGTGATAATTCTCCCTCTTGATCATGTACTGTAACTAGTGTTTCTAAGTGTCCGTTTTACATTTAGTGACAGGGAGTGGCTTTTTCACAATATATAGTCAGTTTAACCGTAAGAAAGAAGGAAGAAATAAATGTCACACTTTTCATGGAAATAAGAATCATAATTTATTTGTGATGTGTTTGGGGGTTTATTTTCAAACCCACGCATTTTTAAGTTTGTATCACTGTTACTATGACTACAATAAATACATGATGAAAGCAAGAACATACCAGGTTGAAGTCTCAGCCTTTTTTCCTTAGTCTAGTTCATTAGCAAAAATGTGGTTTTTTTCAGGTGTCATTTTCCTGAATCCAAACTTTAGAAAACTTTCCATTATTCCCCCAAAGTATGTGTTATAAAATACCAAAATAATTTAATAATAAGCCTCTAGATCTAACTGCTCATTTACAGTAAATACAAGTGCCAGAAAAACATATTAAGTGACATCACTACCCAGAATGGGGGAAATTGTACAGTACAAATGACCCAGTTTCTTCAACAAATGAATAGCAATAAGGGGGGAGTGGAGGAAAAGTGGCTACATTTTTTTAGATTAAAAGAGATTTAAGATATGTGTCATTTGTACCTCAAAAGTAGAGAGGGAGAGAGAGACTTAAGAGATACATAAACCAAATGCAATGTGTGGAACTTGTTTGGATCCTAATGTGAACAAGCCAACTGTAAAAAAAAAAAATATTTTTGAGATAACTGGGGAAATCTGAATGTTGACTGGATTTTAAAACTGTCAGTATTAATAAGTGTAACAAAGGTGTTAGGGCTTTACTTTTAAGAAATAGCCCATATTAGTGATTTATATACCAAAGTGATGTCTGAAATTTTATTTAAAATACTCTATCAAAAAAGAAACAAAAAACCCTGGAGGTAATAAATAAAACAAGGATGGCAAAACATTGATAATTGTTGAAGCTGTGTGATGAATATATAGAACTCTTTATTCTCCCTAGGTTTGAGATTTTTTCATTGTATCAAGTTAAAATACACACACAGAATGAGAAGGAAAATAATTAATCACCACTGTCATCACAAACAAAATGATATTCACTCGAGGAATAGAATTTTAGTCTCAGGAAGCAGTAGCATCCTATAAATTAAATTAGTGTATTAAATTTGGGGGAAGGAGGGGAAAGTATTTCTAATACAGCCATACTTAACCTGTAACTCAGTGTCCTCTTTCCCACTAAATACCATAAAACTGTAGCAGGTAATGCTTCATTTGAAAGGAACAGTGAACTTTGGAAGGAAGATAGCTCTGTCCTTGGGAAGAGCAGATGGGCCCAGGCTAACAGTGAGACACAGGAATATCTCTGCCTTCAGCATTAGTCTCCCTCCTGTGCCATTTGTGGGATTCACCTGGGACTGCTGTCTTCTTATTGGGAAGTCGGCGACAGGGCCTTTCTCACGGCCAGCTCTTTTGACTCCTATATTATTCTCTGATAAAATACCTATTTTACTACAGAACATTTTTTACCTTCTATTGCTTAGTTCTATAAAAATGAATGCTCTTAATGAATAGATTAAACCCTTTACAAACGTAATTTCGTAGGACATAATTTGCCTTCTGAGAATTTATTTTTTCTGTGACATTGACTTCATGTTGTTTTTCTAGTAGAAAATAGTCTGGGTCTAATCAGGGCATAGAACTGAATACCATAGTCACAATTAGTATTTTGGTGCTTACCCACATCACAGCAAAGAAAGTTTGCAAAATTAATGAATGTTGAAAACAGTTTCTTCAGTGGACCAACTTTTCTAAGTTGGAACACTGGTTTTCAAGCTATGGAGGCTTAACCCAGCCTGACTGAAGTGATCTAGAAAGGAGCCTTCACAAATCTACATTTTAAAACAAATGCCCTTTTTCTGAGTTCTCTAGAATCATTCTGCCATAGCAAATTTAAGAGCAAACCAAACCTTCCTCAACCCCAGCTCCATCTGTAATTTAAATTATAAAGGCATCCCAAAAAAGTAGTCATTTTGCATTTGAACATATTGTAAAATCTGTCTTCAACATACCTATATAATTTATTGATATTATATCAATTAAATTTTGAGTTCTCAGAGAGCTGGAGTCATTTCTGTCAGGTTAACTCTACATAGCCACTATCACAGTAACATGAAAGTATAAAGATACCTTGCTGAATATATCTTAATTAAACCTGACTTGTCATATCTTTCTAGAAGTTTTGATGATAGGAGGAGAAAGTTTAAGTACAAAAAGAAGTGAATAAGACTGGATTTTGAAAAATGTTACTATTAAGAGCATTTTTTGTGAAAAATATGTAATAATCACAAAAGTTTTATAGCTACTGACAAAAATAATAGTTACTATTTGTTAGGTACTTCACTAAACATTGTTTAGAGTCTTACAGTGTGGAAGTATATGCTAAGCATATGTACTACAAAATTTCAGTTGAGATTTTGGAGAAATATAAATGATGGAAGAGTAATGTTTGTTTTATAGTCTGAATAATCTCTGTCAGCCTGGGGAAGGAGAGATCATTTTCTTGAAGTAGTTAGAAGTACTGTAATGAAAAATTTTAAAGCATGTTTTCTAAAGCATTTTATTAAAATTACCCATCTTTTGATGAAAACTGATGAAATCAGTACCCTCTCATCATAATGGCCAAGCTCTTTAGCCCTTTACTGGAGTGGTTTTTATCCTAATTCTTAGCATGTTTGCTTTCTGAATTCATTGAACATCTAAAAAAGTTGTTGACAAGGAAATGTAGTTTTGACACTTCAGGAAAGACATTTTCTACTTTATAAAATTAGGTTCCTACATGTGAAATTTGAGAAGCCACCAAAGTGAAACACTCTATAATTAATTTAAAGCTATTAATTATATTAGCACTTCAATGCCATTTAGAGGCACTCCGTACTAATATTTAAAGTTCAATTTTTGGGACTTCCCTGGTGGTGCAGTGGTTAAGAATTCGCCTGCCAGTGCAGGGGACACAGGTTTGATCCCTGGTCCAGGAAGATCCCACATGCCGTGGAGTGACTAAGCCCGTGTGCCACAACTACTGAGCCTGCGCTCTAGAGCCTGCGAGCCACAACTACTGAGTCCGCGTGCCACAACTACTGAAGCCCGTGCACCTAGAGCCCACTCTCTGCAACAAGAGAAGCCACTGCAATGAGAAGCCCACACACCACAATGAAGAGTAGCCCCCGCTCGCCACAACTAGAGAAAGCCCGCATGCAGCAACAAAGACCCAATGCAGCCAAAAATAAATAAAATGAATTTACAAAATTCAGTTTTTTACTTAACGTTGTATTATCAGTATTATCAACCAAATTGAATAATTTTTCTAGAAGTCATTAAAGTAATCCACAGGAAATTAAATTAATTGTATAAAAGAAAAAACAAATCAAAAATCCAGTGTTGTTTTAAAATGAAATATTAATATCAATGAAATAAAGATGGTGCTTTATGATGTTTTTGTTTTGTTTTCAGTTAAATAAGGCTTTTTCCCCCCAGTAAATTAAAGCATCACATTATTAATACTTCCCATACACCAGTAATAGGCAGTTTTTTCTAATTATCTCCCTAATACCTATAGCCAACTTTCAATTGTTTTTGGTAATATGAGTAGAATGGTAAAGCCGAGAGTCCAATAAAAGTTATTAACCTACACCTGAACTTGTCTGATCAAACTTTTTACCAAAGATGCTATTGGCAAGAGAACAGATTTGAATTATATTGCCTATTGCCTTTTGGTTTTTTATGGTAACATGTAGGTGAGCATGCAAAATAAGTAGTAAAAGACCAATAAATCAGGGAAAAGGTAAAGAAATTAGATGACGTATTTAATCAACAAACTAGAGTATCAGTTTCTGAATGTTTCTCTATCCCCCACCCTCCCTTACGAATTGCTTGTTGGCAGGAACTGTCTTATTCTTCCCTGTATTCCAGATACATTGCCCAGTATAGTTCTTTTAAGCCAGTGTAATGATTTAGGCCAGAAACTAAAAAGCTTCCATGAAATGTTGTCATTATTTGCTACTTGCAGGGAAAACAAAATGAAACTGGAATATACAAAAGAAGGAGGAAAGAATCTTTCCTATCTTATGTAAACGTAATAATGTTTGAGGGAAGGGTGCAGATGTTTAAAACTTTTTATTTTTAATTACATCTATGTTTAGTCCATATTGTTTGTCTTTAGAGCATATTATGTGACCAAAAACAAGCTCACTTTTCAAAAAGTTTGGGGATTTTGTAAAAGTGGAAACAACAGCTTGTAGAAAATATAACACATACACACCTATAGCTAGCCTAAAATTGCTTGTCACCAACTCCAAACTAATGACTAGAAGTTTCAAACTCTGGGAATGTATATATGCAAGATTAACTAAAGTACTTGATCGTTACCGATAGCATATGTGTAAGTATCTCTTTCAAATTGAATTCTTACTGAGAGAATAACTATTAAAAGTTTAATTACAGTCTTTTATCATTTTGCTTTGATTTTATACTAAAAACTACCAAGCAGATAACACTTACGTGTATCTTTTTCAATATGACAAAGTTACATAAGAGAATCCCCTAGCACGTAAGAAAAATGCAATTATTTTCTATTCCGAATCTCCAGACTGCTGTTTTGGAAAATCATATCTGATTATTTGCTCAGCAGAAGATTATTGAGTTGATTTAGCTGTGATTTTACTTAACAAAGCTTCAGCTGCATTCCTACTGTGGAGTCCGAAAAAGGTAGAGAGATATAAATGACACATTCAAACTGTGATTTTTGTGAACAGGACCATCGATGCACCCCTCGGAGCTAATAGCGGAGATGAGAAACAGTGGGTTTGCACTGAAACGAAACGTACTGGGGAGAAACTTGACCGCAAATGATCCATCACAGGTAATGATCTTTTTATCAGTAAACTGAAAATGTCTATAAATCTAAATGTGATTGCTTGTGAATTGCTACTTAATGTTTTCCAATATGTATATATCCATAGGAAGGCAAGCTAGAGCAAAGAAAATGCCTAAAACGTATTTTGATTTTGCTTCTTTATTATTTTAACCTAAATGAGAAATTGTTTTTAAACCTATATTTTAATAAACGAAACTGCTCCTCTGGGTTTATGTGGATAAAATATCTAACTGATCTGGTGATAAGGTTGTTACTTTTTCCTTCCTGCTAACTTACCCATGAAGTGACATTAAACAGAACCAATGGGAAGAAGTGTATAAAAGCAAACCCCTAAAAAATATGGAAAATATTTTAAACAGTTACTTGATTAAAGTGTACATAGATCCAGAAAATGGTTGAGTTTAAAGGGTTAAATGCAGATGTTCTAATACAAACCATGTATTTCATTTAATGAGGAAACTGGAGCCCACAGAAGTTAAGTGATTTCCCTGAGATCATGTGGCTTTTTAGAGACAGAGCTGAGACTAAAACCCAGACTCCCACTGGCATAAACTTGTGCTGCTCTGAAAGAGTCACATTCCTTCTCAAACACTGCTAGGGATTGTACGTATAACGTATATATCATGTATTTGTACTGTTTAATATATTTGATAATGTACTGTTGAATTTGTAAAGGCAAAAATTGTGGATGTTTTGACCTTCCCCTAAAGTTCATGATCTTCCTGGTTTTTATGTTCCATTAAATTAAAAAGAAAATTGAGCGAGTAGAAGCCATGCTATAAACATTTTGTCTATGCTTCTCTGTCGTCCTCTCCTGATAAAGTTTGTTAATGGTGGCAAAGCAGTCGTCTTAACCTCTTAGGGCATTATGATCCTCCTTGGCAGGTAGACTACAAAAATTTTTTAATTCCACTTTCCAATCCAAAATGTCATACTCATCTACAGTATGTCCCTAATATAAAATTTCTTATTTGTAAACGTTTCCTTTCCTGTCTGATAACTAACTTGTCTTGTGATCTAGCAATTTAATGATGTCTTTGTTGACTTAGGAATATGTTGCAAGTGAGGGTGAAGAAGATCCAGAAGTCGAATTTTTAAAGTCACTAACAACCAAACAAAAACAGAAACTTCTCAGGTGATTAAAAAGTGTCTGTTTAATGAATTCAACTACATTTTTTCTTATGTTTCATCTTAGTGTCCTATTCAACTCTGATCCTAAGTTTAAGGTACTTAAAACCATGTATCACATTCATTTATTGATTTATTCTTCAGCTGTAGTAGTACAATTTTGTCTTTCTTTCAGTAATATGAAAATGAATGTAAGATTATATACTCGGTTTATACCGCAAAGTCACTGCACTTTTCAGAACATTTAATTTGGAAATAGATTTATTTGTAGGTTTTAGTTTTCATAGTAAATTTGTATATATCTTTGCATACGGTTTGTTCTTAGAAAATTGTGGGCCATGTATTACTCTTCTTACATTTTGTACAATTCTATGAGGAATGCTGAAAAATGCTTAAATTTAAAGTCAGTATGAATCGTGTTAAACAGACTACCTCTGGATTAAAGAATCCAAGAAATGTCTGCTGAGTCCAATAGAGGGAGCTCATGATGTTTCAGTATGCAGAGTCTTGAGAATGGCTGGCAGGATCCAGTGAAGACATTTTTATTTCAGAGTAACTCAGACATATCATATAAACAAGTTACTCTTCTGAGAATGTGAAATACTCTTTAGAAATTCAGAATGCCGTAATAGAATTGTCCTAATTATTTATTTATAAGTCTAAACAATTGTTGAAAACTAATATGTGATTATTTTATTTTATGTAACTAAAATAGATTACTAAAAAAATGTAAAATGTATTATACTTATTCAGACTTTCTGGAGAAAATGCCCTTGAAATTTGATAGTGTAATGTTGATGAGTATTTCCATATTTAAAATAGTACATACATAAAATTAATGTTTCATCTGATTAGAGCTTTATATTTCAGTTTGCAGTTGGTCCAGCTAATGTTACAAACTTTTCTTTATGCCAGGATGACCATTTATTTAGGGTACTATATAATTTCCAATTCTGATTCAGTAAGAATTTTTTTTAATAGTCATTACTATTGAGGAAAGTATACTGAGACAGTTAATGCATTTTTAAATTTAAACTTATAGTATATGTGACTTGAATAAAGGGAAGAAAATGATTTGTCATTTAATAAAAGTAAAGAATGTATTTGTATTTGAATACCACTTTTAATAGCTTCTAAGAAACTATATTGTCTATTCAAAATTTTATATTTGTCGGTGAAAGGACTGTTTTTACATAGCCTGTCACTGTTTTTTCCCAATAACAGGAAATTGGATCGACTTGAGAAGAAAAAAAAGAAAAGGAGAAAAGATAGAAAAAAGAAAAAGCTTCAGAAGAGCAGAAGTAAACACAAAAAACATAAAAACAAATCCTCCTCCTCTTCGTCTTCCTCCTCTGGTGACACTTCAGAAAGCAGCAGTGACAGTGACAACAAAGAAAAAAAAATACAGAAGAAGAAAAGAAAGAAAAACAAGCGTTCAGGGAATTACAACAGTGGTTCTGAAGAGACGGACAAGTCTAAGAAGAGAAAACTTGATGAAGAACGTTCTAGCAGTCACAGTAACAAGGAAAAGCCTAGGTTTTTAAAACAAGAGAGTTCTGGGGAGAAGAGCAAATGGAGCCATTCTGATTCTGACAGAAAGCCCAGAAACCATAACCAGAGTCCAGAGGAGAGCGGATCTGGAAGAAATGAGAGGAGCAGGAGAAGCCGAAGCAGAAGTCATGGTGGTTACAAGCCAAGAGAAATGAGAAAACGGCCACGGCGAAGTCCCAGTGAAGAGTGGGACAGGAGAAACGACACCAGAAGCCATGGCACAGATAGATACAGAGGAGGGAAAATGCACGGAGCATTATCAGGAGATGATAGGCATACTAGAGTGATGCAAAGAGAATGGAGAAGTAGAGAATAAAGAGAGACTTGTATGTGACTTGGACCTGGAAATAAAAATATCTCCACTTCCTTCTTGAATACCTTTAGCAAGGGCTAAATTATGTACTATTGTCTTTCTAATAAAAAAGCTCTATTTTAATTTTTCATCTCTGTAAACTGTTATATCAAGTACAAAACTACATGAATCCCATAAGAATGAACTTGGCAAATATTTGTAAGTGATCTGTTTTGGGGCTGTAAAAAATATTTTCTGTTCTTTAATGTTTCCTGTGCCCTATACTAAAACAAAAACCCCATGTAACCATGTGACATTTTCTTTGTTCTGAAACATCATTAAAAGAATGACAGTACAATGAATGGGTATAGTTTAATTTTTTTTTTCAATTCAAATTTATTAGTTTTAAGATTTGAATTTACTTGAAGCCAAGTGTAATCACTGTAGAAATTCACTGCTATGAATTAAGTAATGGATTGGTCAGTATTTCTTTAAGACTTTAAATTCTCTTCAGGTGTTTTGCTCTAGGGTCAGAAGCTATTTACATTTGGATGATGTATTAATTTTCTATACTGCCATAACAAATAACCTCAGTCTTAATGCAAATACAGTTCTGGAGATCAGAAATCTGAAGTGGGTCTCACTGGGCTAAAATCAAGGTGTCAGCAGGTTTGGTTCTGGAGGCTCTAGGGAAAATCTGTTTGCCTGTTGCAGCTTCTAGAGGCCGCCTGCATTCCTTGGCTCCTGGCCCCTTCTTCCATCTTCAAAGCTAACAAAGTCAAGTTCTCACATCTAATCACTCTGACACTTTCACATTCTGCATTGTTTTCCACTCTTTGGGACCCTTGTGATTACATTGGGCCCACCAGGAGAATCTCCCTATTTCAAAATCAACTGATTAGCAACCTTAATTCTATCTGCAACCTTAATTCCCCTGTGCCATGTAACCTAACATCTTCACAGGTTCCAGGGATTGGGATTGCTGTGTCATTAAGGGACCATTATTCTACCTAGGACAGATGGCCCTTCTACTACTGACATTCAGCTATTACAGATTTTACTTCTAAAGGTGAAGCATTCACATAATGTCACAAATGAACCAGTGTAAACTATTTAGATATATTTCATAAGTATAGGTATATAAGGTATGTTTAAATTTAGCTGCAAGTTTCCCCTTGTGTTTCAAAGCATATGGTGAAGGAAAACTATAGAAAAAAACATTTAGTTCAAATTACAAGTAACATGCAATTCCAAAAAATATATACTAACCATCATGGACACAAGTATTGTTATCAGGGTTCCACATTTTAAAAACACTTCTTATTTAATACAATACAAATGTCACTTAGTTTGGATGGTTTTGAGAATGGCAGTCCTAATTTCATAAATTTTATAGAAAAGAAGTTTGAAAGAAGAATTAAGTAAAACCTCTCTGCGTAGTCTGGTATATATATCTTTGTATTGTATATGCACACACAGAGATGTCCTCCGATTTACAAGCAGCTAACTAAAGGCATAAGCAACCCTTCGATTATTTACATTTTTAAGAGAGCTGGGAGGGGAGAACTTGAATTCCTTCTACGGTACTCTTCAATAACTTAACAGTGCACCTCAAAGATCCCTTTCCCTCTTCATTTAAAAAAAGAAAGCATGCATTTGAGATTGATAAAGACCGCTAATTTACACCTTGAGTTCATCAGTGTTGCACTGATTATTTTCTATCTTATGCCTTTTTAGACTTTATAATTTTTATAATGTCAAAACCTATGCAATACTTACTGCCTTAAAGGATTTCTGAACCAACAGTGTTCATGAAGAGAAATGTTGAAATGCATCCTGTAATTAAAATGAATTAAATACATTATCATTTCTTAACACTTTGACTTCCACAAAAGTGTGGTCCCCTTTTAACTTTATAAGTGGCTGAAAGAATTTTTCAAATCTCTGGTTTACTTATCCTTCACCGTTAAGATTGAGAAGCTATACCAATAGCTCCAACATTCTTATCTATCCAATGGTGAGAAAAATTCCTATGTAATTATAGGAAATGTTGGTTTGCTGTTTGGCTTTCAGACTTGGTCACCAAAGGATGCTAGACAGCCCCAAGGGGCTAACATTCCAACTTGGCAATCTTAAAAACTGAAGGGAGGCATTTTCACATACAATCATAACATGGTAACAAATAGCTTTAAAGAGCCTCACCTGACTTGTTCTGCACACTCTAATGATAAGAGTAAAAGGAATTGAAAGTGATTTTTAAAATAAAATGTTAAGCATCTAATTATACTTTTGCTTTTGAAATACAAGGTAAAAACCAAAGAGATAAACCTCATAATAAAAAGGATATCTAGTTGTATGTGTAGAGGTTCCCCTAAGAACGCCAAAAAAGAATCCTCCAAGTGTAATGAATATGATTCAAGAACAAGAGTCCCCAACAGTGACTTTTTTTTTAGAAAACCACAGGAAAAGTCTGGTGATATGTCATTCTTCTTACCCTTAATAGAGAAATTCTTTTAAAGAAACCTGGGTGTGCCTAGTGACATTTGTCCAGCGGCCTGGCACTGCACCGGCCAACTTGGGAGACATTATTGGGGTCCCCTCCTCCCCTTTTCCCTGGCCTAACATTTAACATAATTTAACACTAGCAAATTAATTCCTGTAGGAGGTGCTGTCGATTTACAAATGGTCAGGCACGATCAGGTTACTAGGTTAGGACTTGTTTATCCGAATGTCTATGTGGTAAGTTAGTCATAATTTCATCTAATAAATGTGCCAAAATAGGCAGAGGTTGCTGCAGCATAGCGGCAGGTCTGCTTACCTTGCAGTAGGAAATGGAGATCTTACTTTGTATCATACGGTTTTAATCTGAAGAAAGCTTTTTATCTGAAAGGCTTGGAGAGACCTTCCTTGTTCTTCCATGAGATGGCTTGCTGATAGTGAATCACATCAGTCCACGCTGTTGGGAGCTCGGCGTTTCCCAGTTTCAATCACCAAATATTTACTATGTTTTAGCATTGAATCTCAAAGATTTCAAATTCACCTGAGCCATTTCACTCTCCTTACCTAACAACCACTCGGCCAAGACGCAGGTGGAGGCCGCTCAACAAGGCCGCGTCCTCCACACCCTGTGTTTAAGATCAGGAAGAAAGCTGCATTTTAGCTTCAGTAGCTGAGGGGTATTAAGAAATCTTATTTCGGTTTTCTGAAAAGAAAACCTTGATAGTTACCACTTCTTGAAAAGAGCTAAAGGCATGCAATAGCTGCAGACCTTGGGAGCGGGTTTTTCGGATCAAAAAGGAGAAATGCTTTTTTAAAGTTGTGAGGAACAAATAGGACCGAGGGAACTCTTAAGTTTTGGGAAATGCCATGGCAACTGAGAGCTGATGAAGCTCCTCAAACCCCGTTCCTGCTGACAGAAAAGGAAGCAGATCCTCATGCCCTTCCCCCTTTCTCCTCCCTTCACGCCACACTTAACATCACCCTCAGAATGTAACAGTAATAATGAAGCGAGGCGTGAGGTGAAACGCAGGAACGGCTTGTCATGGAAAACGCACACTGTGGCCCAAATTGTCCGTGAGTCGCCTTTCCGCGACTCGTAGGCACGGAAGAAAACCCGGTCCCTTCGGTTCGAAGGTCCTCCCGAGGGGGTGGTCAGAAGTGGAGGTCCAGCAGCTTGGGTGCTGGCCGGACCGAGGCTTCCAAGGACCTCGCCTTAGACCGGAGGCCGGAAGGGGGCTGGAGTGAGTCCCGGGCTGGCGTGCCCCTTCCCATCCCCACAGGCGACTCCACCCCTGCGTACGGTGGTGCTTTCCTTCTAGACGCGCGCCTGGCAACCTTCTGAACATACCTCAAACCCAGATGAAAGCCTGAGAATTAGGGGGCGCGTCTCCCTCCTAGAATATGCGCCTCCCGTGCGAGGAGGCCGCTGGACTCCCCACCGACAAAGTGTAACGGGAAAGGATGCGGGCTAGCTCGCGGCAAGGGTCCCCCTCCCCCCCCCGACCCTGCCAGTGGCCCACTCAGAAGAAATTCCAGGCTGCGGACCACGGGAGCTGCGCCCTGGGGACCAGCACTCCCGGGCCGCCGCGCGCTCTCGCCTGCCAGTTCCAGCCTAAGCTCGCCCGGCCTCCAGCGCGTTTCGCCTACGCAGGTCAGAGGGCGGACTTGCCTTCACTAGTTAGGAAAGCGAGCGAATTTCTCTCGTCTCTCGGGCTCCACAGGTGAAGAGGGCGCTTTAGGACGCCGCTGCTAATCTCTCGCTCCTGGGGCAAAAGTGAAAATGTTGACTCTCGCCAACAATCTGCAAGCAGAAAACAAATCGGGGTTGCCGAGGAGGGGGGCGGGGGGACAACACATCACTTTGCATTTCTTTTATAAATGAATCACCCTGAAACGGTTAGATGTTTGCAAAACAATGCAAAATCCCTGGTATGAATTCCAAAGGAAGAGAGTACAAGGGTCTTGGAAAATCTTAAACCTTGTTTTTCTTTCCCGGGTCCCTGAGAACAGGCCCTGACAGACCATGTTTCCACGGACCTACTGAAACCTTCCCCTTAACTGGAGTTGCAAACACACTGTATATATTTATATCAATAACATATAGGGTAGGCATGTCTGTATGTATTTACCTCATACATATTTCTATAAACTCCAGCGTCTGGAAAGGGTGGGGGTAAATAACCCCGAACGGTTAAAATTATGGAGAAGTGATAATAACTGATTACTAATTTGAAAGTAAATAAACAGGTGACTTTTTCAGATCAAATCCCTCCTTGGATCGTTACAATAAATATCTCTGAAGGAAGCTCTCTATTTATGTTGTCATTGATTAATTCTTCACTACCTCATTTGATTTCGATTTAGAACGATTTGATTCTAATTTAATTAGCATGTAATTTGGATGTACATAATTACTGTAATTATGACATTCAGGTAAGGCAGCTTTAGGCTGAAAGGCAATTTCAAATTTTCTAGCAACCTACTTTGTACTGGGAAATGGACAAGGACTTTGCGCCCTGCTATCCAAGTAGTAATTAGCACATCTTTGAAACAGGCAGTGCGGCGGGGTTTGTATTAAAACAGCAAATACAAACCCAGCCGAGTTACCGGCTGCAAAGGTGGCTGCGAGTTCCCGGAAACGCACGGCGTTTCCCTGGCGCGAGATCGGGGAGCCCGGCGCCCCAGCGCCTGGGCCGGCTCTAGCTGCTGCGGGCTCCGGCGCCTCTGCGGCCTCTGGCGCGGGATTTGGAGGTGTAGCTTTCAAGATTAAAATACAATAAACGTGCGGGGAGGGTGGGGGACAAGAAAGGAGGGGAAGAAGCCACTGCACGACGTCTGAAGACGAGGGGCTGGGTAGTGGACTAGGAAGAGGAGGGAAAGGGGCGGCGGGAGGAGGGCGAGGCACAGAGTGGAGAGAAAATTGGTCAACGCCCCCAAGTGTTATCCGATTTTAGATTTGGGTTTCAAAGGGAAAAGGTGGGGGCCAAAGGGGTCAGTTTGCGCCGACAGGGAGTGCGGACCCTTCGCAAGGGTCTGGGGTCAGGGGTTTCGGGACTTCTGGCAGCCCTAGGGGGCCCTGCGCGCCCCGCCGGGCCCCGGGCCTGCCCAGCAGCCCCCAGCACCCGACTCGGGCGGGATGGCGCCTGGAGGACAAGAGGCAAGGCAGGAGGCTGCTTCGGCCATCCCCGGGTCCGGGCTGGAGAAAACTGCGGGTCCCTCGCTTCCCTCCCCTTCACAGGGGGGCCTGGGGACCTGGGACGGTCTGCTTGCCTGGTTTAATCAGCTTGGTTCGGTCGGTCCCAGATAACCCACGTGGGTCCCGCCGACCGGGAGCCTTCGGATTCTGGTAGTTGGGGGAAGAGCGCGGGGGCGCTGCAACCACGGCCGGGTCCCCATGCCGGGGTCCACGTCGCCGCCGACAGCGCCCAGCGTGCTCAACTCCAAGTTGGAAGACCCTGAAGTTGCCTTGAAGGAAATGTTAAATGCGCCAATTCTAAGACTAGGGCCAAGCAGGGCGTTATATTGTTTTGTTTGGATTTTCAGTTAGCAAGTTCCAGAAAAGACTTCCTTTGCCTGGGAGCAGTAATACCGGCCATTACTAAGCAGTGCCGCCCAGTAGCGGGGCTTGTCCCCCACGAAGCACAAAAACTCGCTTTTCTTTGCTCGATTCGCTGGGTTGCTGCAGCTCGCGGCAAACGCCGACTCCCCGCGCTCGAAGCGGCGAGCAAGGGCGGACAGCGCGGCCTTCCCGGCCCGGAGCTCTAGATGGCGCCAGCGAGCCGCACTCGCCAAGCTCCTCTTAAGGGAATCAAGAGCGACTGTCAAACATAAAAGCAAATCAGAGTTTTCAGTTTTTTTAATGTGTTAAGAATGTTATTCCTTAAGAAAATTTGTAGCTAAATTATTCTCACTTAAAATAAACACTTAGTATACCAATTACACAAATGGGCGGGATTTATGTAAGATTTACTTCATCTGCATTTTTGTAGTGGGAGAGAGCCTTGGTGAATAGATAATAGATGCAAATAAGATTAGAGTTAAAATAAATAAAGTTTCCATCTGAATAAAAAGAAATTCAATTTTACACGACTTATAACGATTTGACGGAATGTCCAGACAAGCCGCTCAGGTGCACCATCTAATCGCGTCAAAATAATGCTGTTTTCCCTCCTTGAGGAGAGAAAAATCTTTCTTTCTTTTTTCTTTCTTTTTTTCCCCCTTCATCAGGTAGGATCCAATTCACTCCGAGGGGGAAAATGTAAAGCCAGAAAAGGAAATCGCCGGGGGAGGGTGTGGATCGGCGCTGGCTAGGCGAAGAGCCGAGGAAAACTTGGTCTTCCTTCCTCTACTATGCAGGAAGCTACAGCACAGGAAACGCTGGGAGAAACCGGCTGAAACGAAATCGCATTTCCCCTCACCCGGGCCTGAGCGGACTCAGGACCCCTGTCTGCGCCCCTCGCCCCACACCGGCCTCCGAGCAGCAGCCCCCGTCTGCGCCCCGACCCCTGGCCGCGGCCTCCCATTTCTCCCGGGCCCAGGAGCCAGAGCGGCCCGGGCCCCGTAGCCCCCAGGTGGCCCAGGGGAGACGCGGCTCCACCTCGGGTGGAGACTGAACTCCTCCAGGGTTCGTGGGCTCTCCTCCCACGCACGCCCTCTCCAATTTGCTCGGCCGCAGCGGGTGGCTGCCCGCTCAAGTCAAGGTATCCCCGCGCCCCCAGAGCCCCCGGGGGCTGGGGGTTGGGTAGGAGGGCGGGGGTCTGCTTTGCCTGCTGGTTTCGGCTGGGGGCAGGGGTCCGCTCCCTCCGCGTGCAGGTTCCGCGAGCTCTGCCCCCCCCCCACCACTCACCCCGGCTGGACGCTCGGGCCCGGCCGCCGCCCGCCGTTCCCGGGAGCCGCGGTGATGGACGTCGGCTGACCCGCGGGGCAGAGGCAGCGCGCAGAGGCCTTGATCACTGGGCTGCGGAGGGAGCCGCGCGGCGAGCGGGACCTGCACTGCCAGGCCCTTTGATCTGCTTTTATTATCCACGAGAAACAAAGCTGCCTGGGACAGACGCCCGGGCGCCCTCATTCCTCGGGAGACCCCACCACACCCTCACCTCCGCGCCGCCCGCCCTCAGCCCCCAAACACGCCGGGCACCCTCCCGGCCTCCAGCACCTCGGCCCCGAGCCCCCAGAGTGAACGTCCCCCTGGCCAGCTGCTCCAGGCCAGACCTGGACCAGAGGCGCGAGGAGTGTGGGCTGGGGCGCCCGGTGATAAACTGTTTGAGTGGGGGGCGAAAATGGCCAAAGCAAAGAAACACTCGAGGAAGAGAGGGGCAGCCGAGGCTGCGGGGACAGCAAGAAGGAGGAGCGGGAAGAAGCCACCCAGCGCCACGCTGCAAACGCCCCTCTGGGGACCTTCGCTGTACGTTTTATCGCTACTTTGCTAATTGGCTTTTCACTGCAGTTTGCGAGAAAAATTTTGTTGACTATTAATAACAACAATTTATTTTTCCCCCCTAAAAATAAAAACATTCAGTCAAGTTCCCAAGACAGTAATAATAATAATAAAAAATTCCCCCCCACTGGGGCTGACTTTACTTGCATTTCCTATTGTGTGGGGAGCTTTTCAGAAATATTTTTATTCTGTAAATATGTACTTTATTTTCTAAACTAACATTTTTTCGAATTGGGAAATTATCTCATTTACCAATTTTCTTTTCGTCTCTCCCTCTCTTCTCCCTCTCTTTTAAACTGGGGCTGTTAAGTTGGTGGTCAGAAGACAAAGAGAGTGAAAATAATTTTCATTTCAATAATTGCCTTCTGGTCAATTTAACTGTGCCTTATTTTGAAAGAGACTGTCTAAATGAGATTCCTGTCCCAAATGTGTTCCCAGGCCTGATCCCAGCCTTTAATTATTCCTGAGTTTTTTTTCTTCAGAATAAGACGCCGCACTGAGTAATCACAAAGAAGTCAGAGAGCATCCTTGAACCTTTTCAGAAGCAGCGCCACTGATATTCAAATAACCTGCGAGGGCCATTTGACGGCGCGGGGACCTAGGCATTTCCAATTCACTATTTGCATAGATCAGCCGTCTTTGAAAAGGAAAGGAGCAGTTGTCTTCCATAACATTAAAAAGCCTAGTTATCAAATCAAGTGCTTAGTTTGGGGGCTTTTAAAACGTTTACATTTTATCTCAGGTTGCCCTTTACCGTTTGACATGCAAATTTGGTGCAGTTAATTTAGACAATTAAAAAGATCTTCAAGGGAGCTTTGTCACGGAGAATATTTGGAGTTTTCCCCGTGGACCAGCTGAGATAAAGTTGGCCAGAACAAATGATGTCTAGGAGATTAATTAGATATTTGATAAGACATGAATCCCTAATAAGGGAATACAAGGCACAGGGGGCTGCTGTGTGCTCTAAGTCAAAATTAATAACATTTAACAAGATTTTCATTTAGGCATGAAATGTCTTTTCCGGGGTATTGACTCTAGCGATTTATTCCCCTGAGTCACCTCCCAACGTAGAGGGTCTTGGGAGCTACGACTTCTTTTAAAAAGCTTTTTCCTTTCACAGATTGTTTTAAAATCGCTTTTTAAAAACAAACAAACCCACTGGAGTTTCGTCTGATCCCTCCGGGAGGGGTAGGCACCTCCCCAGTTAAAGCTGCCAAGGACCTTTGCTTTTTTGAAGGGGCTCCAGAGTTTTAAAATGTCACCTTTTGAGAGCTCTCTCGTTTAGTAATACAACTGCACCTTCTTATAACCTAATTTAATTTACGCTGTTAATATACAAATAAATAATTCTCACTTCTCAAAAACGTATCGCTTTTATAACTCACATAAACCTTACATCACCTAAAACTAACATTAAGGGAATTTTTCCCAACAAAAAAAAGTCGGCCCACTTAAAGGTTATTGAGGGGGTAACAGGATCAAAAAAAAAAAGAAAGTGTATTGTTCAGAGTCCTTTAATAATACCAAAGTGAAAATATGATGTCAAGATTTTCTTCATACAGATAAACGCATTTAATTTCTTTAGATGACCTTAACTTACGTGTTTGTGAGTGAAATGATAACTCAACATTTTAAATATCTTTTACATATATACTGACTTTCACAAAGTGCATCAGAAAATTAAAAACAAAAAGCTCCCTGAATTTCAGGAATTCACCAAAAAAACTCTATTCGAATGAACATTTACAAGAAAATAAAAGAGAACACAATCTTTTGAACCCTATTTATACAGATGTTATGAGATACAGAGAAACTGTCACTAGACTTCCAGTTTAATTTCTCACCTTCGGCCTTTTTTGATGCTTCCTTTTATAGGAAAAAAAAGTCTTATTGTAAGTAGATATCAAGCAGGACTTGGAGCATTTTATATATAATATAATCCACGCAAAGGGTCTGTTTTTTTAGGTCCCGTTTGTTCTCAAATGTTCTGACAGTCCTTTGCAGGGTGGTGGCTTGTTTTTGGAAAAAAGGAAAGAGAAGGGTGGTGGAAGGGGGTGGGCGGTGGGGGAGGAGGGAGCGTTTCTGTGTATTGCTCTTCGCTCGAGAAGTTTGTGCGAGTGGTAAGTGTGTGTGCGCGCGCTCGAGTGTGCGTGCCTGTGGTTGTAGGTCTCCGGTGTGTGTGTGTGTCTGTGCGTGCAGCTTTTTAAAGTGTTGTTTGTGTCGAAAGATGCTTCGCTTTTGTTCCTGGACCACGCGTTTGATTCTCGTCTGGGCTCGGGCAGCAAAGGGGAGCTCCTGGCGTGGCCGGCAAACGGCGGCCCGCGAGCCGGATGCCGCTCTACCTCGCGCCGGCCCGGGGGCGGCCGTGGCGCTCCCGCCCGTCCATACCCCGCTCGCTCGCCCTCCGAACCTCTCGCTCGCTCTCGCTGTCTCTACTCGCTCGCTCGCGCCTCTCGCCCGGCCTCTAAGAGTCGTTGGGGCCAGACGCGGCTTCCTTGCCTCCTGCCGAGGCCGCCGCCGCCGCCGCCGCCGCCGCCGCCGCCGCCGCCGCCCGGGCGGCACTGACGCCGGAGTCGTGCAGGATGAGGTCGGGGGACTCGGAGCGGGGCGTCTCCAGGTTGCTGGCGTCCGTGTCACTGTCGCTGCCCTTTTTGCCCCCGCCGCCCCCGTTGTGCGTCTTAATGTGTTTGCTCAGGTGGTCGCTGCGCATGAAGCGCTTATTGCACACCGGACAGGCGAAGCGCTTCTCGCCCGTGTGAGTCCGCAGGTGCCGCTGCAGCTCGTCCGAGCGCGTGAAGCGCTTGCCGCAGAAGAGCCAGTTGCACACGAAGGGCCGCTCGCCCGTGTGCCAGCGCAGGTGCGCCTTCAGGTGCGACGTCTTGCCGTACACCTTGCCGCAGCCCGGGATGTGGCAGCTGTGCAGGCCCTTGCGCCGCAGACTCGCCCCGGCCGGGCCCAGCCGCTCCGCCTCCTGGCAATTGGGGCAGTCGCAGGTGGCGCGGCCGGAGTAGCGGCGGGCCGAGCGCGCCGAGCTCCCCCCGGCGGCGGCGGCCGCGGCGCCCGAGATCATGGCGCTGGCTGCGGCGGCCGCCACGGCGGCGCTGGAGTCCGAGTAGGAGGGCAGCACCGGCTTGAAGCCGTCCTGGGCCAGCAGGTGCTGGCTGGTGGAGAGCAAGTGCGAGGCGGCGGCGGCCGAGGAGCCGAGGCCCGTGGAGCTGAAGGCCGAGTGCGTGAGCGAGCTGAAGTCGGGGTTGTAGGTGCCGAGCTGCGAGTGCAGCGAGGCCTGGGGGGCGCCCGAGTGCAGCGAGCTCTGGAGCCCCCCAGCGGGGTTCTGCACCTCCAGCCACGAGCCTGGGCTGCTGTGCACGTCCCACCACGACGACGCCGCGCCGTTGGTCACCTCGCCCGCCGCCAGCGTTGAGTGGAAGCCTGACTTGTACCACGACTCGTACGGGTGCGCCATGCCCACGCGCGGGTACAGGCCGTCGGCCGCCGTCGTGTGCACCTTGGAGATGAAGGCCGACTGGCCGCCCGCCTCTTGCGGGGACACCCCGGCCGCCGCGGCCGCGGCCGCTGCCGAGTTGGAGAATAAGCCGCCGTAGTCGCTGCTGAAAGCGGACGACGTGGGGGACGTGGAGGCCAAGCAGAAGGCGCTGTTGGCTGCGCCAGAGCCGCCCGCCAGGCCGCCTGAGCCGCGGCTGCCGGTGGCCACGGCGAAGCCCGAGAGGCTGGAGCCGAGGTTGCAGCTGGACGAGGAGCGCTTCCAGGGATGGAAGCCGCCCTTGGCGAAAGCGCTCGACTCCGGCAGCGTCGTCAGCGGGCTCGTGTTGCCGATCTTGTTGCAGGTCGCCGCCAGCATGGCCAACGGGGTCGTTCCGAAGCGCGGCTCTTCCTAGAGTGGGTGGGGTGGGGGAGGGAGCAAGGAGGAGGAGGGCAGGAACAAGTGGGAGGAAGACACAGAGTGCACCCGTGAGCAGCCTCGTCCTCCCGCGGCTGGTCCCGGGGGGTCGTGGCTCCCCGGCTCGCGCCTCCTCCCCGCACGCTCGCCAAGGATGCGCCGCGCCCCGCGCGGGGAAGAGGCGATCACAAGGGCGAGGGTCTCGGCGCTGGAAAGTTGTTCTTCAGTGGGACTACAAATCAAAGTTGTCTCGGTTCTCCCCGCCTCAGTCGCTGCAAACCCTGCCCCAAACCGGACTCGAGTCGCTTGCCTTCCGTTCGCCATAAGCCCGCTCCTCTCACAGAAGCCCCCAAATCGCCCTTCGGGGTGAAGCACGGAGGTAAACACATCGACAACAAACGCCATGTGAGGGCAGAGGCGGCCGAAATAGCGAGCCGGGGGTGGGGGAAACTTGGGGCACTCTTCCCAAGGGTGGCTAGGACTTGACTCTTTTTAACAGAAAACATTTTAGATGTTTACATACACACACACAAACAAGAATCCGAGTAGAAGCGACCCCCGCGATGGATTTCAGAGTCACAGACGAACTGGGGAGCCGCAGAAGTGTAAATGTTTGTTAACGTGACTACATGGACTACAAAACAATTAAGGCTGTTTTCTGGAAACACCGCTGTCGCGTAATTGCAACAATCCCCGAAGCAAGGGGGGATGGGGTATAAATCACGAGGGGCAGAAAAGAAACCTCTAAAACCGAATATTAAAAGGACTTGCTTAACAAATCCTTTTCTTACAAAGGCACCTTCTGGGTTCCAATAACTTGGGAAGAATCAGTCCTGGAAATGTGGAAAGTGCTAAAAGAAGCTGAGGCTGCAGTCGGGCAGCAACAGTTTCTCCAGAGCCGCGGACCCGGAGAAGCCATAACGAAAAATTACTCCAGTTAAAACAAGCAAATGCCGCACTTTCGACTTACCCCAAGTATAGACGTGGCCATAGCAGGTCCCTGGGCGGCGCGGCGGGGCCGGGAGCGGGGCTGAACCTGGCGGCTGCTCGGGAGAACTGTTCGGGTACCGCACGGCTCCCGTGTCCCCGCGCTCACGCCGAGCGGACTCCGGGCTCCCGCCGGCTAAACTCAGCCTAAGTGCTAGGAGCACCCGCTTTGAAGTGCCGCTGGCGGCGCCTCTCACCCAATGAGGGCGCAGGCAGAGCAGACGGGAGCTGCCCCGCAGCCAATCAGACGCGCCGAGGGGCCCAAGCCTGGGCTCCCGGCGCGTGCCAGTCACCGCGGCTGGCGGGGGGGGGGAGGGGGGACCGCGGGCTAGAGATTGAAGAAATTACAGCGCAATTAAAAATTTACACACACGCACCAAGCCAGGTTTAACTATCGTTGAGACCGAGCCACAAGCCCCCCGAACCTCCCCGAGATGATGCAAGTTAGGACAGTCCTCGACTCTCCACTTGTGGGAAAGGAGGCGGGAGGGGAGGGGGCCTGAGGCTGAGGCCGCACCAGCAAGACCCAAGTGGAGACGGAAATGTCAACGCTCACTTTGTGTGTCCAGGCTCTCGCCTGCGGAGCACAACTTCAGCTGGAATCCATCATTCTCGCTCGCGATTTTATCATTGTCATTTGTCTACCTAGTTCCTTATTCCCACTGCATTCAGTTTTACTCTCAGAGTCACATTGAGGAGAAGGGGGCGAAGGGACAGCTCCTCCGAGAGGAGAGAAATAGGCCTCTCCGTCCAGGTCTACACCCACAGACTTGCCGGGAGGGCCTGGAGCCTCCCGCATCCCGCCATTTCCCCTAGCGGCCTAAGTGACTTCCTAATTGTCGCTCTGGCCTCTGACCCAGGGGGTAATACAAGTGCCACTCACACCAGAAGCTTCTAGTGGTAATTGAGGGCACCCTTTGTACCGTTTCGCCAGTGCCTAGATACCAGGCTAACCCAGTTGTCAAATATGACTAAACAGTGGGACGTGCTGATTATCTGCCGGGTTTCGCTGGGGGCTGGCGTGGGGGTGGGAGGCATCAGCCCATACAACACGCTGCACGAAGCTGCTTATTTTCACAATGTAACGACTTTGAAAACAGAGACCCGCGGGAGCCGCGTCCGCCCCCATCGCCACCCCCGCTGAAGCTGCAGCTTGCTAGGCTGTTTGTTTAACCCGGTGAAAATTTGCATATCACGTTTCAGCCTGGAAGCGAGTTTTCTTGCCCCAGCTCCAGCCCACTCCCACTCCAGACCGCCTAGGCCTAGAGGCTCCTCTGCAGGGCAAGGGCGCCGGGTTGAGAAGTGGGCTCGCCCCTAGCCCTGCTTTCGTGGACGTGCTCAGGGAGCCTCTCTCCCGGACCTCTGTCCACGAGTGCCTGGGACGAGGCCACACGTGGGCGCCTCCACATTTTGCAGGCTGGAAGCATCCTGAAGTCCTCTCCGGATCCTGTCGGTGTGAGGAGACACGTCCTCAGACGGACAACTGAGCGTCCTGGAGCCCCTCGGCACCCGCTGAGCTGTTTGTTTTTCTTTTTTCTGGTTCTCCCTTTCTCTTTCTTCTTCAGGGCAGCCAGGAGCAGCTTTTGAACCAGAAATACCAGTGCCCTCGACAGACCTGGGTACTGGTTTTAATGTACCACATTCTCCTGAAAGCCCACATCCTGCTTTCAAAGACATTTTAAACCACGAACCTCAGATGCTTGGGTGCAAAAGGCGAGTTGTTGAGGAGGGAGAGCATGTGAGGAGGACGTGGAACTATGCCCCCAGCGTTTTCTTCCTTCTTTTGCAATATCTCTTGGCTCAAGAGTGCGACCACCGTGGTTCTTCCCTCGGCCCTGAGATGGAGCCTGCGTGTATCCCGGAGCACTCCGTAGGTGGAGAAGGCTATCTGGGTTGCTTTCTTTGCTAGTCGTTAGAATATCTTTGCTCAAAATGCCTCCCCTCGCACTTTGATCTAAGGTGGCGAAAGCACCGAGGCAAGTATGACAGAGAAAGGGGAGAGAGTGAGAAGACCCGCGCGGCTATAATGAAGCTCTGTGCCCTGGGGGGTTGTGGTAGCAATCGGCGGGGGAAGGGGGGGGGAAAGGTGTGAAAAGCCCCCGGGACACTCAGGGTGGAGGGGTTAGGGGGAGTCCAAGCAGCCCGGAAGAGCCAGAAAGCCCGGCAGGGGGACCCGGGAGCCCTTCCCAACAGGTGACTTCTGCCCTGGAAGGTCAGACTGGTGCTCGGCTTCTCGTAGAGTCTTCGCGTCGATTTACTAATAGAGGGATTGTTAAGTGGCAGCCAGGCGTTGCCGACTCACCCAGTGCAGCCCCGGGAGGAGAAGCGCGGAGGTTTCCCCCATCCACATCCTCCCTCACCCCCAACACACGCTCTCCTTAAGGAAACCTGACAAAGTAATAAATAAGACAATCCGAAAAGCCACTTAGCACTCGTGACATTTTCAAGCCAACCATTTAAAACAATTCACGCTGGCACCTCGGGCTCCCGGCGCCTTGGTTGCCTGTCTCTTCTCCTCTTCTTCCTCCTTTCCCCTCCCCCTCCCCCTCCCTACGTTTTCAGTGTAGTTCCAGCTGTCAGACTCTCTACGTGGGCACTCGGATATTCCTTTAGATACACATCACCGGATCACAATAAAAGTTAGGAAATCTTCCAAACGATCGCAGGCAGACGCTCGGGGCACTTCAACTCTAAAGTGGGGCCCCCAAGGAAATCTTTCAGAAGAAGTCCAGTTTGTGTGTGTGTGTGTGTGTGTGTGAGAGAGACAGTTTTTTCATTCTCTAAAAAATCTAGTTTTTAAACAAAGATCAATGTGTTATGCTGAAGTGTTGAGCTGACTGTTAAAACATTTGGGGAAATAATGACAATGTAACAAAGGCCTGGTTTGGAGTGAATCATCACCCTTTTAAAAGTTAAAGCAATTTTCAGGAGAATAGCTTTCAGCAAACGCTTTACATTATTCAAAACGGCCAAATAATGCTCTATTATAGCGCCTGAATGCTGCCAGTCAGCCTCTAAGTGCAATTTGTGCAAAGGCCCCGGTGCCTTATCTCCACTTCTTTATAAAGAGGTGAATATAAAACAATTTCTTCCAAACCCAGACAGAGAGCACGAAAATTGCTTCCCTTTCTGCAATCAGGGCAATTTAACTGGAGTGCAATTAGCACTATTAAATGTCGATTCTGCATAAACAAATCTGACTGAGCAGCGAAAGTGGGGTGAGAACCTCATATACACTGAAACTGATTTTTTAAAATTATGTATCCGGGTCCTTTACAATTGATCCGTGACGTTTTCATCTTGGAATATATTTACATCGTAAATACACTATGGTTAAATCAACATAATTTTTTTGCAAAAAATTTCAATAGGAATCCTAATAAAGAAGAATGGGGTAATTAAAGGAAAGAGTTCACTTCCTTTGAACAAATATTGTTTCCCCCATCCTGCCTCTCCCGAGAGCTTTGATCTGAGCAACTGCTCAAGTTGCTGCATTTAGTAGGCAAAACCGGGGAAACAATTCCGTCATTAGCGCGGATGCGAAGGATTGGAGCTCCTACGCCACAGGAAAAAAAAAAAAAAAAAAGCTTCTCCCTGATGCACAGGGAGACGGGGGAGGAACAGTTATCTTCTGAATAACTCGAAATATTAGGTGGCTGCCCAGTCTCCCAGGGGCTTTGGCCAGTCGCAGAGTTGAGCAGCGGATATACTGCACAGGGGTGGGGTGAGGTAGAGTTGGGGAGACTCGAGGATGTGGGCGGGAGTGGAGGGGTTGGGGAGGAGGAACCGAAGGTTCTCGCCTGGGCTCTGCTGGCTGCTGCCAAAGCCTCGGCCACCAGGACCTGGGTGCCCGGGAGCAGGGAAAGGAGAAGGCAGGGAGAGGAGCCCGTAAAAAGCATTTATCTGACCTGTCCTCCTCCGGCATGCCTTTATTTATTTGCTTAGCCACAGCTCTCCCTTTCTGGATAATTTGCGCAATTAATTATGCTTTTCATTTGCATGATCTACACTACAGCAGTGATTATCAGGTCAGCACAGTGTGGGATTTGGGGAGATACATTAATAACGAGTTAAAAAACAAAACAAAAAAACCACACACACGAAAAGCTGCCCTTGTGTACCACAGTCACCTGCCATGAACAGGGGCTGAGGAAACCAATACAGACTATAGCGCCTGTTGAGTCCAATGAGTCTTTTCCTCAGTTGGAGTTTGTCAGTTGTGGGTGAAAATGAAATGCAGCTTCTGATTAGAAGGGAATCTTTTATAGTTAACATATCTATATTTTTAAAAGCACCAGCCTTGAGATCAACTGGGTGGAGAAAATAAATTGAAAACTGAGGAACTCTCCCACAATTTCCATTGAGCTTTCATTTAATATTTGTTCTATAACACCCTCATTCCATCCCAACCCTTGCAAATAAAAGAGCCAGGAAGGATCACCAGGCCATTGGAACTTTCATCTTTTCTCCATCTCAGAAGTGTTACTGCTATTTAGAGATGGCAGGAGATGCAAGTCCGTTTTGTCTATAAGGTCTACTGGAGAAACTGAAAACCCTTAGTCTATTAAGTACACTCCAAACATTTGCTACACAACTAATTTTCTGCTGCTAGATGTATCCGGGCCATATATTTTAAGCCTGCCTTGATCTGTTTATCTGAGCCAAAAATGCATGAACAATTAAAGGAAAGACTCTGGTGTGTCAAAGGCAGGAAGGTGACTGTAGACTGTGTGATGATTTTAATGACTGCAATTATTGGAAGATTATTCGACAAGCATCATAGATTTGTTTACTGCCTTACTTGGAAACTATGGGGGGCCTATTCGGCTTGGGGTTTTACCTTCCTCCCTCCCTCACCAACTACCACAGAGGGGTATTAGACCTAAGCAAATGTGCCATTCACTGTTGGCTTCCTTCTTCTCTTTTAGGGCATTTCTACCAAAATGGAGCACATTTGTGTCTCAGCCAACTCTAATCGAACCATCTTTGGAGATATTAAAGCAATCTTTTCACTCAGACCTTAAGCTAATATTTTTAAAAAGCCAAAGGCCAGGGAATTCTGGTCATTCATCAGCTTCTCCCAGCCAGGGTACCAGTTTCCTCAGTTTTACACTTTCATAGGCAGGCTTTGAAGAGACTTCCAACTCTCCCTCCTCCTTTCAGGGTTTGAAGGAGGCACAACTGCAAGTTGTGAAACAGGACTTTAGGCATATCTCCAGGACTCCATACTGGAGAAAGTTTGGCTTTTTCTTCCTTCCTTTAACAGCGTCCCTCTCCCCCATATTGTTTCCTATCACAATTCCTAATCTTACCCTGTGAGAAATAAGTAAATAAAAAGAAAAGGTATGACTAAGAACGGTTTGTGGCTAAGGTATTTTTTTACTGTATTATATACAGACACAAGGAATGCAAATAAGGAAGATTTCTTGTCTGATAAAAGCAAAATCATCCTGTCTACACTAATCAATAAATCACAGCCTGGGCTTTGCTCATTAGTGAAATTTGAAAGAAAGAAAGAAAAAAAGGTATAGCAAATATCCCTAGTAAGCCCCCTTTCCTCCCTCCCCTGAGGCTCTGAGACTGCAGATGACCTGGTCATCGTGGTGCTCTTCCTTGGTCTGGAATCGAGAACCTTCCCCGTTCAAACCGGAGCCTTCAGAACTCTGCAAGTGGCAATTAGGAGCCTATTACAAGCCATTAGATTGATCAATGTACCTTAAACAATGCAAATGATTTATATGGCTGATTTATATGGAGAGGAAAAAGAAAAGGGGTTGGGGGGGAGGACGACTCCATATCCTTCACATTATCGCAATGTTCTGGAGAAAACACGGGCCCAGCCTCTCTTCGTCACTGCTTAGAACCACCAGAGCGATTTATTCTGAAAACTTTTCAAGCAAAGACACAGGCTCCCCTGGCTCGTTCGATGGATGGCGAGGTGCCCATTCTTTGCCCCTTTTCTCTTCTTTTTAAGGAAGAGCTTAGAAGGACCGAGGCCGGGGTTCACAGCGACGCCACTCCCCCAGCGGAGGACACTGCCGCGAGCGGTCCCAGCTGCCTCCTTTCCCCGGGTCTGTCCCCGGAGAGGGGGAGGATGACTTACAGATTTGTTTTAACGGAGTGTTCGAGTGCTGTGTGGCCTCCTAATTACGGCAGGAACACACAACCATTAGCCCTTGAAGTTTCAGGCGCGACTCGGGGAGAAGCCGCGACCCAGCTCCCCGCGTGCACACCACGCGGGGGAGGGGGCGGTGGGGAGGGAGAGAACTCCTCGGAGCCGACCTCCTCGCTCGGGCTGACTATCTCAGCTAATCTAACTGGCGAAGACAAAATTACAACAGAGCCAAAGCGATCAAAGCAGGCCCCTGCCAGCCCCCTCCTCCCGCCCTCCTTCCCGCCCCAAAGTCTGTTTGTAGTTGTCTCCTGTGCTGCAGACTCGTCGGTCTTCTCACGACAAGGAAATTCCAGCCAGTTTTTCCAGAGCCTGAAAGGAGAGGACAGACGCACTTCACACTTCCCAGGGGAGAATTCCCTTTGTCTTATCTCTCCCTCCCCCAGTCCGCCCTCAGCTCTGAAATGGGGGACAGGCAGCGGGCCTAAAGACCCTGGGCGCGGAGGGGGCGATAGTAACCGAACCCCACGTCCAACTCTGTCCCTGTAGATCCCCTCCCCCTTTTCTCCTCTCTCTTCTTCTCTTTCCCAACCTTCTCTCTTCCTTTCTCCCTCCCTTTTTCCAATTCTCTAGATCCTCTTACCACTCAAGTCTTCTCGCGGGCTCCAGCGCCTAGAGCCTGGGCAGGCGCAGTTTATTTCCCGGCCTTAGTGGTTTGGCGGGAAAGGGCTTCGTCCTGGCTTGTCCACGGGTGTCTGGGACAAATCATTTTGTTTGTGTCTATATGTGGAATGGGAAGCATTCCGGGTTGATAATGGGGCACAGAGGGAAGAGGGGAAAAACAGAGAAACTACATGCATTGGGAGAGTTGCCACCTGTGTCTTTTGCAGCCAACCTGCGATGGGAGCCCAGGATACGGAAACTGTTCTAGGCGGAACACCCCTCTCCCCTCAACCGCTCTCATCTGTCCTTTATTACCCCATATCTTACTCTCCTGAGTTCTTCCCTGAGTTGTTTCCTTTCATTCCCCACCCCGCCCCCTTTCCCAGGACTTCTCAGGGCTCTACAGCTTAGTGAGAGATTGAGAAAGAAGGTCGGTTAAGAGTCCCACCAAGCACCCAGGTAGTCCTGTGACATCTCCGAGAACAGGCCTGTCCTGGGCCGACACTTTCATGCTTTCTGAATTTCAGCTACTCTAGAGTCCTCTCTTGTCACACCCACCCCCATCGAGAGGCCAGATTGACACCTCCACCCTGACTCTTGAAGTATCTAGAGACGGGTACCCGGAGGGGCAGAGGGAGGCTCCGCACACATTAGACACGTGCGCCTCCTCCTGCCCCTCCCACTTCCCCCGCTGCCGCAGGCAGAATGCACATTGATGACACTGACACACTCACTCGGGCACGCGTCAGCGGCGTCGATCCTCCTTCCCTGCCAGGCGGCAGCAGGCGAGACGGCCTTGAGGCAGGTGACATCGCCGCGGGGAGGCAGACTCCGCGCTCCAGATGCCACCCTGGGAGTGGGGATGTTCGGGTCCCCCAAAGCCAGCTGCGGGGCTCCCCTGCCGCGTGGCCGGAGGCCTCGCTGCTGCTGGTCCTCCCCTCCGCCTCTTGCCGCGCTCCCCGCGCCGCCCCCTGCTCTGCGTCCGGCTCCGCACCTTCACCGCCGCAGCCCCCGAGCGCCCGTCTCCAAGAAGCCTGCCGCCCGCCCGCCCTCCTCCAAGGCTCGGTTACATCTGGGATGCATTGCCCCTTAATTGTCAACCCCATTATTGTGATCAAGTGAACGTTGCTAATCTCTACATTTGTTGTTTAGGTAAATAGAGGCTGCGTTTAATCAATACGCGGGGCCCCAGCCCTCGCAGCGCCAAGTAACTTAAGTCAACGGTGAAGATTTCACTGTGTGTGTGATTACAGAGCACACGGAATATTCACTCCAGCCTAATCCCACATCTCTTCTCCCACCCCGGGGAGCGAGCGGAGGGAACGTGAGGAATTTCCACCCTCCGAGGGATCAAGGGCCGGCTCCCTTCGGGGAGGAAAAGGACTTCGTGGCTGTGACCCCGCGCGCCGGGCGCGGGGTCCTGAGGCTGGACTGGGGACCGCCCTGACATCCGAGCGGCTAAATCCAGCGTTCCGCGCCTTCTCCCCGAGGGCTTCTGGCCCCCTCCCCTCCAAATCTGCAGCAGTGAAGAGGGTGGTTCCCCACCCAGCATGTCCCCGCCAGACGGGAAGGCTGAGGGCAGGGCCCCGGGGGACGGGTCGGGCTCTTCCTGACGCCCAGGCCTCCGCAAGCGGGCTCCGTCTCTTCATCTCCCTCTGCTCTGAGTTGCCGGGTTCCTCGCCCCGCGGGAACTCTCGAGAATGCCAGGCTTGGGCGCGCAGAGCTCGGGGTATTTGCGCTTCTTCCTAAACAGCTATTGTTTCCTAATTAAGAGGACCTTAGCCCAGCGCTAGGCGGAGAGACCCGGATTCGCAGCAGGGAGTAGGCAGGCCTGGGGAGGTGGGCGGTCCGCTCTGGCGAAGGGTGGTGTCGACTCCTTCCTGTAGCTTGGCTGCGGGAGTGGCCTTGAGTGAGGGCCTCTGGGCTCTGCAGGGAAAGGGTTAATTAGCTAGGCCACTTCCCGGCGGCGTTTGGAAGAACCCAACCCCTCCCGACGCCCTGGAGCGGGGCCCAAGAGGCTGAGCCTCTAGTTTGAGGCACTATCTCCTTGGGCACTTGGTCGCTGGAGTTCGTTTCTCCTGGTGTCTCTTTCTCCGCTCCATTCCTGGGAATGTTCGATATAAACAACCAATAACTCCGGTTGTAATCAGATACTCTCCTAGCACGGAACTGACCCGCTTTCAATAAGCTGGATTCTAAAGTCAACTGATGATTTGCAAGTTTAGGGTGTCGGCGCAACCACGGAACTAAATGACAGCTGGGGCTTGAATTGGGGCCCACGGTTTTGGATGGTAGTTGCCTGGTTTTAATTTTTGGAATTGAACAGCTCTCGTATAAGGTATCTCTCTCTGCTTTCTCCTCCCCATAAAAGTTGAATAGCATTTAGAACAAGAGGAAAATTAAACACAAATGTCTGGGCAATCCTGAAGTCCTTTTTCTTTCTAATACTTCTTCCTGAGAATCCCCTCTGCCAGCCTCAAGCTCCCACCCAAGCCTGTGACTCTCCTTATCAGATGTGCAGATCTTTTACCACCCTGCGGCGGCAAACCAGCCTGCCAGGAAGTCCACAGGACAGATAAATATGGTATCGGACTCCTTTGACTGGGGACAACTTAACTTTTTCTGGATTGTGGTTGTTTTAAAGCTAGGACAAGGAAAGAAAGGCAAGGAGGCTGATGGCCAGGGCTCCTGGATAAGCACAAGCCCTTTGGGGCTCTCAGGAGCTGGGTGTGAGTTAAGGTCCACCACTTCATGCTGTGACCTTGGGTGGGCCAGGAAGCTTCTCAGTTTCTTCCTCTCTAAAATGAAGCTAATAATTTCGACTTCGAAGGATTTTTAGAAAGGTTAAATAAAACTGTGTAGGGAAATTCCTAGCAACTGCTCAATACTTATTAATAGTTGCCTTCCATTTTCCATTGAAATTCCCAGCTAAAACTTACGTGGAACTAAAAGCAAAATCAACAGCTACTATAGTACAGGATTTTAGTGCGTGTGGAAAGTACGGGGCCTAGTACAAAATCAGGTTGGAGGAGGACGAATGCAACAACAGCTAGCAGCTGCCTGTTTGGGAAGGAGTGAGGTTAGCTGCTCCAGTCAGCAACACATTTTATGGTCTGGCTTTCACAGGTCTGCACATGGGAAGCAGGAGACGTTGTCCCTAACAATAATAGCTGACATTTATTGAGCACTTATTATATGCCAAGCATTCTGCCAAGTGCTTTACACACAGCATCTGATTTAATGCACACAATAATCTTATCAGGTAAGTATTATGAGTATTATTGATATCTCTCTTTTTAAACTTTTATTATGGAAAATCTCAAATATATATTTAAAAGTAGAGAGTATATTATAATGAACCCCTCTATGTTGATCACCCAGCATCAATAATTGTCATCTCATAGCCAAACTTCTTTAATCCCTACCCCATCCATTTCCTCCTCCCTTATTTTAAAGCAAATCTCAGGCATCATATCATTTTACTTGTAAATATTCCATTACTATCAAAATATCAAAAGACAACTAAAAAAAAAAACCCCAAATCACAATACCATGTTATAATCATACATAAACATATTTGAAATAATTCCTTAATATTATCAGACATCTAATCAGTGTTCAAGTCCCCCGAATTATCTCATAAATGATTTTTTACAATTGCTTTTTTTTTTTTTTCAAAATCAGATCTAAGCAATATCCACACATTTAGTCTCTCATGTCTCTTTTAATCATAGGTCCCTCTCCCTCTTTTTCTTTCCTTGCAATTTGTTTACTGAAGTAACCTAGTCATTTATCCTTTTTATAAATGAAGAAACAGGCTCATAGAGGTTAAAGGAATTTAGTAAGAGATAGAAAAGGAATTCAGACCCAGCCGTGTCTGACTCCAGAGTCCAAGTGCTTAATGGCTTTATTATATTCCCTTTAAATCAAATGATGAAAAGCAAGACACAGGAAAAACACAATCACCCATAAAAGATTTCGGAACATGTCTAACTCTCCTAAGTGACTAGTTCCTTTACCAAGCGTCCACAGAAAGCTGTTCATTTCAAACCCAGGCAGGGTTTGAATGTGGGAAGAGAAATTGAAAACAGGATAACCCAGTATCCTCCTTCTGTTTTGAATCTGACTAAATAATTCCTGCATTCATATGTATCTGTAACATGGTGAAGGGATTTTTATTTCCAACAAATATTTAGCAAAGCAAAAACATTTCTTAAACGAATCTACCAGTTTCCTTTTTCTTTCTTTCCTCCTTATTTTCCTCCTATATTCCCCTTTTCTCTGTTCTCCATAGCTAGATAAGGAAAAAAACATCTCTTTTAAGTAGTTATTTTAAAATACCAGTCAAATTAACAATTTGGTAGTTTGATATGTGATATCTGGCTTTTGTTACCGTAGTTTTGAAACCACAGTTACCCTAGCAACTGAATACATTTTTTTCTTTAAAAAATTTTTTAGCTGTCTGGAGGAGAAAAAAAAAGAAAAAGAAAACTTATTGCCAGAATTTTCCTGTAATAGCCTCCATTAACTGCAGTGACTTCTATTGGAGAGGCCAGCACTGCTGTCTCCTGCTGTCACCAGTCATTCACTGATCTAGCAGATGTTTTGTTTGATAAGGCCAATTTGAGCTTTATAAAACATTTATTTTTTTACCTCCAAGGAGCAAATACCAGTAAGGATGGGATTCAGCATCTATCACTGGATACCATACAAGGGCCTCAACCTGCCAGTGGAGCTTCTAGGTGAGAGGAAACACTAAAACAAACCTAAAGGCTTCATTTATTAAAAAAAAAAAAAAGAGGGAGGATGGTTAGAGGGCATTAGATCAGTCCCTTGAGACTTAGCAAGAGGGGGAAAAAAAAAGTGAGTAGAAGAGCCAATAGTCTACTATAGAATCTTTCTGGAAACACCTTGGTAGGTGAGCAGTTGCCAAAGTGGGCAATGATATTAGTTAGTGAGATGATGGAATAAGAGAGGGGGTGATGCACATAGCGTTGAGTTTTATAGGTTTGATAAAACATGTGTTAGTATTTCAAGGAGGTGAAGTAGAGAAGAATCAGCAAGGAAAAAAGCTGTACATTAGGGCTTTTTGGAGCAAGTAGACTATGAGCATTTGTAAGAATATTCATGCATTTGCTTCTGAATAAAATTCCCCTCGCAATCATGCTTCTAATGCACACAACTGTAGATTCTTTTTTCTTTACAAAACAAACAAACTGACTTTATAAATTACAAATATCCAAATCCTTTCTCTTGACTAGAAGGAAGATTGGTTTCAAGACCTGGGGCTATGGTGTGAGTAAGCCAAAAGGTAGCAAAAGAAGTGCTGGGCAGTTCTGCTCCTGTTGGTAAGATGCCTCCTCTTATGAGTCTCCTGAGCCAGGAAGTCCTCCTTTGTAATGTAATGGCTTGACAAAATGAAGGTTCCAGTCCTTCCTTTTTATTTTAGGTGGCCCTACCTATGTAAAATATTTTGACTTGAGGAATTACATTTTGAGCCAGGGTAAGAACTAAAAAAAGAGAGGAAAGAGAGAATGTTGCTTCCATTTGCGGAAAATGTAATTTCTGTACAGTAAACTTACCCTGAACAACAACAAAATTTTTTGCGAACATATGCACATTCCTCTCTAGGTCAAAATAGGAAAAAAAAAAAAAAAGCAGAAACAGCAATATCAGCTAGGGCTTTTTCTTAACTACTTGAATCATTAAAGGAATCTACTGCTTCTTGCCCCCCCCACCCCCCCAGCTTTTTTGAGATATAACTGACACATAACGTTGGGTAAATGTAAGGTATACATGTTGATATGATACAAATGTATATTTTGAAATGATTACCACAATAGGGTTAGTTAACACATTCATCACCTCACATAATTACCTTTTTTTTTTTTGGTAGTGGTGATGGTAAGAACATTTGAGATCTACTTTTTTTAAAAATAAATTTATTTATTATTTATTTTTGGCTGCATTGGTTCTTTGGTGCTGCACGCGGGCTTTCTCTAGATGCGGTGAGCGGGGGCTACTCTTCATTGCGGTGCGTGGGCTTCTCATTGCGGTGGCTTCTCTTGTTGCGGAGCACGGGCTCTAGGCGCGTGGGCTTCAGTAGTTGTGGCACACAGGCTCAGTAGTTGTGGCTTGTGGGCTCTAGAGCGCAGCTCAGTTGTGGCACACGGGCTTAGTTGCTCCTTGGCATGTGGGATCTTCCCAGACCAGGGCTCGAACCCGTGTCCCCTGTATTGGCAGGCGGGTTCTTAACCACTGCACCATCAGGGAAGCCCTGAGATCTACTTTTTTAGCAACTTTCAAGTACACAATACAATACTGTTAACTATAGTCACCATGCTGTACATCATTAGATCCCCAGAAATTATTCATCCTGTGACTTGGAAGTTTGTACCTTTTGACCAACATCTCCTTGTTTCTCCTCCCTGCAGCCAGTCCGGAATTCAGATTGAGTACAGTGGGTATAGATGGCTTGTCTCTGCTCCACCATATTTGAAGCCTCAGCTGGGAAAACTCAAAGAGCAGGGACTAGAATCATCTGGATGAGTCTTCTTCATTCACACATCTGGCAGTGGATGCTGGTCGGGACATCTATACATGGTCTCTCCACGTGGTCTCTCTGCATGGGCTAGTTTGGACTTCCTCCCACCATGCATGTGAATTCCTAGAGCCAGTGTCCCAAGAGAGCAAGATGAAATAGCATGGTATTTTTGTGATCTCTTGATTGGGACAGTCACAAGTATTTGCCCAGGTTTGAGGGGAAAGGACATAAATTCCACCTCTCCATGGGAGGAGTGTTAAGATCACATTGTAAAAAGAGCACTCAGGGTATAAGATACTGTTTCAGTCCCTTTTGGAAAATACTGTCTGCAATAATATATGTATATACATGTAAAGGGAGCTTCCTAACAGAGTGCAGAGAGTTAACATCTGAGAGCTATTTTTCACTGTCTGTGGCAGTTGAAAATTAAAGTCTTTCTGGGACTTCCCTGGTGGTCCAGTGGGTAAAACTCCATGCTCCCAATGCAGGGGGCCCTGGTTTGATCCCTGGTCAGGGAACTAGATCCCGCATGCCGCAACTAAGAGTCTGCATGCTGCAACTAAGACCCCGCATGCTGCAACTAAGACCCGGCACAGCCTAAATAAATAAATATTAAAAAAAATATATATATAGGGCTTCCCTGGTGGCGCAGTGGTTAAGAATCCGCCTGCCAATGCAGGGGACATGGGTTTGAGCCCTGGTCTGGGAAGATCCCACATGCCACGGAGCAACTAAGCCCGTGTGCCACAACTACTGAAGTCCACGCACCTGGAGCCCGTGCTCTGCAACAAGAGAAGCCACCTTAATGAGAGGCTTGCGCACTGCAACGAAGAGTAGCCCCCGCTCCCCTCAACTAAAAAGAAAGCCCGCACGCAGCAACGAAGACCCAACGCAGCCAAAAATAAATAAATAATAAATAAATAAATTTATTTTAAAAAATGAAGTGTTGAAAATAAATAAATAAAATAAAGTCTTTCCTCTGCAGCTGCTCACCAAACATGAACACCCATTTTGGAATTCTTAGAAGTGAGAAATAAATATTTTGTGTGATCCATTAAAAAATAATAAAGTCAGTCTGAGATGTAAAGCAGGATTTTACATCTTCCCTATGCTTTCTTTATTAAGAATTATTTTCCACTAATTTCTTGCAAGTGTAAAGTTTGCAGTGTTTTGATTAACATTTTGCTCTCACACGCATAATTGGCAAGTGCATTACAATTCTTTAAACTTCTCATCAGCAGATGAACAACAGCAAGTACAGAATTTCAGTAACTACCAGAGTTTCCCTTTTGGCTCAAAATACTGTAATAAAAGTATTGATCTAATAACTCGATCACTCGCATCTCTTTAAAGTAAAATGTGATAGACTGCTTTAATAGAGAATTACTGATAATAGAAAAATATAATGCCCAGTCTCTCAGTTGTGCATTCCTTTTTATTAGCTTCTATTCGATTACATAATGCAAAGTTTTGGAATATTCGAAATTAACGGGCACCTTTGAAAGAAACTTTAATACTTTTCTTTGTTACTGCAAGTCTTTTTTTTTTTTAATATGAAAAAAGACTGAGGAAATGTCTTAATGTTTGGTTAACAAATTAAAAACCCATGTTTAAATGCTTTAATATCCTGGTCCTATTTCACTGTGTCATCAGGGGTTGATTTATCAGCTGTAAAATTCCGTAAGAAGTCTTTTAAATGTAGAACTGTTAACAATAGTTCAACTTCTGTACATATATTGTGATCTTCTGATAATGACAATATCAACTGTGACAGCTCACTGCAGCTCACCCAGACCAGCTCTGAAATCAGTGATGCATTTTCAGAGATCTGAGACAGGTCACAAGGCTGGACTTGATTTCACTATCCAATGCTTGCTATGCATACAATAGTTCAGGCCCTTTCCACTCTTCTCCAAATCCTTTCTACAAATCTTATGAACAAAACACCTTTTTCAAGAACCAAACAATTGGTGCATTTGGGTGATCTTTCAATTAAGAAGACAGAAAAGATGTTGATCATATTACAAGGACAGACTCAAAGGAAAGGAGTTTTGGAAGCTGAGAGTTTGTCATTTTAAAACATCAAGTTGAATGGAATACATCTCAGTGAATAATTAAATTAGATCTGGAGGCATTAGCTCAGAGCTAACCCCTTTTTCTGTGTGCTAGTTCCATCATAATTGAGGGATGGGGAAGATGTACACAGAAGTGTATAGAAGTTAGGATTCATCTGGCTACATGTGTCAAAACAACCAGAAACCAAGATAAATAACATTGGCTTGAAGTTTACAAAATAGAAACTTACTTCTAAACTGATATGGCAGCTCCATGATCATCAGGGATCTTCCACCTCTCTTGATGTCTCACCTATTTTACTTAGGACACAGCCTTATAGGTCAAGATGTTAAGTTCCAGCTACTGATTCTACATTCTAGTCAGCAAAAAGGAGGAAAGGAAAAGAGAACATACTCTTTCCCCTTAAGAATGTTACCCAAGGGACTTCCCTGGTGGTCCAGTGGTAAAGAATCCACCTTACAATGCAGGGGACGCAGGTTCGATCCCTGGTCAGGGAACTAAGATCCCACATGCCGCGGGGCAACTAAGCCTGTGTGCCCCAACTACTGAGCTCGCACGCCTCAACTAGAGCCCATGCACCACAACTACAGAACCCACGCACCCTGGAGCCTGTGTGCCACAACTAGAGAGAGAAAACCTGCACGCCACAACTAGAGAAAAGCCTGCGCACCACAACGAAGATCCCGCATGCCGCAGCTAAGACCCAACACAGCCAAAAAATAAAATAAAATAATAATACATAAATCTTGAAAAAAAAAAAAAAGAATGTTACCCAGGAGCTAATTTAACACTTCACTTAACATCTGTAGTAGTAGAATTTACTCACATGGCCACATCCAGCTGCAAGGAATGCTGGGAAATACAGTCTTTATTCCTCATGACCGTATTTCTAGATAACAAATCTATAAGGAAAAGGGAGAGATGAGACACTGGAGGCCAAATAGTATCCTCTACCACAAGATATGTGCTTTGGGGGAGGAGGGATGATCTAGAATCCAACAAACTGTTGTGGTGAGGCAAATTTGTACAACATTGGGCTAGTCAGTATGTGACTGAATAGCAAAATGATTTTTAAATTTCATTCTATTCCAAGTAAACATCAAAAATTGTATCTAAATGAGACAAAGTAATTATTATTGATATTGTTAAGTGTGAAAATGGCATTGTGGTTATGTTAACATAATGCCTTATTTTTTAAAGATTTATGTTGAGTATGAAGGGATGAAATAACATGATCTCTGGGATTTGCTTAAAATATTTCTGCAAAGGAAAAAGGGGAGAAAGATGAAGAAAATATGGTCAAAATATTGATAATTTAAAATTTGGGGTTTTAGGTATATGGGATTTATCATCCTACTATTTTTAGTAAGTTTGAAACATTTCATTATAAAATTTTTTTTTGTAAATAATCAGGATTGAAATTTCTAGATCCTAAGTGATAATATGAGTTCCTTGTAGCCTTGGCCAAGTTACTTAATGGTACTGAGTCTCAGTTTCTTCATATGTAAAATGCAGATGATAATAACTTGTCCTAACCATTTAACAGTGCCACAGTGAGGGTCAAACATAAAAATGCCTGTGAAAGTGTTTCGGAACCTATAATGTAGTATGGTATCAGTTATTGTTAATGATATGCTTGCTGTCATTTTTGTTATCATTATTAATGTGAGGGCAAAGGCCATGTCTCATTATTCACTGCTGTGTCTCCAGTGACTAGTAAAATGCCTGGCACATAATAGATATGAAATAAATGTCCAATGACTGAGAACAAAAATTGGTAAGCAAAAAATTTGTATCTGCAACTGACATGGGCTAGAAGAGACATGAGAACTTATCCATAGTACATATTAAATGACTGGCTTAAAGTGACACAGGGTGGCAGAGTGTCAGTACAGTGGAAAGGCAAAGGCATAGTCATCCTCAAAATCACAAGGGAAACACCAGAGACCCAGAAAAGAATGTTGTTTTCTTTTTAACTACCTTGGGAAAAACATGCCATAATATAATCACGTCACTTCTTGTTAGAGTCCCAAGGAACAGTGCATTTTCTAGCAGTACTCAGTTTTGTTTTGTTAACTACTATTTCTAAACAGGAGGCCAACCAGAGGGGACTCAAAAGTCCTTTTGTCATGCAAACATTTTAGTTCTAACGGTCACTATTGTAAGAATTGGTTTTGTAAATGGAATGACTACTTACCTCTTTTCTTTAAAAGTTCTCATAATACTGTTACACGATCTCTGTAGCCAAGAGCTGTGACTTCTGTCCAAGTCTTTCATGGGAAATTCTCTACTTGAGTATGCATCTGAATCAATCACTTCAGCAATGTCCTGACACAACAGGGTTGAGTTAGGACCACATTTTCAGATTATCACTCTAGTCCTATGTGTGAGATACGTATGCCCGACACTCCCCTAGCAAATAACAGCAGAGAGCAATCATTCAGTAGCCAAGATTACAGTGATAGAAATTATCGGACATTAATTTATTTTGACATACAATCAATATGTATTTTTGCTCATGAATCTATACATTGGTTAGGTAGTTCTGCTGATCTGAGCTGGTCTTGGTTGATCTCAGTGGGCAGGTCAGCTGGGAGCTGATTGAAGCAGGATGTTCATGGACAAGATGACTCATCTCTGCACTCTTGTTCTCCAGCAGGCTATCCCATGCTTGTCGTGGTGAAGGCAGGGTTCAAAAGAGCAAGCCGAAGTGTGTAAGTCTTCTTGCAGGCCTTAGCTCAGAACTGGCACATTCACTTCTGCTGCATTCTACTGGTTAAGCAAGTAACAAGGCCAGTAGAGAAAGGCAGGGAAAATAGATTCCACTTCTACATAGGATGCAAAGTCACATCATAAGAGACATGCATACCTAGAGGAGAAGAATTGGGGCCATTTTTTTGCAATCAGTCTACCATAATAAAGATGAGATTTTGCTAGGGATACCTTAGTGAGGTTTCCTCTTGGAGTGTCCCCAACTAACCAAACAAAGTATTTTACCTCTTGAGTAAGAAGAAGAGAATTTCTTTGGAATAGTGGAGAGAAGCTTTAAGTTGGGTAGGCTGATGACAGATATTGGACTTTATTTTGAAGGTTACAAAAACAGGCATAGACCTAATTATTCTGTGCTTTCCAAAGTTTGCCCATGCCCAATAACAACATGGATTTCTATGTTCTGGGTATTAAGCTCTTTACATATTGCAGCTCATTTAATTCTTACAACTACCATATAAAATATCATTATCCCTCTTTTATGGATGAGGTACCTGAGGCTTAGGAAGGTTAAAGGTTAGGAAGGTTTTACAGCCTGATCAATGTCTCTCAGCTGTAAGTGAGAGAGTGTGGATTCAAACCCAGGACACTCTGACTTCAAGGCCAGTGGGAGATATTAAACACTATGATATTCAGTCTCCCAAAATGAAGAAGTTCCCTCTATCCCTGCAAATGGCATTGTACATCCATTTGGAGGTACAGAAAACCCTAACCATCTCAAGCTAAAAAAGTAATAGAATTTTCATTTGCGGTTTATATGCTAAAGCAGGTTGGTGCCATATCGTAAAAGAGGAGTCAACAAACTTTTTCTGTTGAAGGCCAGATAGTAAATATTTTAGGCTTGTGGGTCATATGGTCTCTGTTACAACTGTCAACTCTATATGTAAATGAATGAATGTGGCTGTGTGCCAACAAAACTTTATTTACAAAATGGGTGGCCAGCCAGATTTGTCATAGAGAATTTGATACCAAGCCAAGGCTTAGCAAAGAGGCACTTTGTTCCAAAGTCCAGTTTGAAGTGTTCTCCAAATCCTCTCAAACATGATAAATAGAGTAATAATGCACATTATAATAATTCATATATGCTATTAATAATATATACTTAAATATAAGGCAAAATCATGATTGTCATGTAAATACAAAGACACACAGGTCAAAGATCTTATTTAACTTATTAATAATTAATGAGAGAAACAGTGAGAGGTTAAAACTTTTTCAAAAGAGAATTCAAAGAACAAACACATACAGTAGCAACCAGGAATGCTGAAATGAAATTGCCAATAGGTGATAAAACAATATTTACAGGGAATAAAATGTACTGTTTGGAATCATCTCTTTTACATGGTGACAGTCAATTGCATCTTCACCAGAGACAATTTATTGTCACGTCTACAGACAAGACTCATTTGCGTCAGTTTTATACAACTTAGAGTTGGATGTAAAATTGCCTGAAGATCATGAAAACCACAGACACCTATATAGTCAGAAAACCCCAAAGGATCACCTAGACAACATCCATTGAGAAGATACCTAGTAATCTTCACCCATTCTGAATTTTCCCTGATGATCTATTATAATTTTTCTTAACACTGTGCTTTTTAAAAATTGAAGTAGAGTTGATTGACAATATTGTCTTAGTTTCAGGTATACAGAAAAGTGATTCAGTTATACATATATACACACATATATTTATAATTTTTTGATTCTTTCTCATTATAGGTTATTACAAGATACTGAATATAGTTCCCTGTGCTATACAGTAAATCCTCGTTGCCTGTCTATTTTATATGTAGTGGTGTGTATCTGTTAATCCCAAACTCCTAATTTGTCCCTCTCCCCACATAGTTTGTTTTCTATGTCTGTGAGTCTGTTTCTGTTTTGTAAATCAGTTGATTTGTATTATTTTTTAGATTCCACATGTAAGTGACATAATATAATATTTGTCTTTCTCTGTCTGACTTACTTTACTCAATATGATAATCTCTAGGTCCATCCATGTTGCTGCAAATGACAATATTTCATTCTTTTTTTATGGCTGAGTAATATTCCTTTGTATATATATATATATATATATACCACATTTTCTTCATCCATTCATCTGTTGATGGACACTTAGGTTGCTTCCATGTCTTGGCTATTGTAAGTAGTACTGCTATGAACATTGTGGTGCATGTATCTTTTCAAATTAGAGTTTTCATCTTTTCTGGATATAGGCCCAGGAGTGGGATTGCTGGATCATATGGTAACTCTATTTTGAGTTTTTTAAGGAACCTCCATACTGTTCCCCATAGTGGCTACACCAATTTACATTCCCACCAACAGTGTAGGAGGGTTCCATTTTTTCCACACCCTCTTCAGCATTTATTATTTGCAGACTTTTTGATCATGGCCATTCTGACCAGTGTGAGGCGATACCTCATTGTAGTTGTGATTTGCATTTCTTTAATAATTAGCAATGTTGAGCATCTTTTCATGTGCCTGTTGGCCATCTGTATGTTTTCTTTGGAGAAAGGTCTATTTAGGTTTTCTGCCCACTTTTTGATTGGGTTGTTTGGTTTTTTTTGATATTAAGTCGTATGAGCTGTTTGTATATTTTGGAAATTAATCCCTTGTTGGTTGCATCATTTGCAAATATTTTGTCCCAGTTTGTAGGTTGTCTTTTCGTTTTGTTTATGGTTTCCTTTGCTGTTTAACACTATGCTTTAATCCAAAGTTTTCCAAAGGGTGGAAGATATAACACTAGTGATACTAAAGATGATTTTAAGTGGCATGGATAAATGTTTTGTATCTTAATGATCATATATTTATTTTATAATGGGTTGTAAAATTAAAATTAGCCAACTCATGATTTCACAGATACTATTAAAAAAAAATAGCTAAACAGATCACTTTGAAATTACAGAACGCTGTAGGTCAAGAGATGATTCTAAAATCCTGCAGAAAAAAAATATTTACAAAGGAACAAAAATGAAACAAACATCAGACTTCCCATACACAACATTGGATGTTGTGTATGGGAACATTAAAACAAGGGGAAAATGTCTTCAGTTTGTAGTGAAAATTATATTGAGTATAATTTTATTTCAATCCAAACTTTTCAATCAAGAGTGAGATCAGGGACTTCCCTGGTCGCACAGAGGTTAAGACTCCAAACTCCCAATGCAGGGGGCCCGGGTTCAATCCCTGGTCAGGGAACTAGAGCCCACGTGCATGCCACAACTAAGCGTTCACATGCCACAACAAAGGATCTGGTGAGCTGCAGCTAAGGAGTCCACCTGTCACAACTAAGACCCGGCACAACCAAATAAATAAATAAATAAAATATTTTAAAAAAGAGTAAGAGCAATGTACAGTTATTGTCAGAAATTCAATAATTCAGAAAGTTTAACACCCACGTCAATTCCAAGTAACTTAAAAATGTACTCATTTCCAGTCAAGATGGAGTAACAGAGACCAGACTGACCCTCCTGCCTGAAACAACTAAAAAAAAAAAAAATCAGATGAAATATATGAAACAATGGTTTTCAAGACATTGGCCATGAGATAATGAAGGACAGTGATCCCTGAGAGATGGGAAACACAGCAAGCGACCCCAGTGACTATCACAGCTTAGTGCCTGGGGACAGTTTCCAGGCTGCAGTGCAGGAGGGGGAACCCAAGCAGAATGCAATGGTCTCTGAGTGGAGCAGGTGGAGCTGGGAGTTGAAGAGATGAAGCTGAGAGAGGCCAAAGCTGCTGGAGTTCGAAGAACAATGAACCAGAGAGGAGAAAGCTTCTCAGAGAGAAAGAACCCCCCAAATGTCCAGAAGTCCTCCCTGAAGTATTCACCTGAGCGCTTACCAGCGCATGTGTGTGAGGACACTACACTAGATCATGTAAAGAACCACCCATGAGGAGCTCACACAGGGCCACGAATAGTGCCAATGCCCACCAGCCATATTGGGAAACCTTATAATTCATGGGGTATTGGGTAGAGCATGCAGAAGGGTCTTGCTTCTGTAGCAGGGCAAAATTAGCCCTAGATTAAATGCTGTTCTGGTCTTACGTAATGAAGCGTAAAAGCAAGACCTGAAAGGATCAAATTTTTTTCCTGGTAACTTAGTTGCATCCCAGAACAAAACTCAAGAATATTTATAGGGATATGAGAATATCCATAACCAACAAAGTAAACGTCACAATGTCCGGCATATAATAAAAAAGCTATCGGGCATGTGAAGAAGCAGGAAAATTATAAGGAGAAAAATTAACAATAGAAATTGGAGAAAACTGATACAGATGATAGAATTAATAGATAATGACATTAAAATAGTTATCATAACTGTATCACATATGTTCCAAAATCTAGAGCAGTAGTTTTCAAGAGAGGACTGATTTTTTTTCCCCCAGCCAACATTTGGCAATGTCTGGAGACAGTTTGATTATCACAACTTGAAGGTAGTGGTGCTACTGGCATGTGGTGGGTAGAAGCCAGGGATGCTGCTAAACATCCTACAATACATAGGACAGCATCCGCAACAGAGAGTTATTCAAACCAAATATCAGTAGAGCTGAAGTTGCGAGATCCTGATCTAGAGGAAAGATAGAACATGTTAAGTAGAAACACAGTAAATGTGAAAAAGACACAAACTGAGCTTCTAGAGATGAAAACAACAATGACAGAGATGAAAAAATACACTGGATAGGATTAATTAAAAACAGATTAGTTACTGCAGAAAAATCAGGAGTGAATTTGAAGACATGGCGATGTAAACTGTACACAATGAACACAGACAAAAATAAGTCTGGGGGAAGAAAAGGAACAGAGCATCAGTGAGCTGTGGGCCAGCGTCGAGTGGCCTAGTATATACGTAACTGGAGCCCCGGTGGAAAGGTGACAGGGGGAGGGGTTTACAGAAAAAAAGTATTCGAAGAAATAAAAGCCCAAAATTTTCCAAATGCAATAAAAACTAGATAGAAGGAGTTCAACCAGTCCCAAGAACAAGACACACTACACCAAGGTAACATCATAATCAAATTCATTAAAACAAGTTACAAAGGGAAAATATTAAAAGCAACCAGAGGGGGTGGAAAAACATGACATGTACGAAGAACAAAGGTAGTGACAGAACATTTCTTGTCAGAAACAATGTAAGCAAAAAACAAAACAAAACAAAACAAACAAACATACAAACAAAAACCCCAGTGGAGCAACATCTTTAAAGTACTAAAAAATGAAACTAGTCATATATATACTATACTAGAATATATTTTTAAAATGAAGGCAAAATAAAGAACTTTTCAGTCATTAAAAAGCTGAAAGAATTCATATCCACATTACAAAAAATGTTAAAGGAAATCTTCTAGGCAGAAGGAAAACATTATCAGTTGTAAATATGGACCTACCAAAAGGAATAAAGAGCAATTGAAAGGGTAAAAATGTAGGTAAAGGTGTAAGATATTTTTCTTATTATTTCAATCTTTTAAAAAGATAATTGTTTAAACAAAAACAAAATAATGTAGTGTGGGGTTTACGACATATGTGGAAGTAAAATGCATGACAACAATAGGACAAAGTGCCGATTTGCTTGGAGGGGAGGCAAAGCGGGGTGGTCCAGGAGCTCTGTCTGTGACTGACTGATTTGTTAAACTTAGGAGAAGTATTAGAAAACCTGTCTGGCCTAGAGGCTGAGTCAAGCTCTCCATTGGTAAGTACAAAGCCAATACTTTCTTTCCTAAAGAAAAGGAAAAGGAAAAGGAAAGAAGGTGTAGACTGATTTGTACAGGCATTTGGTATGGATTTCCTCAGCAATGAGGTAGGTCAGTGTTTGAGTGTCCCTTGGAGTGAAGGTCCCCTTCACTTGGTCCCCAGGCCACCAGGACAGCAGGCCCTGCGGGTAGGCCTGGCCGAGCGTAGGCTGAGATTGGGGAACAGGCATTCAGGAAGGTTCCTTTTTAGGGTACACGGCAAGGAACAGACCAGCAAGTTGTCCTTCCTCAAGCTAGGAGGACCTGGCTATGTCAATACTCAGATGGCAAAGCCCCACCTGGCTTAGTGGGGCTACCGCCCCAGGTGACGCTAGTGGGCAGGGAGCCACCCTCTACAGAGGCCTGGCTGAACTTCCCTAGGTCTTCTTATTTGATCCCCAATATGAGAACCCAAAGAAAATGATACATATCTTTCTAATCACAGGAAAGCAAAGATATTTCTAAATATAGGACCAAAGCCATGAATAAGGACTTACTTTGTGCCAACATTATATCAAACAACTGATTTGCCTAATATTTTCACTGATTTCACCAATCATTTTGACAGTGTGCAGTACAGAACTTGAAATAATTTCTTCCTTCAAAAATTGAGGCTGCAGTATTTGGCCTTAAAGATGTCAAGCCTAGAAATTCTAAAAGATGGGTTCTCATGATAAAATACAACTGAGAGAGGAACTAATTATGGTCTGGAGCTTCATTAGCTATAAAAACCCATAGAAAGTTGTCTGGCTACTAGTGCTTTTGTGCTCTGTTCTAATATATGATTTTGCTTCTAATACTGTTTGGAATGTTGCAGAGCAATTGAATTATTTATTAAAACTCATAAACATAAATTCATTTCTTACTCTATACAATTATACAGGAAATTAGTAATATTTTGTCCTAAAATGATGATTCCCTTAAAGGTCAGTACGTGGTTTTTAATTTTATTTAATTAATTAATTCATTTATGGCTGCGTTGGGTCTTCGTTGCTGTGCGCAGGTTTTCTCTAGTTGCAGGGAGCGGGGGCTACTCTTTGTTGTGGTGCAGGAGCTTCTCATTGCAGTGGCTTCTCTTGTTGTGGCTCATGGGCTCTATAGCGCAGGCTTAGTAGTTGTGGCACACAGGCTTAGTTGCTCCGCGGCATGTGGGATCTTCCCTGACCAGGCTTAAACCCGTGTCCCCTGCATTGGCAGGCAGATTCTTAACCACTGCGCGACCAGGGAAGCCCCAGCACGTGGTTTTTATTTGGAGAGATATTAGGCTGATAACAGTCTTTTTTTTTTTCCTGTTGCCCTCCAACAAATTTTATCACTCTTTTCTTTTTCTTATTAGTTATCTATCTTATACATATCAGTGTATACATATCAATCCCAATCTCCCAATTCATCACACCACCACTATCCCCCACCCACCGCTTTCCCCCCCTGGTGTCCATACATTTGTTTTCTACATCTGTGTCTCATTTCTGCCCTGCAAACCGGTTCATCTGTACTATTTTTCTAGGTTCCACATACATGCGTTAATATACGATATTTGTTTTTCTCTTTCTGACTTCACTCTGTATGACAGTCTCTAGATCCAGCCACGTCTCTACAAATGACCCAATTTCGTTCCTTTTTATGGCTGAGTAATATTCCATTGTATATATGTGCCACATCTTCTTCATCCATTTGTCTGTTGATGGGCATTTAGGTTGCTTCCATGACTTGGCTATTGTAAATAGTGCTGCAATGAACATTGGGGTGCATGTATCTTTTTGAATTACGGCTTTCTCTGGGTATATGCCCAGTAGTGGGATTGCTGTGTCATATGGTAATTCTATTTTCAGTTTTTTAAGGAACCCCATAATGTTCTCCATAGTGCCTGTATCAATTGACATTCCCACCAACAGTGCAAGAGGGTTCCCTTTTCTCTACACCCTCTCCAGCATTTGTTGTTTGTAGATTTTCTGATGATGCCCATTCTAACTGGTATGAGGTGCTACCTCATGGTAGTTTTGATTTGCATTTCTCTAATAATTAGTGATGTTGAGCAGCTTTTCATGTGCTTCTTGGCCATCTGTATGTCTTCTTTGGAGAAATGTCTATTTAGGTCTTCTGCCCATTTTTGGATTGGGTTGTTTGTTTTTTTAATATTGAGCTGCATGAGCTGTTTATATATTTTGGAGATTAATCCTTTGTCCATTGATTGGTTTGGAAATATTTTCTCCCATTCTGAGGGTTGTCTTTTCGTCTTGTTTGTAGTTTCCTTTGCTGTGCAAAAGCTTTGAAGTTTCATTAGGTCCCATTTGTTTATTTTTGTTTTTATTTCCATTTCTCTAGGAGGTGGATCAAAAAAGATCTTGCTGTGATTTATGTCAAAGAGTGTTCTTCCTATGTTTTCCTCCAAGAGTTTTATAGTGTCCGGTCTTGCATTTAGGTCTCTAATCCATTTTGAGTTTATTTTTGTGTATGGTGTTAGGGAGTGTTCTAATTTCATTCTTTTACATGTAGCTGTCCAGTTTTCCCAGCACCACTTATTGAAGAGACTGTCTTTTCTCCATTGTATATCCTTGCCTCCTTTGTCATAGATTAGTTGACCATTGGTGCGTGGGTTTGTCTCTGGGCTTTCTATCCTGTTCCATTGATCTATATTTCTGTTTTTGTGCCAGTACCATATTGTCTTGATTACTGTAGCTTTGTAGTATAGTCTAAAGTCAGGGAGTCTGATTCCTCCAGCTCCGTTTTTTTCCCTCAAGACCGCTTTGGCTATTCGGGGTCTTTTGTGTCTCCATACAAATTTTAAGATTTTTTGTTCTAGTTCTGTAAAAAATGCCACTGGTAATTAGATAGGGATTGCATTGAATCTGTAGATTGCTTTGGGTAGTATAGTCATTTTCACAGTATTCATTCTTCCAATCCAAGAACATGGTATATCTCTCCATCTGTTGGTATCATCTTTGATTTCTTTCATCAGTGTCTTATAGTTTTCTGAGTACAGGTCTTTTACCTCCTTAGGTAGGTTTATTCCTAGCTATATTATTCTTTTTCTTGCAATGGTGAATGGGATTGCTTCCTTAATTTCTCTTTCTGATCTTTTATTGTTAGTGTATAGGAATGCAAGAGATTTCTGTGCATTAATTTTGTATCCTGCAACTTTACCAAATTCATTGATAAGCTCTAGTAGTTTTCTGGTGGCATCTTTAGGATTCTCTGTGTATAGTTCCATGTCATCTGCAAACAGTGACAGTTTTACTTCTCCTTTTCCAATTTGTATTCCTTTTATTTCTTTTTCTTCTCTGATTACCGTGGCTAGGACTTCCAAAACTATGTTGAATAATAGCGGCGAGAGTGGACATCTTTGTCTTGTTCCTGATCTTAGAGGAAATGCTTTCAGTTTTTCACCATTGAGAATGATGTTTGCTGTGGGTTTGTCACATAAGGCTTTTACTATGTTGAGGTAGGTTCCCTCTATGCCCACTTTCTGGAGAGTTTTTATCATAAATGGGTGTTGAATTTTGTCAAAAGCTTTTTCTGCATCTATTGAGATGATCACATGGTTTTTATTCTTCAGTTTGTTAATATGGTGTATCACATTGATTGATTTGCATATATTGAAGAATCCTTGCATCCCTGGGATAAATCCCACTTGATCATGGTGTATGAGCCTTTTAATGTGTTGTTGGATTCTGTTTGCTAGTATTTTGTTGTAGATTTTTGCACCTATATTCATGAGTGATATTGGTCTGTAATTTTCTTTTTTTGTAGTATCTTTGTCTGGTTTTGGTATCAGGGTGATGGTGGCCTCATAGAATGAGTTTGGGAGTGTTCCTTCCTCTGCAATTGTTTGGAAGAGTTTGAGAAGGACGGGTGTTAGCTCTTCTCTAAATGTTTGATAGAATTCACCTGTGAAGCCATCTGGTCCTGGACTTTTGTTTGTTGAAAGACTTTTAATCACAGTTTCAATTTCATTACTTGTGATTGGTCTGTTCATATTTTCTATTTCTTCCTGGTTCAGTCTTGGAAGGTTATACCTTTCTAAGAATTTGTCCATTTCTTCCAGGTTGCCCATTTTATTGGCATATCGTTGCTTGTAGTAATCTCTCATGATCCTTTGTATTTCTGCGGTGTCAGTTGTTACTTCTCCTTTTTCATTTCTAATTTTATTGACTTGAGTCCTCTCCCTCTTTTTCTGGATGAGTCTGGCTAATCGTTTATCAATTTTGTTTATCTTCTCAAAGAACCAGCTTTTAGTTTCATTGACCTTTGCTATTGTTTTCTTTGTTTCTATTTCATTTATTTCTGCTCTGATCTTTATGATTTCTTTTCTTCTACTAACTTTGGGTTTTGTTTGTTCTTCTTTCTCTAGTTCCTTTAGGTGTAAGGTTAGATTGTTTATTTGAGATTTTTCTTGTTTCTTGAGGTAGGATTGTATTGATATAAACTTCCCTCTTAGAACAGCTTTTGCTACATCCCATAGGTTTTGGATAGTAGTATTTTCGTTGTAATTTGTTTCTAAGTATTTTTTGATTTCCCCTTTGATTTCTTCAGTGATCTCTTGGTTATTTAGTAAAGTATTGTTTAGCCTCCATGTGTTTGTGTTTTTTACGTTTTTTTCCGTGTAATTGCTTTCTAATCTCATAGCTTTGTGGTCGGAAAAGATGCTTGATATGATTTCAATTTTCTTAAATTTACCGAAGCTTGATTTGTGACCCAAGATGTGATCTATCCTGGAGAATGTTCCATGTGCACTTGAGAAGAAAGTGTAATCTGCTATTTTGGATGGAATGTCCTATAAATATCCATTAAATCTATCCGGTCTATTGTGTCATTTAGAGCTTGTGTTTCCTTATTAATTTTCTGTCTGGATGATCTGTCCATTGGTGTAAGTGGGTGTTAAAGTCCCCTACTATTATTGTGTTGCTGTCGATTTCCTCTTTTATAGCTGTTAGCAGTTGCCTTATGTATTGAGGTGCTCCTATGTTGGGTGCATATATATTTATAATTGTTATATCTTCTTCTTGGATTGATCCATTGATCATTATGTAGTGTCCTTCCTTGTCTCTTGTAACATTCTTTATTTTAAAGTCTATTTTATCTGATATGAGTATTGCTTCTCCAGCTTTCTTTTGATTTCCATTTTCATGGAATATTTTTTTCCATCCCCTCACTTTCAGTCTGTATGTGTCCCTAGGTCTGAAGTGGGTTTCTAGCAGACAGCATATATATGGGTCTTGTTTTTGTATCCATTCAGCGAGCCTGTGTCTTTTGGTTGGAACATTTAATCCATTCACGATTAAGGTAATTATTGATATGTATGTTCCTATTGTATGTTCCTAGTCCCATTTTTTCTTAATTGTTATGGGTTTGTTTTTGTAGGTCCTTTTCTTCTCTTGTGTTTCCCACTTAGAGAAGTTCCTTCAGCATTTGCTGTAGAGCTGGTTTGGTGGTGCTGAATTCTTTTAGCTTTTGCTTGTCCGTAAAGCTTTTGATTTCTCCATCGAATCTGAATGAGATCCTTGCCGGGTAGAGTAATCTTGGTTGTAGTTTCTTCCCTTTCATCACTTTAAATATATCATGCCAGTCCCTTCTGGCTTGTAGAGTTTCTGCTGAGAAATCATCTGTTAACCGTATGGGAGTTCCCTTGTATGTTATCTGTCATTTTTCCCTTGTTGCTTTCAATAATTATTCTTCATGTTCAATTTTTGTCAATTTGATTACTATGTATCTTGGCATGTTTCTCCTTGGGTTTATCCTGTATGGGACTCTCTGCGCTTCCTGGACTTCGGTGGCTATTTCCTTTCCCATGTTAGGGAAGTTTTCGACTATAATCTCTTCAAATATTTTCTCGGGTCCTTTCTCTCTCTCTTCTCCTTCTGGGACCCCTATAATGCAAATGTTGTTGCGTTTAATGTTGTCCCAGAGGTCTCTTAGGCTGTCTTCATTTCTTTTCATTATTTTTTCTTTATTCTGTTCTGCGGCAGTGAATTCCACCATTCTGTCTTCCAGGTCACTTATCCGTTCTTCTGCCTCAGTTATTCTGCTGTTGATTCCTTCTAGTGTATTTTTCATTTCAGTTATTGTATTGTTCATCTCTGTTTGTTTGTTCTTTAATTCTTCTAGGTCTTTGTTAAACATTTCTTGCATCTTTTCGATCTTTGCCTCCATTCTTTTTCCGAGGTCCTGGATCATGTTCACTATCATTATTCTGAATTCTTTTTCTGGAAGGTTGCCTATCTCCACTTCATTTAGTTGTTTTTCTGGGGTTTTATCTTGTTCCTTCACCTGGTACAAAGTCCTCTGCCTTTTCATTTTGTCTATCTTTCTATGAATGTGGTTTTCCTTCCACAGGCTGCAGAATTGTAGTTCTTCTTGCTTCTGCTGTCTGTCGTCTGGTGGCTGAGGCTATCTAAGAGGCTTGTGCAAGCTTCCTGATGGGAGGGACTGGTGGTGGGTAGAGCTGGGTGTTGCTCTGTTGGCCAGAGCTCAGTAAAACTTTAATCTGCTTGTGTGCTGATGGGTGGGGCTGGGTTCCCTCTCTGTTGGTTGTTTGGCCTGAGGTGACCCAACACTGGAGCCTACCCTGGCTCTTTGGTGGGGTAATGGCGGGCTCTGGGAGTGCTCACACCAAGGGGTACTTCCCAGAACTTCTGCTGCCAGTGTCCTTGTCCTCATGGTGAGACATAGCCACCCCCACCTCTGCAGGAGACCCTCCAACACTAGCAGGTAGGTGTGGCTCAGTCTCCTGCGGGGCACGGCTCCTTCCCCTGGGTCCTGATGCACACACTACTTTGTGTGTGCCCTCCAAGAATGGAGTCTCTGTTTCCCCCAGTCCTGTCAAAGTCCTGCAATCAAATCCCGCTAGTCTTCAAAGTCTGATTCTCTGGGAATTCTTCTTCCTGTTGCCGAACCCCCAGGTTGGGAAGCCTGATGTGGGGCTCAGAACCTTCACTCCAGTGGGTGGACTTCTGTGGTATAAGTGTTCTCCAGTTTGTGAGTCACCCACCCAGCAGTTATGGGATTTGATTTTATTGTGATTGCACCCCTCCTACTGTCTCATTGCGGCTTCTCCTTTGTCTTTGGATGTGGGGTTCCTTTTCTGGTGAGTTACAGTGTCTTCCTGTTGATGATTGTTCAGCAGTTAGTCGTGATTCTGGTGCTCTCACAAGAGGGAGTGAGCGCACATCTTTCTACTCTGCCATCTTGAACCAGTCTGATAACAGTCTTAATTTGACTTGAGTACGATGAAAATCTTTTTAATGAAGATGGAGAAGCTGGATATATTATACTCTACAATCTGTTATCAACCTTCCAAATAAGTGAAAAATTCCTAGGTAGAAAATTAAGATTAGCATCAATTATATTTCTTTGTGAGGCATGTTTTTTTTGGGGGGGGGGAAGGATTTTTTATTTATTTATTTATTTATTTTTGGCTGTGTTGGTTCTTCGTTTCGTGCGAGGGCTTTCTCTAGTTGCGGCAAGCGGGGGCCACTCTTCATCACGGTGCGGGGGCCACTTTTCATTGCGGTGCACGGGCCTTTCACTATCGCGGCCCCTCCCGTTGCAGGGCACAGGCTCCAGACGCGCAGGCTCAGTAATTGTGGCTCACGGGCCCAGTTGCTCCGCGGCATGTGGGATCTTCCCAGACCAGGGCTCGAACCTGTGTCCCCTGCATTGGCAGGCAGATTCTCAACCACTGCACCACCAGGGAAGCTCATGAGGCATGTTTCTATCTAAGCTCTTTGGACTCTAGCACTTCAAAATATATATTGCATAGTTGACAACTATTGTTAATGGATAGCTACTGTACTAATTTACACTTTTTTTTTTGGCCACACCACGTGGCTTGTGGGATCTTAGTTCCCCAGCCAGGACTGAACCCAGGCCCTTGTCAGTGAGAGCGTGGAGTCCTAACCACTGGACAGCCAGGGAGTTCCCTACATGGTTATTGTATGAATGAGTTTTGATAGTTTATACTGCAATAAGAAACATGCACAAATCTCAGTGGCTCAAAGGTTTATTTGTCACTCGTGGAATGTGTCAGCTGTGGCTGTGCTCAATATGTGTTCGTTTCAGGATCCAGGCTGAAGGAGCAACACCTATTAAGGACACTCAATATTGTGGCAAAGGGAAAATGGTGTAATGGTTGACCTGTGCAACGGCACTTAAGCTTCTGTTTATATGTACATGTCGATTACACCTCACATTTCATTGGCCAAAGCAAATCACATGGCTAAACCCAATGTTAATAAAGTGAGGAAGTATGTGCCTCCTATACAAAGGGACTGCAAGTCACATGGAAATGTGTAGGATATATAACTCTCTTACAGGAGGTGTGGTGAATAGCTGAGAACAATAAAGCAATATTCCACCATTATTAAATGGGATGCATCAGATGAAGAAATAATTCAACAGACTGTTCCGCTCTGATTATTCAAATAAGACCAACCTGATGGTTTATAGTATCCTTTGAAATTTTATCATTGCACTTTCAATTTAAGAATCATGGAACTTCTAGTGAAATACAAACCATTGTTACTCAGTGCTATTGTGTTGTGTTTTTTGTTGTTGTTGTTGTTGTTGTTTTTGGTGGAAACATGGGGGAGAAAAGTCTCCTTAACAAGATCAATCACTAACTAGTTATGCCAAAGATAGTGACTCTTCTCTAATAACAGCGGTGTTGTAAATCATTTCTTCCTACATATGGCTCACATGTTCTTTTTTTTTAAATTTATTTTTATTTAATTTATTTATTTTTGGCTGTATTGGGTCTTTGTTGCTGTGTGCGGGCCCTCTCCAATTGTGGAGAGCGGGGGCCACTCCTCGTTGCGGTGCGCGGGCCTCTCATTGCGGTGGCCTCTCTTGTTGTGGAGCATGGGCTCCAGAGTGCAGGCTAAATAGTTGTGGCACGCAGGCTCAGTAGTTGTGGCACACGAGCTTAGTTGCTCCGCAGCATATGGGATCTTCCCGGACCAGGACTCGAACCCGTGTCCCCTGCATTGGCAGGCGGACTCCTAACCACTGTGCCACCAGGGAAGCCCAGGCTCACATGTTCTTGTTAAAATGTATGGCAGCCACCACCATTCACAGTTCCTATTACTGTCTGTAACTCTGTCCTTTAAAATTTGTCCCCTACTCAAAATCTTTCCTCAAGAAGAGCTGTCATTGATTTTTCTCCAGTATTCCACTGAGAGGTCACATTGTTTGAAGCAAAATGTCAGTGAGTATCCTTCCAACAATTCTTCTGGCTTGTAATCATCCCCACACCTTCACTTTGGCTCATCATGTAGGAGCTAGTTTGTTCTGATGCCACACACATGTCCTGGGCAGGGAACTGTTTTTGAAGAGCTCTGCTACCGTATGGTTTTTGTAAGTCTTCATTTGTGATTCAAGTATTTTGGCATGATGTTGAATTTTATATTTTTTTAGAGAGACTGAGCTCTGCCAGAATTTCAAAGACCTTAATTTTTGTCTGTAGCTTGATGCCGCCCTCTTTTTCAGTTTCCATTATATGATGGTCTTCCTGATATTATTGCTAAATTTTCTTTATTAGTGCATGTGAGAGAATTATCGCCATCCCACCCCACCTTGCTGCATTTATAGAGAAATTGGTCATTATTTTTGGACGAGTTGAGTCATCAAAGAGATTCTGGATAATGGGCAGATCTGATAGTATATATAGGTAAAGGTAAGATTATTCATTTTGTTTAGAACTCACCTCTTATCTTTGCCAAGCACTTGAGTGGGGAGTTCGAGGTTTCCAAAAGAAAAAAAACATCAACTGAGTGGAAGATCCAACAGAGAGCCATAAACTTTGAACTTGAAGACTCAGAAATTCTTCTGCTTGCCCCTGGTGGGATGCTGACATAAGATGGAACTCATGCTTTGAGCACTAAGATGAATGGAATTGCTGAAAAAGCAAATGTTTCTTAAAAGCCTTTATAATTCACCAACAAAAGGGCTTCAGAAATCCTATAAAGGACTGAGAAAAAGGTCAAGGTTAAAGGCCCCATCTTTGGGCTTCCCCGGTGGCGCAGTGGTTGAGAATCTGCCTGCCAATGCAGGGGACACGGGTTCGATCCCTGGTCCGGGAAGATCCCATATGCCGCGGAGCGACTAAGCTCGTGTGCCACAACTACTGAGCCTGTGCTCTGGAGCCCGTGAGCCACAACTACTGAGTCTGCGTGCTGCAACTACTGAAGCCCACGCGCCTAGAGCCCGTGCTCCACAATGAGAGAAGCCACTGCAATGAGAAGCCCGTGCACCACAACGAAGAGTATTCCCCGCTCGCCGCAACTAGAGAAAGCCCGTGCGCAGCAACGAAGACCCAACACAGCTAAAAATAAATAAAAAAAAAAAAAAAAAAAAAAGGCCCCATCTTCACCATTGTGGAAGAGATGACTAGTCAATCAATACAGGATTCCTCCAAGGAATTCTGAAACCAGAGGGGGAAGTCTCTCTTCTGTCTCTAGGCAATTAGGAAAAGGCAGAACTCAAGAAGCAAAGTGGCTGATGGTACCAGTTAGGGCACTGGGCCCACATCCTGTGATAAGAACCAGCAGATGGTTCCTGGAAGAGACAAGAATTCTGTCAGTTCTGGTGTTGGTGCCTGCCCAGATATTGCTCAGGTTAGCACCGTGACTGCTAAGTATCTACCTCACCAAGTATCTAACTCAGACTGGAACAAGGCATGGAGGTGGGCGCTCTGTCAGCCAAAGACTATCTGGGGCTGAAAGCTAGTTTCTTAGATAACGATTTTGTGTTCTGTAAACTATAAAAAGGGAAAGGGAAATCTGTCCGTTTCTCCACGGACGAGGAGTTGATACTCTTGTCAGAAGTCAAGAAACTTATTAGACTACAATTACCTGTGGGCAGGGTCACTGTGATTAAAGACATGGATTTTCTTCTCCTCCTCGCTTTCATGTAATGAGCTGACACGGCCTCTGCTCAAAACATTCAGATAGGGACTTCCCTGGTGGCTCAGTGGTTAAGAATCCGCCTGCCAATGCAGGGGACATGGTTCGATCCCTGGTCCGGGAAGATCCCACATGCTGCGGAGCAACTACACATGTGTCGCAACCACTGAGCCTGTGCTCTAGAGCCGGTGAGCCACAACTACTGAAGCCTGCGTGACTAGAGCCCGTGCTCCGCAACAAGAGAAGCCACCGCAGTGAGAGTAGCCCCCGCTCACCCTAACTAGAGAAAGCCCGTGTGCAGCAAAGAAGACCAACGCAGCCAAAACCAAATAAAATTGAAAACAAACAAACCAACCAAAAAAACCCATTCAGATATTTTGCTCCTTTTTGGTACTTTCTGCTCACTCATGCAGCAGAAGGAATCAGATGATCTGGAGCCAGCCTCCTTAGGGAAGGCTGGGTTATCTTTCTCTCTCCTTTTTCATTAGATGTTTTAGTTCCTGGGTTAAGTCTCCTGCAGGGGAAGTGTAGTCTCGCTTGGTCCAGGTAAAACTACCCATATTCTTAAGCAATTTAAGAAATATTTCTTGTAGTGGCCAGAAGACAGACCGTGCATTTCCAGACAGCAACAGTGTTGGTCGTGGATATCCTGAGCAGCGCCACCAGCGGTGTGGGTGAGAAGCGATTTGAAGTAAAAAGATGGAATGAAAAAGTGGAAAATCTGGGCCTGGGATATTGTGGTTGATAACTGTGCCACCTGCAGGAACCACATTATGGTTCTTTGCATAGAATGTCAAGCTAACCAGGCATCTACTACTTCTGAACAGTGCGCTGTTGCATGGGGAGTCTGTAACGTTCTTTTCACTTCCATCGCATCTCCCGCAGGCTCAGAACATAACAGGTGTGTTTGTTGGACAGCAGAGAGTGGGAATTCCAAAAGTATGTGTACCAGGAAAGGAGAATTCTTCCATTAAGGTCAACTGTTTGTTATGCATTTAATGACTTGCCCTCCTGTTACATAATTATAAATTAGGTAGAACCATGTCTTTTCTGCTTTGTCTTTTCAGTTTGCTATTCCTGAAGCTATTTTGTATTCTGTGTAAAATAAAATCCAGTAGGATTCTTTAAAAAAGGAAAAAAGAAATCTTTCTTGTGCCCTGGAAATTTCTGTGAAGAACAGGATACACCAGCCTGAACCTGTTTCCAACCCTGCTTCATTCTATTGCTTGGAGAGAATTAATTCACTCTTCATGGGCAACATCAAAGAAAAAACAGGCAGGATTTTCAGGGCTACCAAATGTGTTCAGTGGTGTTCAGATTCCAGGTCTACAAATGCTTGGCTTTCATCTGTTTCAAATGTTTGCGCAGGTTCATGACTGGATAAGCAATATACTGGGTAGTGGACTTATGGTAAACATATTAGATAATCCATGCTCTACAGGTGTTTTACATATAGGAGTCTTTTATGCGTAAAACTGGGGAGAAAGCTGTTCTACAGCCCTTATTTCAGCAGGCCTTTTCTTTTTAAGAATAATGAAAATATATTGCTCCCTGCATATTTCCTATTTCTGCTGTCACAAAGATTGTATCCAGGAAGCATGTGATTCTAGAAAATCCATTTGATGGTGGGTGAATACTACACATTAATTTGGCTGAATTTCTGGAAGTTGCACACAACTATCCTGTCCCCTTTGAAGTGCTGCGCCGGATGGCAATTTGCTGCTGGCCTTCTGCAGCCTATTTTGTGGTAGATGAAAGGACGGGCTTCATGTAAATCAAATCACTAAAGTGTTTAGGCTCTCTGCATATATTGCTCCCTCAAGGAACAAGGCTGTGTTGGCCAGAAGGTGACCCATAAATCATAATGGGAACAAAAAAGGGTGGTAAGGATAACAGCACAATATGGAACTTGCTTTCAGGCTTTCAGACAGTGGTAGGACACAGTAAGATAGGATATCATGATGCGGAGCTAACTGCTAGGATCTTTGGAGGTACATCCATCAGGAATCTATCACCTTGTGCCAAGATCCATGAGACCAGATGTAACCGTAGAATTAAGCTGCTCACCAGAAATTGTCCTGGTAATTTGATGGCCTTGTCTGTTGGGAGCAGGAAGAGAGCAAAGTAACATTGAATTGAGAGCATTCCTGGGGACTTCAGAGGAAGATCATGAACTGGGAGCATTTGCCACTTTCTGATTCTTATCTGATTTATAACATGATTTAAATCCAAGAATTTTCAGAATATGAGTTATGGATATAATTACTTCAGGTAAACTAACTAATCAGTTCTGATCAGAACTTAGTGATTTTTTTTTTAGTTTAACTGAAATATATTTCAACATTCAATGTTATTGTAGCATCATTACACTCTAGATTCAGAAGTAAAAATTTCTTTTCCCAGGGTTTCTTGCTTTGAGTGATAATTGGAACTCAATATTATACAGATGAGCCAGTGACTATGTCAACACTTATAACTCCACATATATTTACTGAATATATAGTATTTGAAAAGATGAATCAAATAATGGATACTGCTGGGAAAGAGATTAAGTCTAAATATCAAAATATTCTGATGAAATGTCAAAACTGTAATGTCCAACATCCAGATGTTTACAAATTGAAAATTTACCAGAGTATTATCTTCATGGGACAGTGTGAATGTGGCCTTCAAATACTGATTTACACTCAATGCCCAATTCTGTTACATTCTTCCAGCTTTAAACAATCACCTCTATTTGACACAAATAAAAAATCCATGTTATCCATATTAATAGAGTATTTCAGTTCTCAGAATACTCTGCTTGATAAAGACACTTTTCAGGTATTTTTCTCTTCTTTTTAAAAAGAAAATTCATAAAGAATTCAAAAAAGAAAAATCAAAGAAAAAAATCATAAAATTCACCCTTCTAAAGTGTACATACAATTCAGTGGTTTTTGGTATATTCATAAGGTTATGTGACCATCACCATTATATAGTAACAGAACATTTTTATTACTCCAAAAAAGAAATCCTGTGCCCATTAGCAGTAACTTCCCATTCCCTTGTGTCCTCATGGAATGAGAACCACTGGCAACCACCAATCTACTTTCTGTCTCCGTAGATTTGCCTATTTTGAACATTTCATAAAAATGGAACCATATAATATGTAGCCTTTTGTTTCTGGCTTCTTTAACCTGGCATAATGTTTTCAAGATCTGTGCATGTTTTAGCATGAATCACTACTTCATTCCTTTTTAATGGCTGAATAATATTCCATTGTATGGATATACTTCATTTTGTTGATCCATTCATTGCTTCATGGACATTTGAGTTGTTTTCAGTTTTTGGCTATTATGAATAATGCTGCTATAAACATTTGTGTACAAGTTTTTGTATGAAAATGTGTTTTCGATTCTCTTAGGTATATACTTAGGAGTGGAATTGCTGGGTCCTGTAATAACTCTGTGTTTATTTGAGAAACTGCCAGACTGCTTTCCAAAGTGTTTGCACTATTTTACATTCTCATCATCAGTGTATGAGGGTTGCAATTTCTCCACATCTTTGCCAACACTTGTTATTGTCCATCTTTTTCATTGTAGCCATCCTAGTGGGTATGAAGTGATATCTCATTGTGGTCTTGATTTGCATTTCCCTAGTGACTAATGATGTTGAGTAAGCATTGTTCATATGCTTATTGGCCATTTATATATATTCTGTGGAGAAATGTCTATTCAAGTCTTTGCTCATTTTTTTAAAAAATTAATTAATTAATTAATTAATTTTTGGCTATGTTGGGTCTTCGTTTCTTTTTTTTTTTTAATTTTATTTATTTATTTATTTATGGCTGTGTTGGGTCTTCGTTTCTGTGCAAGGGCTTTCTATAGTTGTGGCAAGCAGGGGCCACTCTTCATCGCGGTGCACAGGCCCCCCACTATCGTGGCCTCTCTTGTTGCGGAGCACAGGCTCCAGACGCGCAGGCTCAGCAGTTGTGGCTCACGGGCCCAGTTGCTCCGCGGCATGTGGGATCCTCCCAGACCAGGGCTCGAACCCGTGTCCCCTGCACTAGCAGGCAGACTCCCAACCACTCAGCCACCAGGGAAGCCCTTTTGCTCATTTTTTAAAAAAAATTAATTAATGTATTTATTTTTGGCTGCATTTGATCTTTGTTGCTGCGTGTGGGCCTTCTCCAGTTGCAGCAAGCGGAGGCCACTCTTTGTTGTGGTGCACGGGCTTCTCATTGTGGTGGCTTCTCTTGTTGCAGAGCATGGGCTCTAGGTATGCAAGCTTCAGTAGTTGTGGCTTGCGGGCTCTAGAGCGCAGGCTCAGTAGTTGTGGTGCACAGGCTCAGTTGCTCTGCGGCATGTAGGATCCTCCCGGACCAGGGCTCAAGCCTGTGTCCCCTGCATTGGCAGATGGGTTCCTAACCACCGCACCACCAGGGAAGTCCTTGCTCATTTTTAATTGGGCTGTCTTTTTATTATTCAGTTGTATGAATTCTTTATATATTCTGGATACTAGAGCCCTATCAGATAAATGATTCGTAAATATTTTCTGATATTTTTTCCTCTTCTGTGGGCTGTCTTTTCACTTTCTTGATAGTGTCCTTTGAAGCACTCCAATTTTTAATTTTGATGAAGCCTAATTTATCTATTTTTTTCTTTGGTTGCTTGTTCTTTATGTGTCATATTTAAGAAACCAATTCCTAATCCAAGGTAATGAAGATTAACTCCTATGTTTTCTTCTAAGAGTTTTACAGTATTAGCTCTTGCATTTAGCTCTCTGATCCATCTTTTTTTTTTTTTAACATCTTTATTGGAGTATAATTGCTTTACGATGGTGTGTTAGTTTCTGCTTTAAAACAAAGTGAATCAGCTATACATACACATATATCCCCATATCTCCTCCCTCTTGTGTCTCCCTCCCACCCTCCCTATCCCACCCCTCTAGGTGGACACAAAGCACCGAGCTGATCTCCCTGTGCTATGCAGCTGCTTCCCACTAGCTATTATTTTACATTTGGTAGTGTATATATGTCAATGCCACTCTCTCACTTCGTCCCAGCTTACCCTTCCCCCTCCCCATGTCCTCATGTCCATTCTATATGTCTGCATCTTTATTCCTGTCCTGCCCCTAGGTTCTTCAGAACCTTTTTTTTTTTTTTTTTTAGATTCCATATATATGTGTTAGCATATGGTATTTGTCTTTCTCTTTCTGACTTACTTCACTCTGTATGACAGACTCTAGGTCCATCCACCTCACTACAAAAAGCTCAATTTCGTTTCTTTGTATGGCTGAGTAATACTCCATTGTATATATGTGCCACATCTTCTTTATCCATTCATCTGTCGATCGACACTTAGGTTGCTTCCATGTCCTGGTTATTGTAAATAGAGCTGCAGTGAACATTGTGGTACATGACTCTTTTTGAATTATGGTTTTCTCAGGGTATATGCCCAGTAGTGGGATTGCTGGGTCGTATGGTAGTTCTATTTTTAGTTTTTTCTGATCCATCTTAAATTATTTATTTATTTATTTATTTATGGCTGTGTTGGGTCTTCGTTTCTGTGCGAGGGCTTTCTCTAGTTGCGGCAAGTGGGGGCCACTCTTCATCGCGGTGCGCGGGCCTCTCACTATCGCGGCCTCTCTTGTTGCGAAGCACAGGCTCCAGACGCGCAGGCTCAGCAATTGTGGCTCACGGGCCCAGTCGCTCCGCGGCATGTGGGATCTTCCCAGACCAGGGCTCGAACCCGTGTCCCCTGCATTGGCAGGCAGATTCTCAACCACTGCACCACTAGGGAAGCCCTCTGATCCATCTTAAATTAATTTTTGAATATCATGTGAGATAGAGATCCAACTTCACGTGGATTTTGCATGTAGATTTTGCATGTGGATTTCTATTCCATTTTCTAGGCATTTTCCCTTCTATTTTAAAATATGGAAAGTATTGATAAAGGAACTGATATAATTCTAATGAAATGTATTAATGATAAACTGAGAACTCAAAATTTCTGATTTCTAGGTTTATGTCCAAGTTACAGTGGTTTTCATCTAAAGGAAACCACCAGATTTTTTGCTTAACTTTGAAATCATTTGTGCATGATAAAGTTGTAAAACTCTCTGAAACATCAGCTGTGTATAGGTTTTGGTAGTTTCTTCTATTTTTATAAATTTATTTTATTTATTTATTTTTGGCTGCATTGGGTCTTCGTTGCTGCACGCAGGCTTTCTCTTGTTGTGGCGAGCTGGGGCTACTCTTCGTTGCAGTGCGCAGGCTTCTCATTGCAGTGGCTTCTCTTGTTGCAGAGCACGGGCTCTAGGCGCACGGGCTTCAGTAGTTGTAGCACGTGGGCTCAGTAGTTGTGGCTCATGGGCTCTAGAGAGCAGGCTCAGTAGTTGTGGTGCACGGTCTTAGCTGCTCCGCGGCATGTGGGATCTTCCTGGACCAGGGCTTGAACCTGTGTCCCCTGCATTGGCAGGCAGATTCTTAACCACTGTGCCACCAGGAAAGCCCTTGGTAGTTTTTTATAGGGCATTTTCAAAGATCAAACTGCTTGTTGATTTTGAATTCTTCAGTTGGTAACTGGTATTCTGAAGCAAGGATAGTTTTTAACCAATAGTAAACAGTGTATTTTATTACCTTATTTTAGCATTACTCTCTCTCCATCATTTTACAGCAATGATTAGACAGCCAATAATTTTAGCTTTACTCTCTTATTTCTTGGCATTTATTGACTTGGCTTTAGTCAACTGTAGTTGTTAAATTTAAATTCTGTTCTCCTATCACCTATAATGCTCCCTTGCCTATTTGTAATGAGAAGTATGGAGCTATTTTATTCAGAAATGGTCAATGAAATTACTCATCCTGGCAGACAAAAATAACTCAAATGAGTAAAGTTTGGCTTCATCTACCTCATTTTTGAAATTTGTGCAATTTCCAACTTAGCATTCCTGATCAAGGAAATATTGACTGCCTTTGAAAATGTTATGGGAAAAAAAAGCAGATATAGCAATGCACCTATATTCCTCAAAGACATTCAGATCTAAGGCCATTCTCCAACCTGGCTTCTGTGGAACTGCCATTCTAACAAGCAGATGCTGTAAGCAAGAATGTGAATTATTAATGCAACATAGCATTGTCACCAACAGACCACAAAATCTATTTTAAAAATTCTTTTACTTACATAGTACAGATTCTGCTCTGGTACTGTGTGCTCTAAAAGCTGCAGGTACATTTTAGAAAACACTGATGAAGGCATTACTGCTCTGTCCATTTGTTCATAGTATATATCATTATTCAAGAAATTTAAGAACCATAATGATGGAAAATCACACAGAAAGAAAAGAAAAGGAACATGGACTCTGTCAGAAACAAGGGCTACATTTTTATTCAAGACGTCCCTAATGATGGAAAATCACAGTGAAAGGCAGAGGCGAAACCAGGATTCCATAAAGGACCTGACACACACCAGTAGTACAAGTAGGAGAACAGTCATAGCAGAGGCGTAAAAATAAAGAAAAACAAAATTAACAAGAGACAAGCTGTACTGGGGCTGATGCACCAAACAGCAACAAATCACAGCAAATTCTGAAGATTAATTTCAGAATCTTCTGAAATAAGCAAGGAGACAGACAGCATCAATATTAATGAAGCTGAAATAGAACTCCAAAAGAGCCACAGCATAAAATGGCACATGAATGTTTTGTTTTTAAATGGATTGTAGATTGAATCACAGGACCATCAGGAAAATGAAGGGACATTCACAAGAACATCATAACAGGGCCAGCTGTGTGATAAGCAATTACAACATCAGTGCTAAAATCTCCAATGTAAAAGAAAAACATCGGTGGTGAAATAAAAGAAAATGTCAACAGTCTGCAGATGAGGTAAAAGAAAGTGAAGAATAGATTTTATTGAGACTCAATAGCCTGCACTGTGTCAATATCGAATGTCTTTGATAAAACAGACAATAGACTTTCAAAGAAAGATCAGAATTTGATTCTGTCTTGTAATGTACTCAATTTCCCTTCAAATTGTTAGCTAAGGCAGCCCTGGAATCAGCCCAATGCTTCCACTGCTTAAACCACTTGCTGGTTGTAAATCAAATGCTTTTGGAAGCTGTATAACTTTGACAGGCTTCTAGAGTTCTGCAGAGGTCTCATGCATCCCTGTAGATCAAATTTTAAAATAAATAGTTTAAGTGTGTTAATAGCGCTGGTTACTTAAAGGAATGTTAGAATCCACATTTTTATAAAATGAAGGATTTGTTATTAAAAGGCAAGTTGTCAATTATCATATCCCTGTTGGTTTTATGGAGTGCTGTCCTCCAGATGGACAGGTCCACGGGCTATGTCTCAGCGTAGTGGTGGCAATTCTGCTTGGCATTTCCATTGCTATGTGGTACCACAGAGGGAGAAAATAACACCCACTTCAAGCTTTTTCTCTCTTCCTATAGCTCTATAACATTTATGATTGCAGGTTCTTGAGCTATTTTAACCACTAGCTGAGCCAAAGCCTGTTTGCAGGGGAAGAAAGAGTATAGGGGGGGTTCACTTCCCATCCACAATTAGAAAAGCAAGTCATGTCTGGCATAAAACTGCCTCTGTAGGGTTGGGTTCTTTGCCAGTCTCCCCCTAAAAAATGGGTGGGAAGCTGTGGGCATTTCTGGGGAAGTTAAACCAAGGCGCCCTTTCACACAGATCTGCTCTCTGTACTACCATAAAGAAATATTAGCACTGTAGTAATTTAAAGACATGTCCACAGATTCTTTGGTATTCTTCCCTTCAAGAGCTGGCGCTTAATTCTCCTCTCCTTGATACTAGGCTGGACTTAGTGACAAATAGAATATGATGAAAATAATGGGGCATGATGTTGGGGACTAGGTCATAAAAGGCATTAAGTTTTCCTCCTTGCTCTCTCTTGAATCATTCACTCAGGGGAAAGCACGGGCCATCTCATGAGGTAATCTCAAGAGGGCATTCAAACAATCCTATGGAGAGGCCCATTGGTTGAGAAACTGAGCCTTCCAAACAGCAGCCAACAGGAATGAAAAGAGGTCACTATCAAGAACCATGCCGGTGAGCCATCCTCTTGTCCCAGTTGGCCTTCAGATGCCTGTAGCCAGGGCCGTCTTGAATGCAATTCTGTCTTGAATGCAACCTCGTGAGAGTCCCTGAGCCAGACTCCCTCAGCTAAACCTCTTCCAAATTCCTGACCCACAGAAACTGTGAGGTAATAAATGTTCATTGTTTAAGCTGCTAAATTTGGCGGTGATTTTTTTTTGGCCACGTCATGTGGCTTGTGGGATCTCAGCTCCCCGACCAGGGATTGAACCTGGGTCATGGCAGTGAAAGTCTGGAATCCTAACCACTAGGCCACCAGGGAACTCCCTGGGGGTGATTTTCTATGTGGCAATAGATAATTAATACAAACCCCTGCCATTTACTTATGGTAATTATGTGCCAGGCTCTTTTTGCCACACAAAACTTCTTGTAAGATAATGAGCTTCTCTAAAGAGGTCTAAGATTGCTAACTTCCATACGGGTATGAATCAGCCTATTAAAAATGCTATTTTCTGTGGCTCATTCCCTAACATGGACCTATGAATCTGTATTTTAGCTAGCTTCCCAGGTGATTCTGATGCAGTTGGCTAGAGCATACTATTTGAGAAATATTGCTTCAAGCTTTTATCCTTTTCCTTCAGAAAATGCACATCTTTTAAAAAAGACCCTCTGGGCATGTTGCTCCTTTTAAAAAATTATTACATTATTATTTAAAAAATACTACCCAAAGACTGTAGTGGAGTTTCTGGAAAGAGAAGGAGATGGCGTACCCTGATGAGAAGGTATTTTTGGAGACCAACAATTCCCCAAACCAGACCCTTTAAAAGATTTGTTTGGGTGGGATACTTGTACTCCCCAAGGAATTTTGGGGTTGCATTTATTTATTCTATAGGCAAAAATCTAGGCCTCATTTTGCTCACAAGTTTATCTAATTTTTAGGAGGTAAAGACAGAACCATCTCAGAGGAGCGGAGAGTTGCCAACATGGTAGATCTGAGGGTCCCCAAAGGCCTTTCCCTAATAGAAATCTCCTTTAGTCTCATAGGATAAGATAGAGTCATTCTCTTATCTCAACCATCTCTTTTTAAACATAAATACTTTGCGGATAGGTAACATTCTTAACCATCAGTCCCTCAAAAAGAGTGACTGCATCAAACCTTTTATTTTTTTTTTCCTGTCAGTCTTAGAAAGGAGTAAGGGAGTGGAGAGAAAAAAGGTCTATTTCATGGGGCTTCCCTGGTGGTGCTAGTGGTTAAGAACTCGCCTGCCAATGCAGGGGACATGGGTTCGAGCCCTGGTCCAGGAAGATCCCACATGCCGTGGAGCAACTAAGCCTGCAAGCCACAACTACTGAAGCCTGTGCGCCTAGAGCCCGTGCTCCACAACAAGAGAAGCCACTGCAATGAGAAGCCTGTGCACGGCAACAAAGACCCAATGCAGCCAAAAATAAATAATAAATTAATTAATTTTTTAAAAAAAGGTCTATTTCATGGAATCTATGATGCTATCGGTCATAAGGGGCACCTATATTTGGTGTATTTAAAAAAAATACTTCCAATTATAATTGGAAGATGTCTTCAACTGTAAGATACCCTTTGATTTCTGAGCTATTAAAATGTGAAAAAATATGCATCTTAGAATAGATGAAATAAGAGTAATTTTATGGCTGACATCAGTGGTTATCAACCACTTATCACTGGTAGAGGAGAGTCTAGATAATGAAACTGTTCCTCACCTTTGAGTTTCAAAGTGCTAAAGATTTGATAGAAAGTAATACTGAAATTTTAAGCTACTAATGGAATTATTATATTGGTTTGTGCTTAAAATCATAGGAACAAAAATGATTCCTAATACTTAATTCTTATGATCTTACAACGTAACTGGAAATCATCAGAAAAATCACAATGCTTATATACATACAATTTTTTTTCTTAAAAGATGAGTTTTTCATTCATTTATTCATGGTCTCTGACATCACTGGGTCCTCAGTGGCGCTAGCAAGGGTTTGGAAAGGGTTTGGCAAAGTTTTGGGGGGTGATTGTTGAGGGGAGGGTAGAAAAGGAATAATTTTGTAGCCTAAAGATATAGTTATCATTAATAGGAGATGATCTAGAATATGATTCTTTTTTTTTTTTTTAGATGCTGATTTTGATTTATTGATTTATTGATTTATTTTGCACTGTGTTGGGTCTTCGTTTCTGTGCGAGGGCTTTCTCTAGTTATGGCAAGCGGGGGCCACTCTTCATCTCGGTGCGCGGGCCTCTCACTATCGCGGCCTCTCGTTGCGGAGCACAGGCTCCAGACGCGCAGGCTCAGTAGTTGTGGCTCACGGACCTAGTTGCTCCGCGGCATGTGGGATCTTCCCAGACCAGGGCTCGAACCTGTGTCCCCTGCATTAGCAGGCAGATTCTCAACCACTGCGCCACCAGGGAAGCCCTAGAATATGATTCTTTACTGGGGTCCTCCTACTACACCTTCCTGTTCTCCTTTCTTACTGCTCCACCTCTCACTCTCAGAGGAAGTGGGTGCCATCACACCCAACCCCCTCAATGTCTTGGCAACACCCCTTCAGCCTACACTGTAACCTTTATTCCTCCAGTTTCAGAGGAAGAGGCATATATACCCTGCTCCCGTGTAAGGCCAACCCTCGGTCTGTGCCCTGGACTCTATTCTCTTCTGATTTTTCAAAGAATTCACTTATACTATGACTGCTTTTTCCTGTTCTCAACTTTAACCAACACACCTCTACTGCCTCCTTCCCATCCATCCACATTTAATCATCCTCAAGGGTCACATTGTAAAAGTTCTTTGAAATAAATACAAAGTAGTGAGTACAAACAAGTTGAGTGAAATTATAAAACCCAGGCAGAGCTTAGATGAAAGATCCTGACTCCTTCAACTGCAGAAAGCATCTTCCCAGAGAGCCTCTGTGCCCCATATGCTAATTCATTCCTTCAAAACAAATATTTGTTAAAGCACCTTCCAGGATCGTGGCTGAAAGCTGGAAATGTTTTCATTCACCAGAAAAATAGAACTTGGCTCCAAAATTGCAACTTGAATATATATATTTTTCATGGGTTTCCTAATTAGAAAGTTAGAGAGAGAAGCGTGTTTTCTTTGTAGCTGGGAAGGAATAACCATAAATAAGGACTGAAATGCTTAGCTATTTGGATGAAGCCTTTCCACAAAGACTACTTATTCTACTCCTAGTCAGTAAGAAACAGAACTGGAAGTATGGTAAGTTTTACAGATTCTTTTCATTAAAACATTTGTATACTCAAAACAGACAGCCAGGGCTTCCCTGGTGGCGCAGTGGTTGAGAATCTGCCTGCCAATGCAGGGGACGCGGGTTCGAGCCCTGGTCTGGGAAGATCCCACATGCCGCGGAGCAACTCGGCCCGTGAGCCACAATTACTGAGCCTGCGCGTCTGGAGCCTGTGCTCGGCAACGAGAGGCCGCGATAGTGAGAGGCCCGCGCACCGCGATGAAGAGTGGCCCCCGCACCGCGATGAAGAGTGGCCCCCGCTTGCCACAACTAGAGAAAGCCCTCGCACAGAAACGAAGACCCAACACAGCCATACATACATACATACATACATACATACATAAAAAGAATGTAAGCAGACAAGAATAGCATTAAAAAAAAAAAAAAAAGACAGCCATATTCTAGTATATGCAAATATTCTATAGTTAAAGATGAATTAATACAGTCCAAAGACCCAATTTCTTAAGAAAAGAACATTTACAATAGCATTGAAAATATGAAATAATTTTCTGATTAAAGATGCACAGGACCTGTACACTAAAAACTACATAACATTGCTGAGAGAAATGAAAGAAGGCTTAAATAAAAGAAGAGCTATATTTTGTTCAAGGGGTTGAAGACTCAATATTGTTAAGACATCTGTTCTCCCCAAATTGATCTATACATTCAATGCAATCCCAGTAAAAAACTCAGCAGGCTGTTTTATAGAAATTGACAAGCTGATTCTAAAATTCATATGGAAATGCAAAGGATTTAACGTAACCAAAAGAACTGAAAAAGAAGAACAAAGTTGGAGAACTAACCCTATCTGGTTGTTTTTTTAAAATTTTTTATTTTATTTATTGTTTATTTTTGGCTGCATTCCTGTGCGAGGACTTTCTCTAGCTGCTGTGAGTGAGGGGGGGCTACTCTTTGTTGTGGTGCACGTGCTTCTCATTGCGGTGGCTTCTCTTGTTGTGGGGCACGGGCTCTAGGCGCGTGGGCATCAGTAGTTGCAGCCCGTGGGCTCAGTAGTTGTGGCTCTCGGGCTCTAGAGCGCAGGCTCAGTAGTTGTGGCACATGGGCTTAGTTGCTCTGCGGCATGTGGGATCTTCCCATACCAGGGCTCGAACCCGTGTCCCCTGCATTGGCAGGTGGGTTCTTAACCACTGCTCCACCAGGGAGGTCCCCTCTATCTGGTTTTAAGACTTTGTAAAGCTTCAGTAACCAAGACAGTGAGGTATATTGCCACAAAGATAGACAAACAGATCAATGAAAAAGAATAGAGAGTCCAGAAATAGGCCACATGTATATGAACAAATGATATTTTGACAAAGGTATACAGGTAATTCAGTGAAAAAAGGATAATCTTTCCAAAAAATGGTGCTGGGATGTTTGGATATCCACATGCATGACAGTGAATGGATATATACATATGTCAAAGCTTGTCAAGTTGTACACTTTAAGTATACATAATTCATTGTATGTCATTTATACCTCAATCTAGCTGTTTAAAAAACGTTAAGATTTATTTCTGAAAAACCAATGTATAATTTTTCAGATGATGTTGTTAGATGTCTCCCAGATCACAAGTGGAATACCATCTGGGTTAAGATCTCCTATGGATAGATAAACACAACAAGAGAGCAACCCTCTGCTCTGGTAAATTCACACCAGGCTAAGTTAAGATACTGCCATTGGATTATTTTCCTTTAAACTTAAAAAGTTTCTACTATATTGGATTAGAATTGGTGATCAGAACCAACTGTCATTTTTGCTAAAAGAATAGATTTTTTTTCTCTTATCAGTGTTTTTAAAGAATAGATTTTTAATTTTGAAATGAGGAAAGTAATTCTTCAAAATAAATTCTAATTTTAGAATGACACAATTCATGCAGGTATCTTTTTCTATCATCCTTGATAATCTGAGTTGGTACTATTACATTAGGCAGGAAATCCTGTTAATGTCTAATTATGCTAGGGAAATTAAATGATTCCTAGAATCACCCAGAGTAAAATCTTAAGGGCAACAGTTTAGCTTTTAGTATATTTTGACAACGTAATAGCTATCAAAATAAAAATTGGGCTTGGTTTAGTGGTTAAGATGTTTGTCATTCAAAAGACATGAGCTAAATGTCCATCAAGCAATGCATGGATAAACAAAATATGGTATATATTCAAAGGCATATTATTCAGCCTTAAAAAAGAATGAAATTCTGATACATGCTACAACATGGATGAATTTTGAAAACATGCTAAGTGAAATAAGCCAGACATAAAAGGACAAGTATTATATGATACTACTTACATGAAGTACCTAGAATAGTCAAATTCACAGAGACAAAAAGTAGAACAGTGGTTACTAGGAGATGGGAGGAAGGGGAAATGGGGAGTCGGTGCTAAAAAGTTGCAGTTTGGGAAGATGAAAAAGTCCTAGTGATCAATAGTGGTGATGGTTGCACAACAATGTGAATGTACTTAATGCCACTGAATTGTACACTTAAAATGGTTAAAATGGTAAATTTTAGGTTGTCTATATTTTACCCCAATAAAAATAAATTACCTTTTTAAAGCCTGGGCTAAGAACCAGTTCTACCACTTAAAAGTTATGAGATCTTGAGCTATACATGTATAGAAGCCAAAAGTTCCTCCTACGCAAATAGGGATAATAATACCTACCTCATAGCCTACCTTAAAGAGTTTTTGTGAGAATTAAATGAGATAAATTATGTAAAGTATTTAAACAGCTTTTTTGGACAAAGTAAAAGTGAAGAAATGGTATATATGTATGTGTGTGTGTGTGTGTGTGTGTGTGTATATATCTATATCTATATCTATATATATCTATATTTACCTCTCCATCTCTAAGGTCAACAGTTTGTTGAATGAGTGAAGAAAGGAATGAATTGCAGCGCACTTTTCCCCAGTGTATTCGAAATGTTAGAACAATGACAATAAAAATGACTATTAATATTTCCATAATGATTTAGAGTTCACAGAGAGCTTTCACATACATCACCTCGTCTGAATGTCATAATAACAGAACGAGTAGTGCAGATGTGAGACTGCTGTTCTTAACCATCAGGAACCTACAGTGAGGCAGCAATTAGGGTGCTTAGTACAATGGAAGAGTGAAGAAGCAAAGTTAAACTTTAAACTCAGATTTGGAGCCCAGGGTCTTTTCCACAGACACAGTATAAAATGATCAACAGGACGGGAAAATGTGCAGAACGTAAGATGACGTGAAAAGTTGGTAGGTAGTACCATTGTTTGGTACCTTTGCCCCAGATATCCTTCCTTCCCTCACACCTAAAAATTAGCTACTATGCCTCTGGCAATTAGGGGTTAAAGTGGGACTTCAGTGCACCTGAGATAAGATACCTTTCGATGGTGAGTAAGAGCCAGAAACAGTGGGAAAGAGAGGAATCTGACACTGATAACCTCAGAGCAGGAAGGAGCACTGTCCTACAATTTCATTCCCATCACTGGAAAAAAGCCCTGGGAGCTGTTCCATTTCTTGGCCAATGAGTTCTCCTATTGCTGAAGTCACTGTCTATACAGGATAGAAGATGGATAAAGAAAAGTTGGAAACAGACAAGGAAATAGAGCTCCTGCAAACTGGACCAGATTAGATTTTGAATGTGATTTTTTCTAGAAGTTAAGAATAGTGACTTAAGCAATCAGTGAGGAGGGTACCAGCCAAGAAATGGGACTATCTTCCTTTATTGCTGCAGAGCACCTGGCAGCAATGAAAATGAGGCTATGGAGTCTTCCGTGCATTATACTGTCTGTGGTGACCCTTCCTCCATAATTCCCTGGGCTGTCTTTTTTTGTTTGTTTTTTCAGACTAGATTTTTGGAGGTGTTATCTTCTACCTACAAAATACAATTTCTGCCCTTAAATTCTGCACCTGAAGTGTTTACCACATTTCCATTTCCTTTAAAATGTTAGAACTGAGTCATAATAAAGCTGGATAGTCATACAATAACCCTGAAAAGTGCTTGAAGCAAGCCTTACTGAGATGACTCCAACCTCAAACTATATGGCAAGCACACAGTTCTCCCAGTGCCTTCATCATGATAGAGGTGATCTTCCTGTAGTCTCTTTTGTTGTCTGTCTGCCTAAGATGCTCTTCCTGGCTCTAATGAGTGAGGATATAGACACATGTCATTGCTCCTTTCTCTCTACTCCTTTGACCTCAGATAGCATGCAGCCAGATTCTGTCTCCATCGTTACTGCAGAAAGTGCCATCTTTAAAGGAAGATGGCTTTTGCAGTCTTGTAAGAACTCCAGCTGGTCTGGCAAAGGTTGTAACCTATTTCACATCTTCAAGGATTACTCTTTTTTGGGGGTGTCTTTAAAAAGCAACACTCTACAACTACCTGTTTCCTTATGTAAAATTCCCCCATATCCTTTACCCCCATGCTTTAAAACACACTTTTAGGTGGCATAAATACTACAGGTAAGATCTGAAAAGCTCAATGTTAAAAATTATTAAATGTCATTAATTGTACATGGCAAGAATCTTTAAAATACACGGAAACTTCTTGAACAAACATCCGTGTGACACAATATACTTTCAGATCACGTCAGGTTGTTGGTCTACTAGAAGATACTGAGAAATTTTCATATGGATGTGAAATTATGATGGTTTCTAAGGCTACTGGTGTCTCTGAAAAGAAATATCTGTTCCTAATATTTCATGTCTAGAGTTTGATCACACGGTAATATAGATGCTACTCTCACTATTTCTGCATTAAAGAAGCAACTGAGGCATATAGAACCTTGACGACTGATGAGGGTGACAATGTAATGGAGCCTGTAGGTAGCTCAGGACTCCCTGGAGGAATGGAGCTCAAGGTAGGAGGGGCTGTGTGCTAATAAGAAAAGTGTCTTAGAGAAGAGATGGGATTCACAAAGCTTGAAGGAGGCAGTAGGTGGCCTAAATAGTAGGTATTTAGAAGGAGATTCTGGAAGAGTACATAGGAAGTATATTAGTTTGTTTGGGCTGTGATAACAAAGTACCACAGACTGGGTGGCTTAAACAACAGAAATTAATTTCTTCACAGTTCTGGAGGCTAGAAGTCCAAGATTAAGATATCAGCAGGGTTGGTTTTTTTCTGAGGATCTCTCTCCTTGGGTTGTAGGTGGCCATCTTTCTGTGTCTTCGTATGGCCTTCCTTGTTTGTCTGTGTCCTAATCTCTTCTTCTTACATGGACACCAGTCGTTTTGGATTAGGGAGCACCCATCTGATCTCAGTTTACCTTAATTACCTCTTTAAAGGCCCTGTCTCCAAAGAGTCAGTTCTGGGGTACTAGAGGTTAGGACTTCAACACATGAATTTGGGAGGAGGGACACATTCATCCCATAACAGAGAGCAATCTAGGCAGGGGCATGACGACATGAAAAGTATATGATGATGACTGGGTGTTTGCTGTAGCAGATGTGTAACGTGCTCTTTGGGGAGTGGGGAGATATGCAGCTGGAGAGGTAGATGGGGCTCACAGGATGAAGGGTCTTGTCTACCAGGCTGTGGAGTTCAGATTTTAGCCTGGAGACTATGAGAAGCCATGGAAAATTTTATTTTATTTTATTTTTAAAAAATTTATTTATTTATTATTTTTTGGTTGCATTGGGTCTTTGTTGCTGTGCATGGGCTTTCTCTAGTTGCGGGGAGCCGGGGCTGCTCTTCGTTGTGGTGCGCGGGCTTCTCATTGCAGTGGTTTCTCTTGTTGTGGAGCACGGGCTCTAGGTGCATGGGCTTCAGTAGTTGTGGCACACAGGCTCAGTAGTTGTGGCTCGTGGGCTCTAGAGTGCAGGCGCAGTAGTTGTGGTGCACGGGCTTAGCTGCTCCGCGGCATGTGGGATCTTCCTGGACCAGGGCTCGAACCCGTGTCCCCTGCATTGGCAGGCAGATTCTTAACCACTGCGCCACTGGGGAAGCCCGAAAATTTTAGATTATGGAAATGGCACAACCATATTTGTGTTTTTGGAGGCTCTGTCTGCACTGGGGATTGGATTGTAAAGAGGGAAGGTGTTTGAAGGCAAGGAAACTAATTAAGAAGTTAAGGGTGAATCCAGAGAGACGAGGAAGCTGGAAGGAGGTTTTCAGGGTGCTATGTAGAGACTGCAGGGGAGGAGATGGTGTGGAAGAACCTGAAGCTGTTATGAGCAAGTGGACAGGATGAGGTCTTGAAGGCAGACCAAGGGCACAAAAGGCACGGAGAAGGAGGTCAGTGAAGAAAAGAAAGATGTAAGGATGAGGAAAGATTCAGAGAGCTTAACAGAGGGAGGGGCATTAAAGGAGTCCCTGCCTGATGCCTCTGTTTTTGCTTTTGTTTCTGCTTCTGTTAAGAGGATGGTGGATAAAGTCTGGGACTTGAGGAGAATAATAAAGATTTGGAGTGACCACCGTGAATAGAAAGGGAATAAAATAATTTCTGAGCTATACTCAGTGGAGTGCATGGCTTTCACAGGAGTGTGGAGGGGCCGGAGGATAGTAGTCCTGGAACAGAGAAATTGAATGAGGTGGATTTCTGTTTGGATGGCTGAGAGAGATGACGAGGCCAAAGTCCCAGGCTGAGGGAACTGGGGGGGCTGGTGAGAGAGTGGCTGATATTTTGGGATCCAGGCCAGGGGAGAGAAAAGGAACCACGAGAGGCTAGAAGTCTGACAACTTAGGACGTTTGAGGTAGAGATAAGGCTGAAGAGCTGGTTTAATGAAAGAGAGGACATGTGAAGTGCAGGTGGAAAGGAAGCGGTGGTGAAAACAAAGAGGCTTCTAATGAAAAATTTCAGGGGAAAGAGAAGCTTTAGGTAGCGACAGGGTCCTGAAGTCAGTGTTAGTGAGTGGAGATGTGTGCTGAGATTACACAGGAGAGTTTGATATTAGACCCAAAAGGAAAATTTCCTAAAAATGCTGTCAACATGGCTCTGTTGTTTGGTCTTTTTTAAACTTTGGGCTTGGGGAATATTGGAAACCTCTGTTCCCTAAGGAAGACGAAAGTGAAAAGATAGAGCTCTGAAAAACAAGTACATCTGGGGACCGTTAATTATATGTAAAAACAAAAACATCCTCAAAACAAGAAACAGGACAGGAGAGGTAAGCACTCTGCCTTTTTCGATGTTAAATAACTAGCTAGAAAGAATTCTTTGCCTAAATCTTCATAATAAGGCAATTTTATTTGGTTTATAGTTCCTGTAAATCTTGAAACCAGAGAACTTTTATTTAAGTTTTGTTATATAAAGCCCCCCTACCCTTGAAAAACAGCTTGAATTCTTTTTTATGTTCTTGTCATCCTCCTGGGGTTATGAGTTTGATTAGTAAAGTGGACCTGTAATTTCTAACTTCACACTCTGCACTTTATCTAACTATTCATTATTTGCCCTAATTTCTCCCTCCAGAAATCAGTTTTCTTTTAGACAGCTTTCTTTTCCAAACTTTCTATAATATTAAAATAAAAACTAAAAAATGAAAAAGCATTAACCTTGTTCATTTAGGATATTCTATAGGAATCTTTAAAGTGAATAAAGCTGTACACAAATGTTCATAGTATTATTCATAATAGTCAAGAAGTGAAAACCCAATTGTCTATTAACTGATGTATGAATAAATAAAATGTGGTATTATCCGTATAATTATATACCATTTGACCATAAAAAGTAATGAATTACTGATATATGGTACTGCTAAGAAAGAAGCCAGACACAAAGAGCCAATGGGTATATGCTAATGGGTATAGGGTTTCTTTTGGGGGTGACGAAAATATTCTAGAATTAGATTGTGGTAATAGTTGTACATTGTGAATATACTTAAAAATACTGAGTTGTACATCTCAAAAGGTGAATTTTATGGTATGTGAATTATATCTCAACAAAAAAATAAAGTGAATAAAGCTACTAGAGACTAAAGTAAGGTCTATATGACACAGTGGACATGCTACATAGAAATAAACCATTTACTACAATTTTCTGCCCCATGGCTAGTTTATTTTGCCTTGCTATACTTGTCTATCACCCTTAAGCTATGAAGCTATCTGATTTAAGATTTTAAAAAACAGAGTCAAACATAATCTTTTAATCATTTAGTCTTATTTCCTTTTTGTTTGAATTTAAGATTTCTACATGCATTGAACATTTCTTATTTATGCCCATTGTTTAAAAGTCTCATTACACATACTGAACTCTTAGTGGTGAGTCTGAGTCTCTAGTCTGTAAGTCAAACAGCCAGGAGTGGAATCTACCAGTAATAAGTAATATACTACTTGACACACTCTCTTATACTGCTTTGGGAAAACCAGTCAAATAGTAGTTGATTGAAATAGCATTTTATAATTCAAGAAAAGCAGGTGATTGAGTCAAAGGAAATATCATTAATTTGACTTAGAAGCAAGATTTACTTCTTACCAAGATCATGGCCTCTTTAAGAAAAAAAAAACAGGAAAGAGAAAAAAGAAAGAAAAAGAGGGAAGGAAGGAAAGAGAAAAAGGGAGGGGGAACTCGGCAATCTTCTAATGTCTGGCATAACATTCCCTGATGACCTGAATCAGGGTTTGAGGGTGAGAGTGGCAGCGCTTGTTCTAGTCAGAGATCTACCTCCACACGTACATGCACCAACATATAAGGAGTCAGAACCCAGACTTCCTGCAATTTACTCTAAACAAGGCAGCGCTAGACTTAACTGTTATGATAAAATTGGGGGTTAAAATTGAGCCCCAACAGTTCCTCCCCTCCCTGAATGCACATTTTGTTCCTCATCTTTAGAAGTGAAGTGTAGTCACTTCTTAGCTTTGTCATTTCTTAGTCAGATCGGGTTGCCATAGCAAAACTGCACAAACTAACTTATCTCTCATAGTTCTAGAGGCAGGAAGTCCTGAGATCAGGGTGGCAGCATGTTAGGGTCCTGGTGAGAGCCTTCTTCCAGGTTGTAGATGGCTGACTTCATGTGGTATCCTCCCCACATGGCAGGAAGAGAGAGCTAGCTCTCTGGCCTCTTCTTAGAAGAGCATAAACTCATTCAGGAGGTCTCCATCCTCATAACCTAGTTACCTCCCAGAGGCCCCACCTCCTAATACCATCACACTGTGGACTAGATTTCAACATATGAATTTTTAGGGGGATGCAAACATTCAGTTCATAACATGGAGTTTATTTCCACTCCCCTTCCATCTGCGCTGGTCTTGTGGCTTGCTCTGCCCAACAGAACACAACAGAAGTGGCTTTCCGGGACTTCCAAGTGTGCAGGTTAAGAGAGCTGGCGCTTCACCTCCTGCACCTTGGAACCCTGAGCCATCATGTAAGAAGTCCAGACTATCCTGCTGGAGAGACGTCTGCCTCATATGGTGACCCTGGAGGATGAGATATCATGTGGAGACAGAGGCCACAGGAAGAGCACTGAGGGACCAAACATGTGAGTAAAGAAGCATGTGTATGTTATAGATCCAACCACTACAACTGCAGTCATTTGAAGTCACTAAGTTTGGGGCTGTTGTTTTTTTTTTAAATATAACAATAGAAAACTACGACAGAAATTGGAATCTGGAAGTGATGGGCTATGGTAATAAAAAGCTAAAAACATGTGGCATTGGCCTTGGGACCAGCTGGAGGGCAGAGGCCAGAAGGGCTTTGAGGAGGCTGTAAATGAAGTTGGAAGGAGGGTGATAACAATGTTATTGGATACTGGAGAAAAGGCAACCCCTGTTAAGTCGTGGTGGAAAGTCTGGCAACCCTGTTGACTGTAGTAATACGTCAATACAAGATAGAAAACATACCTCATGAACTTGTCAATATGGCTAAGGAGATTTGCAGGCAGAATATTGCAAGTACCAGTTGGTTTCTCTAAGCTGCATATGATGAAACAGGAATATAGAGTCCCAGCCAGGACTTTGCTGGCAAGACTCAAATCCAAGGTGCTGCCAGCTAGATGATAGGGCTTCTAAGAATTTTAAGTACACACCTCTTGGATTTTCTTTGCTAGACAAAAGGACCCCTGAGAATCGTAAAGGCATTGTCCCATAGCACCTGACTCTAAATCCAAGATAGAGGGGGCCTGTCTCACAGAGATTTGAGGGTGTGGCTTTTATCGAATAGAGTGGATTAAAATTGGATACACTGGAAGCCCCTAAAGATTTTTAAAAAGGAATTATATAAGCATGGCCTGAAGGGACAGAGATAGTGTAAAAACAAAAGAGGCCTCTGAGCCCACAACTTCCTCTGGACAAGAAGCAAGCAGAGACTGCTACTCAGTTGCAAACATGGACCATTTCCTTTTTTTTTTTTTTTTGGCTGTATTGGGTCTTCATTGCTGCGCGCAGGCTTTCTCTAGTTGTGGCAAGTGGGGGCCACTCTTTGTTGCGGTGCACGGGCTTCTCATTGCAGTGGCTTCTCTTGTTGCAGAACATGGGCTCTAGGTGTGCGGGCTTCAGCAGCTGCAGCACGTGGGCTCAGTAGTTGAGGCACATGGGCGCTAGAGCATGCGGGCTTCAGTAGTTGCGGTGCATGGGCTCAGTAGTTGTGGCTCGAGGGCTCTAGAGTGCAGGCTCAGTAGTTGTGGTGCACGGGCTTAGCTGTTCCACAGCATGTGGGATCTTCCTGGACCAGGGATTGAACCCGTGTCTCCTGCATTGGCAGGCGGATTCTCAACCACTGCGCCACCAGGGAAGTCCCTGGACCATTTCTTATGGAAAATGAAGAATGACTCAGAGGGCAGAGCCAAGGGCCTAGAGAATCTGATACTCCCAGCACGTGGAACTGGGCCTTAATTAAGGCACATTCTCTGATCTCAGAGTTGGAGGAAATGATAGTATGTGCTTGGCCTAATTTCAGAATTACTATGGTCTGGTGACTGCTATGTACCTCCTATCCCTCCCACCCCTTAAAAAATTTTTTTAAAAATTGAAGTATATTTGATTTACAACACTGTGTTAGTTTCTGGTATACAGCAAAGTGATTCAATTATATAGATAGATAGATAATATATATGTACACACATGTACATACATATTCTTGTTCACATTCTTTTCCATTATGGTTTATTACAGGATATTGAATATAGTTCCCTGTGCTATACAGTCGGACCTTATTATCTATTTTAAGTATAGTATTTTGTATCTGCTAATTCCAAACTCCTAATTTATCCCTCCCCCACTCCCTTTTCCCTTCGGTAACCATAAGTTTGTTTTCTATATCTGCAAATCTGTTTTGTAAATCAGTTGATTTGTATTGTTTTTTTTAGGTTCCACATGTAAGTGATATAATATTTGTCTTTCTCTGTCTGACTTACTTCACACAGTATGATAATCTCTAGGTCCATCCATGTTGCTGCAAATGGCAATATTTCTTTTTTTTATGGCTGAGTAATATTCCATTATATATATATGCCACATCTTCTTCATCCATTCATCTGTTGATGGACACTTAGGCTGCTTCCATGTCTTGGCTATTGTGAGTAGTGCTGCTATGAACATTGGGGTGCATGTATCTTTTCGAATTAGAGTTTTCTCTGGATATACGCCTAGGAGTGGGATTGCTGGATCATATCTATTCCCCTCTTTTTGAATGGAGGTGTCTATTGTGGTTATCCTGTCCCTTTTCCACCATGGTATTGTTGGATGCAGGTGGGACAGATAATTTTTCTTTTTAGTTCACAGGTCTTTGCAAATAAGGGCTGCACTTGAGAGACCACCCTTGAAGAGCTTCAGTTGCTCCTGGACCTTATTTAACTGACAAAGTCCCGGACTTTGACCTGATGCCATAAAAGTACGAGATTTTAGGAGCTCTGAAGAGTGAGTATATTTTGCACATTGGAAGGATGTGAATTGCTGTGGCCAGAGGGTAGACTAAAGTAGCTAGTTTCCAAAGATTGTCCCCCACAAATACCTCTCCTACAAGTATACTTGCCACTCTTCACATTAAGAGATGGAACTTATTTCCCTTTCCTTGAATCTAGACTAGCTTTGACCAGTAGGTTGTAGACAAAGTGACATTCTAGGTCTTCTGGAACTAGACCTTAAGAGAACTGACAGCTTCCACTGCCTATTGCTACTGAAATGCTCCCTCTTTGAACCCAGCCGCCATGCTGTGAGATGCCTGAGTGACAGAGAAAGGCCATGTAGAGAAGGACTGAGGTGCCCTAAGCAACAGCCCTGGCTGACTAGCACCAAATGTCAGCCAAATGAGTGAGGCCGTTTTGGATCTTCTAGCAATCCCAGTGCCTAGCCTAGCAATTCCACCCAAAGCAGAACTACCCAGATAACCCACAGACATGTGAGGAATACTAAATATTTGTGTTAAGCCACTAAGTTTTGTTTGTACAGAAGACTATAGTTGAAGGGAACTAATAATATCTGTAGAATGCTTTCATCTTGTGCCAGGTAACCTGCTTGCTGCTGTACACACCATTTTCGTTAGACCTCATAAAACCTTTGTGAGGAAGATGGTGGTAGGATCAGGAAACTGAGGCTGAGACAAATAAGATGGTCCAAATGACATAGCTAGTAAGCGGTAGTACCAGAATTCAGGTCTAGGTTATCTGGCTCCAAAGCCTGTATTCTTTTTAGTATGCTGTGACACTCAACAATATTTTATAATTAATAGGCAAACCTCAGGTTTAACATAGAGAAAAATATGATTGGTGATTTTAAACAATATTACTCTGGAAACCTTGTTTATATTAAGTCCTAGCAAATTCTTATTTTATATACCATGCTAATGCATAGAATGCCAAATCTTTGCTTTATCATAGTCTCAATTAATAGACTTTTATTGAACTTAATTTCCTCTTTTAGCATGTACTATTCAAATAACAGGGAGATATGTTCCTTGCTTATATTGATAATAAATTTTAATTATATTTCTATGGAAAAATCTTTCATTTTGCTACTTATGGAATTCTTTGATTGGTTTAATGTTGTCAAAAATCTATTCATTACATTTCACTTTCTTTAAAGTTAATATTTGTGGCATATATAGAAAATGCAACAGAAGATAGTTATATTTGATAGGCACAACATTCCTGAGATTCTGACTTAAAAAAATAATGTGGATTAGAACAATAACACTAAAAAATCTTCAAAGAGCTTGAAATACCTGCTTCAAAGCCCCATATCTAAGATGGAATCTGTGGTTAAAGAATAGTGACATTTCTATTCTTTCCCAAGATAGCTCATTTCAATTTATTCACAAATGATTATGTAGTTATACTTAGCTAACAATTCTATACAAAGGAGTCTCTTAGCATTCTTTTTAGCAGTATAGTTCTATACAAATGTGAGCAATGGTTTTGGCCAAATTTTTCCTTTTATTTGATTGCTCTAGACTTTCACAATTTCATAGTCTGGCTCTTAGCATTATTTTCCAGTTGCTAGGGATTTTACTACATTTTGCATGCATTCACAGAAATATTGATGGAGACAACAGTGGTGAAAAGTCTGGCAGGCTGGTTCCTTTAGGGTCTTGTCTCTGTCCACTGCCGCCATGAACCCCTTGCTCTGCCCTAGCCACTGGCAGCTCTTTATTGTGACTTTGTGAGTGAGTGGTATTCTTGCATGTCTCTGAGACTTGCTCCCCATGTCATTAATCTCAACTCAGCCTTTACAATTCAGCACAAGTGTCCCCTACTCCAGTAAGCCCTCCATCATTGTCGGTCTTGGTGCCATACTGCATTTACTCACCCCCAGTTTAACCCTCACTTATTACACTGTGATTCCTTTGTCTCTTTTCCCCATTATGCTATGGAACCACTGAGGAAAGCAACTGCATTTTATCCATCTTTATCTTCCCATCCCTCAGCAGAGTACCTGGCACAGCATTAGATTCAATAAATGCTTATTAAAGGAGAGAATGAAAGGGAAGCCTGTCCGTCGTAGAAAGAAAAAAAAAAATCAAGCCTTAGAAAGGCACCTTCAAGGAGATCCACAGAAAAACACACTAACTTACTTTCTCTTTCAAACAGCTTTATTGAGAGATAATTCACATGCCCTGTAATGCACTTCTTAGGGTTATTTATGCTATGACAAACCCCTGGAGGTAGTTACAATTTATTCTCCTTCAGACTCTTGCATATACCACAAATGCTGGTGTTTTTTTTTTAACTGTTTTTTTTATAATGACAGTTTTCAAACATACTGAAAAATATTCAACACTTAAAATTCTCAGACCTCCTTTTGTCTAGCACAGTGGTTCTCAAACTTTAGTTGCATCAGAATCAACTGGAGGGTTTGTTAAACTATAAATTGCTGGGCCCTACCCTCAGAGTTTAGAAATTAGCATTTCTAAACTCTGAGGCATGGACATATATACACTGCCAAACGTGAAGTGGATAGCTAGTGGGAAGCAGCCGCATAGCACAGGGAGATCAGCTCGGTGCTTTGTGATCACCTAGGGGGGTGGGATGGGGAGAGTGGGAGGGACGGAGATGCAAGAGGGAAGAGATATGGGAACATATGTATATGTATAACTGATTCACTTTGTTATAGAGCAGAAACTAACACACCATTGTAAAGCAATTATACTCCAATAAAGATGTTAAAAAAAAAAAAGAATTCTAAAAAAAAAAAAAAAGAAATTAGCATTTCTAACAGATTCTCAAATGATGCTACCGCTGCTGGTCTGGGGACCACTTTTGAGAATTTTTGGCCTAGCAGTTTCAACAATTATCAACATTTTGCCATATCTATCATTTATCACTCCCTCTCTTCCTCCCTCTTTCCTTTCTCTTCTGTATTTCTAAAAGCAAATGTCTGACGTTTCTCTATCATTTCACCCTTAAATAGTTCTGTGTATATCTAAACAATAAGGACTTAAAACAACATATTATAATATCACACCTAAAAGTTAACACTACTTCATTAATATCTCTCATTGATAATGATCACATTTTTCTAATTATCTCAAAAACACTTTTTATGGTTGGTTTGTTCAAATCAGTATTAAAACAAGGTTAACACATTCCATTTTGTTGTGACTAAGTCTCTTTTAATCTAGAACAGTCGTCTTTCCCTTTTTTATTTTCTCATGCCATTGACTTGTTGACAAAATCAGGTCAGTTACCTTGTAGAATGTCTTACCTTCTGGATTTGGATAATTGCTTCTTCATAGTGTAATTCAACTTGTCCTCCCATCCACTGTATTTCCTGTAAACTGGAAGTCAGGACTAAAGGTTCAATTAGATTCAGTTTTAGCTTCTTTAGCAAGAATATCTCGTAGGCGATGCCACGTAAGTTATGTTGCGTCACATCAGGAGGCATATAACATCTGGTTGTTCTACTTTTAGTGATGCTACATTGATTGGTAGATTCAAGTGGTAACAGCTTAATCATTGTAAAGTGAACTACCAACCTTTCTCCTTAATAGTTTTAATCATCCATTGATAAGCACAGCCTATACCACAAAATAGTGTTTTTCTAATTCAATCATTCTGTTTACATTTATTTTTAATTTTTATTTTTTAAATTAATTAATTTATTTATTTATTTTTGGCTGCTTTGGGTCTTCATTGCTGCGTGCAGGTTTTCTCTAGTTGTGGCGAGCGGGGGCTACTCTTTGTTGAGGTGCGCGGGCTTCTCATTGCGGTGGCTTCTCTTGTTGCAGAGCACGGGCTCTAGGCACGTGGGCTTCAGTAGTTTTGGCACACGGGCTCAGGAGTTGTGGCGCATGGGCTTAGTTGCTCCGAGGCATGTGGGATCTTCCCGGACCAGGGCTCGAACCTGTGTCCCCTGCATTGGCAGGTGGATTCTTAACCACTGTGCCACCAGAGAAGTCCCTCTGTTTAAATTTATTAACTGGGTTTCCCTCCTCAATTAGGGTAATTTAGTGTATTTTGTAAAGGATGGGCAGGATAAATTCTTTTCCTTTATTTTTTAATTAAAAACAAAATTTTTTTTGGCCGCACTGTGTGTGGCATGCAGGATCCTAGTTCCCCGACCAGGGATCAAACCCGCACCCCCTACAGTGGAAGCATGGAATCCTAACCACTGGACTGCCAGCGAAGTTCCTCTTTTCCTTTAGTTTTTAATTTTCAAAGTAAGGACTCGGTGCCTGTTGTTACTAAGTCGTGTCGTTCCTCAAATTCATATGTTGAAGTCCTAAGCCCCATTATGTATTTGGAGATGTCTTTAAAAGGCAATTAAGTTAAAATGTAGTCATTAGGGTGGTCCCTAATACAACAAGACTGGTGTCCTTACAAGAAGAGGAAATTCAGACACAGATATACACAGAGGGAAGGCCACGTGAAGACACTGGGAGAATGTGGGCCTCTGCAAGCCAAGGAGAGAGGCCTCAGAAGAAATCAACCTTGCTGACACCTTTGGATTTCTAGCTCCCAGAATTGTGAGAAAAAAAATTCTGTTGTTGAAGCCACCTAGTCTGTAGTATTTTGTTATGGCAGCCCTAGCGAGCATACAATGCCCTAGCTACTTGTAATGGTGACCAGTAATTTTTTGTATATTTATGTAATTAATTAGCTAATTAATTAATTAGCTTTCTTTCTCTTTTTCATATCATTATGAATGCATGGATTTTATACATTCAACATGTTTCAATTTGTTGCAATCATTTTTCTTTTGGATGTTTAAATTGTTCTGTATTTGGCTAGAGGGAGCCTAGAGGAAATTGACTTTTGTGTCATTTTGATATGATCCCAACAGTCTTTGATAACTTCCTTGCTTTCAGGTAGAAGGCATCCTGGGCTCATTTTATACATTTTGGATCCCAACACATTAACATAATCATTTGCTCTATAATGTCCATAAAATAGTTTCAAAGTGATCCAAGTATTTTTCACTAATTAGACTACTAGATGAAATTTAAAATTTATCTTTCTTTTTGTCCTTAGAATACCTATTTCTAAGAATATATACTCAAAGTCTTATGTTCTAGAGACTTCCCCGGTGGCGCAGTGGTTAAGAATACACTTGCCAATGCAGGGGACATGGGTTCAATCCCTGGTCTGGGAAGATTCCACATGCCTCGGAGCAACTAAGCCTGTGCACCACAACTACTGAGCCCGCGTGCCACAGCTACTGAAGCCCACGCGCCTAGAGCCCGTGCTCTGCAACAAGAGAAGCCACTGCAATGAGAAGACTGTGCACCGCAAGGAAGAGTAGCCCCCGCTGGCCGCAACTAGAGAAAGCCCGCACACAGCAACGAAGACCCAACGCAGCCAAAAATAAGTAAAAAATTAATTAATTAAAAAAAAAAAGACAAAGGCTGCAGAAGCAGCAAAAGAAAAAAATAGGTAAATTGGACCATATCAAAATTTAAAAAAAAAGAAAATACTCTTCTTCAAGCTGTAATGAGAACTGAAGTTAAAAGACAGATGAAATGGGAAGAAGCACAGTTCTGGGATTTCATCTTCCTACTTACATGCATCATTTAATAGTTCACCAATGATTTTACAGCATTTCATCCAGGATTCCCTGAATAAACTGTTTCCTGATGAAACATTTTAATCACTGCATCAATTTAGATAATCCTGGTCATGTCATAAACACTGAAGCCTTAATGTTTCAGGATCTTGTTTGTCCTTGAATATCAAAGCCTACAGATATACTGAATATGTCTTCCAATAATGTTAATAGTCCTATTTACTGAACTGAAATATTCATGATTAAAAAAAGAAATCCTAGCCAGAAGTTCCCTTTGAGGTCAATTGTTTTTACATGAACTATTTGAGTTAATCTTTTGTTCCAGTTAAAAGCACACACAGACATGGGTGCACACGAACACACATATACACACCCCTTTCTTCTTTATCTATACTGTTAGACTGCATCATTTACTATATGTAAAACATCATTTGGCTGCTGTGTGACAAGCATGTTTAAATACAAAGTGCATCTGGAATCAGATGGAATTGTTTTTTTCTTTCCTAATAGTTAGGTTATTGCCTAACAAAGAGACGGTAATAAAATTGTCTAAACTTTTATGGATTTGGTGTCTTTAGCTACAAAAGTAACACTTACCTATAGAATTAGTAAATTAGGTCCCAAATATAAAGTGGCTAGGACAGTATCTGGCACACAATAAGAGTTTAATAACTATCTTCATTCTCTACCTAAAAACCTCTTAGGACAACTGGAAGCAGAAAAAAAATCACTTGATCTTGAAGATGACTGTGAGTACAGGGCTACTTCCCCTCTTGATTCTTAGATCATTGTGTGCAATCCAGCTCTACTTTAAAGGAGCACCAACATGAGCTGTTATTGCTTCAGCTGGCCAGGAAGCCAAAGTGTTAAGCAGTCTTTTAAGTCCTGTTAATTTGTATAAGGCACAGAGGTAATATAAAACAGTGGCTGGCCTAGTCACAGGTTCTCCTATCAGCTGTCAGACAGGATATCCTAAAGATAGCTTCTAGAAGGAGATTCCTCAGTAATTTTCCAAGGTCACTCAAGAAAACCTACATGTTTCATCCCACTCTTTGGAGATCTTTCCCTCCTTGTGAAAAGGCATTTTCTCATCCAGGGTAAAATGAAGCACAAGACTATTAATTCTAAATTTCATCTTGGTAGTGAGACATCTGGTGGGAGCAATGCTTTCCTTAGGTTGGTACTCACTTTTTTTTTTCCTTGTTAAATAATCATTTTTGTCATTAGGTAGTTGTTAAAAAAGCAAGGGAAGAGAGCATTGTTCAACAGATTTCTGCTGCAGCAAAAAGTACTCCTCCTAAATCACTACTTAATAGCAACTTTCAAAGAGTTGATCTCCTCAGAGCACATGCTCCAAGAGGTTTTAATGTGTATTATATGAAAATGCATGTACCCATTTGGTAATGCTGGGTTAAGGAGATTTAACAGGTCTCTTTATTGCAGAATTTCTCAGACCCTTAAATATATTAATGTATATTACAGTCTCCCAAGGAGGGATGCAGGATGCAGCACTTCCTGAACTTATCTGATCCTAGATCTGTTGTTCCACAGAGCAGTGTGGAGGATCACTGTTACAGAGAATACACTCTGGGAAATAATGTCCTATCATTTAAAACTACAGGTAAGAGGAACATTGGACCAATGGGCCCCTAATGTACATTAATCATTTTCAGGACAGTATAAGTTATTCTTTGTTTTGGCTATTGCAACCGTTGTTTGGCTGTAAGAAATAGAAACCCATTGCAAACCAATTTAAACAGAGGATGGAAGTCTTGGTAGAACACAGCGCTTTAGCACAGAGTCCAAAGTCAGAAAGTATACAGAGTTTTAGGAGGACTAGACTGTGACTTGAAAGTCAGAACTTGTGATTAAAGGACCATGTGGGTGATTGATTACCTACGCTTTTTTCCTGCCTGCCTGTTTTTTTCTTTCTTTTGAAGAGCTTTGTCTATATTGTCAAGAAAGTGTCTGACATAGCCCTGATTCTATGTTCCCATTAAGCAGTATTTATTGCTATGTCCTAAGTCCAGCTTTTCAAAAGAAAGAGAATCTTGATAGCCCAGCTTGGATTGGGCTTTCACCCAACCCTAGAACAATCTGCTGAGGCTAAAATTCATGTGCTATAAATAGGAAGGTCTAGGCCTGCCCCCTCAGTTGGGTGAGGGGGATGGATTTTTCTTAGAAGGAAGGGGCCATGGGATGAGTAGGCACCACCAAAGTAACATTAGTCATGACTTCTTTATAAGAATCGTTTTAGAAAGAAGGGCAGCCTTGATTGCAGTATTTCATATACTGACAATAGCAAATTGATTTAGAAAGAATGTGCTTCATAGAATCTATTTGTGAATCTATTATGAATATTGTGTCAGGCATTATCACTATTTATTAATATCTAATTCTCCTCTACTTCTGGGTACAACGATCCCCTGCCCCTTGAAGTTTGATGTGGCCATGTAACTTCACTTGGCCAATGAAATGTCACTTCATGGGGGGAAATACTTTGATATAGAAGGATTTAGAGACCAGTGCAGCCTGCAAGTGCCAAGCCAACTCATGGACAGCTAGCAGAGCTCCAAGGGACTTCCTGTAAGAGAACTATTTTATTCTGTAACCCCTCTGACATTTTGGAGTTGTCTGTTATTGTATTATAATCTAGCCTATCCTGACTAGTACAAATATTCTCTGAAATGAGCCACACAGGTTCAACAATGTAATGAAGGTGAAATATTATCCTGAGCTGGTGCTAATATGAGAGGCCATAGTTTGGTGACCTAGGCCTATGGACAAGATTCCCCAGTTTCCAGTTAAATTGATGGGACTCTTGTGATACATTTTGGTAATCTTCACTTCTCATGACTGGAATTTTAAGTATCTTGTAAAGGTTAATAAAAATATTATTTTCACATGCTCTCATTATATAACACCATTAAGTGTTATCAGAAGAGGAGCAATTTTCTTCAGTGTTTTCTCAGTGAACTAGGTGTATCAACATTTATGACAATCAGATGACCACCAATGCCACTGATTTGTTTCAGAATTATCATTCTGTCCTCAAGCTGTTATCTTGAAAAAATGGTTCAGGAAGTATAAGTGGACATAGGTGCCCTTTTCTTATACAACCCTGATTTTGTCAGAGACCTATTCATAGCCCTCACAGTCAGGTGCCTCAGAGGAAGCTGAGCTCTACTCCAGTCCCAAGGTTGGGCTGAATGGTCTCAGGCTAACCCCATTTCCCCTGCCAGTGTTTGGTTCAAGTACAGGCATGAGACCCTACTTTGCCCAGTGGAAGAAGTCTGTTAGAGGGTTCCTAGGGCATATTTCCTTTTTTCTAAGAAAGAGTTACAGGAAGAGATGGTTTCTTCCCCTTACCCCCTCTGAATATTGTCATTTCAGGATGTGTTGCCTAGAACTGCCACAGCAGTCTTTTTGCTCTTAGCCTGATGATGAATCCAGAGGATGCCCAGAGATGACAGAGCTGTGATACAGAAAGAACCAGGATCCCTGAAAATAGTGTTGAGCTACAGAATCTATCAATCCTGAAGTTCTTCCTCTCTGGACTTTCTGTTACATAGGACAAATTTCCATTGAATCAGAATTGCTATTACTTGAGGCTAAAAGCATCCTAGCTAATACATTAATAATATGTTTGCTTTTTCAGGTTAGCATATGCCTTTTTATGTCGCCTCTGAGAAAACAGCATGTAAAATTTTCTTTTAAGACTTCCTAAATCTTTATTCATGAATTACGATAGAGATTAGATAACAAAACTCCAGTAGTTTCTGCGATAACTGGACTCTTTAATCAATCAGCATTCTTTCAAACACTATGAGCAATTCCAGAATACAGGGCAGATGATTAAACACGTTTTACTTCACAGGTAGCTTATGGTCAAATTTCAAAGATTCAAAATAATGATCTGTCAAGTGGAAGAATGAAAATTGAAAATCTGTTTCTTTGCTGATGCCTGACAGGGTCTGGGTACTGCTGGTACTAGAACAGGGAAAGGCGAGGATTAAGCACCACCTGGAACATAATATCAGAAGTCCTGCAAGTAAGTGAAAATCAGGGTGGTGGTGTATTTTAAATCGTGAAGTTGTAATCAAAGTACTTAGGTATTCTATAGATTTTTACCAAGTTCTTAGATAGTTATTTGTGTAATTACTTGTTTGCCTGCCCTGTTAGATTGCAAGCTCCTTGAGGGCAAGGACCATGTTTATCTTGTTCTTCTCTGCACCTCCATCACACAATTGTCATTTTTTTTTGTGATAAGAACATTTAAAATCTAGTCTTTTAGCAACTTTCAAGTATATGTATATAACACAGTATTGTTAACTATAATCACAATGCTGTGCATTAGATCCCCAGAACTTATTTATCTTCTAACTCCAAGTTTGTACCCTCTGACCAACATGTCCCCAACTCCCACCCCCCCCCCCAACCCCCAGGGTACTTATATTTTTGCAAGCTGTTCCCTTCCCCTGTAAAGTTATTCTCAGGACTCAATTTCCCTCTTAGTGTAGTTATTACTATTATTTTGTTATCTGTTATGCCTGGAACAGATGTGGATGAAGTTGACCAATACGTGTAGTCCAGCCTTGCCAGCCCATGATGAATGTGTCACTACTCCATTTTCCTCCTTTCCTCCTGAGCCTCTCTCTAAACTCTTCCTGTCTCCTGTCCCTTAGCTTTCTCTACAAGATCACTAAATCTCTGGATTTCCAACTGAGCTAGTCTGTATAAATTACTGACTCCAAACCACTCCCTAGATCCTTTGTGACCTTTGGTCAACTTACTTGATCCCTGGTCATTGACTGACACCTAGTAAGGTAAGAAACATTTTGAAAGCTAATAATAACAAAGAACAAAAAATATGAGCTCTACTTATTTTCATCCCATTGATATTTCCTTGGCAGCATCCTTATGTTGAGCTGATCTGATGGCCTATTCTCATCCTTTCTCTGACAGAGATCTTTTGCTCAATTTCCATTCTAGGGATTTCCCTGGTGGTCCAGTGGTTAAGAATCCGCCTTCCAAGGCAGGGGACACAGGTTCAATCCCTGGTTGGGGAACTAAGATCCCACATGCCATGGGGCAACTAAACCCCGTGCCGCAACTACTGAGCCTGCGTGCCACAACTAGAGAGAAGCCCGCAAAGAAGACCCAGTGCAGCCAAAAAACGAAAAAAAAAAATTTCCACTCTAGACCACTTCTGATTCTTTCCTCTAGGCTTCACTTAATCACTGAGCCCAACAGATACTAAATAGACTTCCCTTTGTGCAAAAGGCTCAAGGACAAGCTTTCCTATGTTCAAAGTCATTTTCTTAGGCTTGGCATTAGTGTTAACTCTTAATATCCTGTCTGTCTCACTGAGTCTTCATTTATCATGTAGAATAGAAGATACCTACCAGGGTTTTCTCTGAGACATGCCTGCTTCGTTAGTAGAGAGAGGTCATTCACAGAGATGTTTCTACTATGTGACCTCTACCCACCTAACCAAGGCTGACTGGACCCTTGGTAGAACTTTACCTAAACCAGGCCAATCAGATCCTCTTTCCCGTGAATATGAATTGACCCCCAGTGAGTGCGAGTGCATAGCATTTCCCCCAGTGAGTTGGAAATGGAGTCTTATTATTGGGCAACTGTTAGCAGCAGCTATTGGCCACTCCTGAAACTCTGCCTAGCTCACTGACATCTGTGTGACCTGCTCTGTCAAGGCACTTTAAAGGTGGTGAAAAGTGCAAGTAAAAGACGTAGCTGCAAATAGAGAAACAGGTAACTGACTCAAGGACTTGATAGTGTGAACTGAAGGGAATAGGTAGATCGCAGAGATATTGAGATTGAAGGAGCAAGATCTGGCTAAAAGACAGTGATAACTTGAAGATAATTCTACTACTCCACGACTGGGGAACATTTTTAATTAGTATTGGAGTGGCTGGTTGCTGGGCAGGTTGGGCTCTCTGGGATTCTTGAGCTTTTCAGGTAATGGTTCCTCTCTTTTCACAAGCAGCAGTGTGAAAGCCAACTATAGAACTTCACTACTAAACAGTAAACAATTTAGGAATTACTTTGTTAGGGCTATTCATAACCGTTTATACTGATGGTGGGTACAAAATGTGGGCTATTTAGCTTCCTTCTCTTTCGTAGCTACTGTGTACTCACACCCATTTTTATAAATACAAGGTATTGGTGACAAGGGAGCTAGATTGAGAGAATTTAAACAGTGCATATTTATCAATGACATAATGAAAAAATAATACAAAACCAAAATCAAATCAAGTTGCCCATGTCCTTGAGAATTTCCAAACTTATAGAAAAAGCTTTTAAACTTATCTCAGTAGATCACTCTCATAGGAAAGAGGAAAATGTTAATGCAATTTTATTATAAATAATGGCTCCGTTGCTGTTTATAAAAAGTCCCTATTAGAATTTTGGCTGAAAGGGAACAGATTTTTCCGTTTGACTGGGGCTTGAAATCTGGCTTCTGCCATTTGCCGGTTAGTTGTGTGACTCTATCCAAATTATATAACCTTTCTGATCTTGTTCCCACATCTGTAAAATGGGCATACCAGCCAACTCAGATCTTTTCCTTTATTAGAAACTAGTCTCTTTGAAAGAAGCTTCTAAAAAAAGTGTCACAATTTTTGGACAAGTATTGCATTCACTGCAACAAATACTTGAATGCTGACTGAAGGCCAGGACCTAAATGAATGAATTCCTTCTACAGATGGAGCCCATGGTGTAGTCAGGTAGGGGTGAGATGAGATGAAACCCTAATATTAACAATAGCTTTTATTACTATTTATGAGCCTTTCCTATCTGTGTTGGGTACTGTTACTACAAGGTTTACACACATTATCTCATTTGATCCTCACAATAACCTCCTAAGGTGGGTCTCAATAGCCTCATTTTATCCCAGAGGAAACTGAAGCCCAGAGAGGTTATTTTGGTCAGGGTCAAACGGCTAATGGGTAGTGGAATCCAGATTGGAACCAACGTTTCCCAAATTCCAAAGGCTTCTGCTCTTAATCCTCCAGAGGAAAAGGAGCGGGAGTGTGTGTGGAAACTGGCTGTGTTAAACGCATTCTGGGATCCAGTGCCTGTAAAACGCCTGAAAAATAAGGCGACGAAGGACTCCTTAGATCATACCCTTAACCCTTTTTTCCGTTAAGAAAGTTTAACAGCTTCTCACCATCTGGATTGACTGAAAAGCGTTATAGGAAAAGAAGGCGAGCTGGGGCCGTGGTCCCCGAGGACTCAGCTGGCGGCCAAGCGGGGCTGGCGCGGCTGATCGCCAGACCTCAGGCGACCCGCCTCCGCGCGGGCGGTCAGGCCGAGGGTGCTTCGAGGTGAAGCGGCGGGTGAAGTGCGGGGCTGGAGGGCAGCGAGCGAGCGTGTGCGGGAAACGCGGGGCGCGCACCGGGAAGGAAGCTGAGATCCGGGGCCGAGAAGCCCCACGTGTACGGCGGGCGGAAGACGCGCGCTTCTGCGTGTCACCGGCTCAGGCCTGCAAGGATGGTTCTCCAGCTCCCGCCAGCTCGGGCGCCGCGCGACTCCTCCCACCCTCTCCCGCCTCCCGCGGCCAAACCAATGGGCGGGACGGGGGTTGGGGTGAGCGCGGGGCGGGGCGGGGCGGGGCGGGGCGCGCGGCTTGCGCGCAGGTGCAGCCCGGCGCCCGGCCCGCCTGTTCCGCTGCCGCCGCCGCCGCAGCCGCCGCCGACGTGCATTCCGCTCGGCGGAGGGGCCGGGCCTGCGCTCTCTCCTCCTTCCTCCCCGCCTCCGGCTGCCGGTAGGACCCGTTTCCCGCTGCCGCTGGGAGCCTGTGTCATCGCCCGCCCTGAGCACGGTGAGGTCCTCAGGGAGCCTGCGGGCGCGCCCCCCGCCGCGTCTTTGACTCTGTGGCCCGTTGCTCTGAGGCCGGCGTCCCGCCAGGGCCGGGTGGCCGGCCTGGGCTGAGGGCGGCGTGGAGCGTGTGGATGAATGAGGCGCTTTCGGACTAGGCCGCGCGTCCCGGGAGCGGCCCACGCCTCACCCGGCACGCTCTGGGGAAAGCCTTCTCCGGAGGCGGGGACGGCCAGTGGCCCAGTCCAGAGGGGGAAGATGTTGGGTGGGACCTCGCTTTGGCTGGGCGGCCAGCCACTCCTTGGTAGGAGGCCAGAGGACTGGAAAGTCTCTGCTCGTGCAGCTGTGCTTCGGAGACCTGGGGTTTGGCTGGGAACAGGTGTGAGTTACGACCCTGAAAAGGGAGATTCCCGGCCCTCGGGAATCAGAGGCTGGATTATCACTTCATGAGCAGGGCCTCAGCGTGGCCCCGGGAGGTTCAACTGGAGCCAGAAGATAGGGATAGTTTTAGTTCCCAGCTTATAAAACGTGAGGTTAGCAGTCCTCATGAGTTCAGTTTGCAGTACTAAAGTCGGCTCAATTTTGCCCGGAGAAACTTAGAGCCAGATTGTCAGGGACCGAGAAAGTTTCGACCTGTGAATAAAAAGGCTTAGTAGATCCATTTACGACTAGAAGTAACCAAAAGGTAGATTCAGGAGGTTGTTTATGAGGACTGATGAGTCGTACCTACAGTGCCAAAGGTGGAAGAGACTTGTTGGAAAGACCTTGATACCGGCGTGTGTTCATTCACGCGAAAAATGGTGCTTGCGGGCGAAATGGGAAAGAACAGGTTCCAGATTGAGGGAATGGTTTGGTGGGAGGTGACTCGGTTGCTAGTGGTTCTAGAATGGATTTTCTTTGACACTCTTACCTGTGCTCCTGCTTCCAAATGCTTTCATTCATATAACCACATGTCAGGTTAAGAAAATGTTTTTTGAACAGTCTGGATGGAAGATTGGCAGCTAAATTTTATTTTTGATTTTTGGTGCCACATATTTTTAGATCAGTTTTCCAGGACTTCTCAGGAGTGACTGCTTTGACAACTATCAGAATCAGATCTGTTAACAGAACTTTTTTGTTTTCATTTTTGTTGAAAAATAAATTGTGTCAGTTTTAGATTGATATATACAGTACGCTGTATTCTTAATCTATTATTCAATAATATATTGTGTGTGATGAAATGTGTTTTTGGTCAATGGGGACAGTAAAAAGTTTTGTTCATATGTATGTTTGTTTTGACATTTCAGATGCCCCCCAAAAAGGGAGGTGATGGGATTAAACCACCCCCAATCATTGGAAGATTTGGAACTTCCTTGAAAATTGGTATTGTTGGGTTGCCAAATGTTGGGTAGGTGAATGTTGGGCTTTTCTCATTTTCGTTTTGTAAATACTTTGGGTCTTGTTGTAGAAATGGGAACTCATGAGGTAATAAAAATTTAAATTGAAGAAAAGAGGCTAAGAAGCTGGACTGTTAATATGTTGCAAAACAAGATTTTCATTTACACTTACCTTATTTTTGGTTTTCTACACAGATACTGGGTTGAAACTTGAGTTACTTATATTGTTTGTTTTGCTAAACTCAGAGGAAGAAGCAGTGGGAGTTTAAACATCAAGTTGAACCAGATCAGCTCTGGTTTGCCAGAAACACTGTTGGGAGATATACAGTATTGAATTTATGAGGAATTAGAGTAGTTTAAATTAGATTTTCATGCTGGCTGGCTCCGTAGGGTACTTAGGCTGGCTACCAGAGGCCATGCAGTAGGATACTTTAGGAAATAGTTTTAAAAGCCTCATTATAAATTTGATTAGATTTTTGGGAGATCAGGGATCAGATGGCTGAATTTTTACTAGAAAAGAAGGTGACAAGTTTGAACTTAATATTGGAAGTTGTGCGCTAAAAGGGTATCTGTTATAAAGTGGCTAAATCTGAAAGTTGTGAGAATAAAATTTTGAGTTTTGTAATGTTTAAAATTAAAGTGAATTATTACTGCAAATAAGACTAATTAGGAAATATTTGTGGGGTTTATTATATAAATCTGTACACATGCAACTTGGTTGTTCAAAGTCTGCTTTTTTCATTATTTGCCCTTCTATTTTAATACCTTTTACTAACCTTAAAATGTAAAATGTCTCAGAAGTGATTAGAGTGTACTAAGGAGTAACAGATCCAATATGGATTTATTAAGGTGACGGAAAGTATTCTGGAATGTGCTTTAGGCTTTTAGATTGGTGGCAGGTAGGACAACCATGTTCTTTCACGTGTTCCTAGGAGCCCCTGTCATAGAGATTGCTTAGTGAATGGAGCATGGTACCAAGTAAGGCAGTTCTGAAATTCTTGTAATGTAAAACATGACAAGTGGGGCTGTCCTAATTTCAGTCTGGAGCTGGAGAGGTTTGCATTTTGAGGAGGTTTCCTGCTGTGATATAGGCTGCTTGCAAAGTAAGACTAAATAGAGAGTGGGAATATAAGCAAAACAGATAATTAAGCAAAGTACTGTAGGGTGCTGTCAATAAACTTGAAAGCAAGATATGATCGTTATGTATGTTGTGAGCTTTATTGCGTTAGCAAGCAAGGCATAGTTTTTAGATATTAACATACTTCTCTCATTCTAGAATCATTGCAGTCAATGCAGCTTGACTTTAAATGGGACTGCTTTAAAATGGGCCATCTTAAAAAGTGTTTCCTGTATGAGTTTTTTAGCATAGAGCATAATAAAGTCAATATATATGAAAATAACCTAGAATATATATATATTTTTTAATAAATTTATTTATTTTATTTTGTTTTTATTTTTGGTTGTGTTGGGTCTTCGTTGCTGCACGCGGGCTTTCTCTAGTTGCGGCGAGCGGGGGCTACTCTTTGTTGCGGTGTGTGGGCTTCTCATTGCGGTGGCTTCTCTTGTTGTGGAGCACAGGCTCTAGGTGTACGAGCTTCAGTAGTTGCGGCACACAGGCTCAGTAGTTGTGGCTCGTGGGCTCTAGAGCACAGGCTCAGTAGTTGTGGTGCACGGGCTTAGTTGCTCCGCGGCATGTGGGATCTTCCCGGACTAGGGCTCGAACCCGTGTCCCCTGCATTGGCAGGCGGATTCTTAACCCCTGGGCCACCAGGGAAGTCCCAGGATTTTTTTTTTTTAGAGCAGTTTTAGGTTCACAGTAGAATTGAGGGAAGGGTACAGAGATTTCCGATATATCCTCTGCCCTTACACATGCATATCTTTCCCTATTATCAACATCCCGCACCAGAGTGGTACATTTGTTACCATTGATGAACCTCATTGACACATCACCCAATGTTCATAGTTTACCTTAGGGTACACTCTTGGTGTTTTACCTTCTATGGATTTGGACAAATGTATAAAGACCTTTGTCCACCACTATAGTATCATAGAGAGTTGCTTCACTGCCCTAAAAATCCTTTGTGCTCTGCCTATTCACGTACCCTCCCCAACCACTAATCTTTTTACTGTCTCCCTACTTTGGTCTTTTTTAGAATGTATTTGGAATTGTACAGTATGTAGCCTTTTCAGATTGGCTTCTTTTACTTAGTAATATGCATTTAAGTGTCTGCCATGTCTTTTCCTGGCTTAAATAGCTCATTTCTTTTTAGCGCTGAATAATATTTCATTGTCTGGATGTACCAGTTTATTTATCCATTCACTGACTGAAGGACATCTTGGTTGCTTCCAAGTTTTGGCAGTTATGAATAAAACACTTGCTATATAGCCAAATAAATAAATATTTTAAAAATTCATTAAAAAAAAAACTACTTGCTATAAACATCCATGTGTAGGTTTTTGTGTGGACGTAAATTTTCAGCTCGTTTGGATAAATACCAAGGAGCATGATTGCTGGATTGTATGTTCCTGTTGCACCATATCGTTGCCAGCATTTGGTGTTGTTAGTGTTCTGGATTTTGGCCATTCTAATAGCTGTGTAGTGGTATTCCATTATTGTTTTAATTTGCATTTCCCTGATGACATATAATGATGTGAAGCATCTTTTCTTATACTCATTTGCCATCTGTATATCTTCTATAGTGAGATGTGTGTTAAGGTCTTTGGCCCATTTTTTAATCGGGTTGTTTGTTTTCTTATTGTTGAATTTTAAGAATTCTTTGTATATTTTGGATAACTGTCCTTTATCAGGTGTATCTTTTGCAAATATTTTCTCTCAGTCTGTGGCTTGTCTTCTCATTCTCTTGATGTTTCTTTCACAGAGCAGAGGTTTTTCATTTTAATGAAGTCTACCTTATTATTATTTCTTTCATGGATCATGCCTTTGGTGTTGTATCTAAAAAGTCATTGCCATACCCCAGGTCATCTAGGTTTTTTTCTATCTCCTAGGAGTTTTATAGTTTTGCATTTTCATTTAGATCTGTGATTCATTTGAGTTAATTTTTGTGAAGGGTGTAAGATCTGTATCTAGATTCTTTCTTTTGGCATGTGGATGTCCAGTTGTTCCAGCACCATTTGTTGAAAAGACTATCTTTGCTCCATCTTATTGCCTGTGCTTGAGAAACTACATTTTGATATTTCGTCGTGGGACGGCTCTTCTTGTTGCTACCACTGCATGAGATGCAATTAGTTTCAGTTGAAGGTGTCAGAAAACCCCAAATAATTATGGCTTAAACAGAAGTTTCTTTTTTATGTAAAAGTGTACATTTTACAGTCATAGATTGGTATATTGACCTTGCTTTATGAAATCTTGGATACCCCAGCTCCTTGCACCTCATGCCTCAGCAATCCCAAGGGAATGGCCTTTCATTCTCATGGACCAAAGTTGTGAATTCCAGACAGCTGGTTACCCGAGGGGTGAAAGGACCAAACAACTTGCCCTGCAGTCTAAGAGGGATTTTTTTTTTTCCTGTAAGCTGCCACACCATACTTCTGGTAACATTCCTTTGTCCAGATATAGTCATAAGAATTTACTTTCAAGGAAGGCTAGGATATGTAGTCTTGATTTTGATGGACATATGTTCAGTTAAAAATTCTGTTACTATGAAAGGAGGAGAGAATGAATATTGGGGGACAACTGTATACTCTGTTCCATTACTCAGCAACTGCCTCAGGAGAGCATTTGTCTTGCTTAGTTGATACTTCTGGGAATGTCCTTTGGTCGTTGCTACAGCTTGCCTTTTCCCAATTTGCCAGAGTCCAACCACAAAGCTATGTACTGTCGTTGAGGAAAACATTGTAGGAAATGCTTTAAAAAAAAATCACAGGGTAATTATGTTCAGTGTTTTAGTTATCTATTTTTATGTAGGAAACCACTCCAAAAGTTTGTGGTTTAAAACGATAAATATTTATAATAATATTTCTCATGATTCTGTAGGTTAGCTGGGTGAGTCTACTGCTGGTCTCACTTGAGATCCTTCATGTGGCTGCATTCAGCTGGTGGCTAGTGAGGGTTGGAAGGTCAAGATCGCCATACCCACAGGGCTGGGGCCTTATCAGGGTTGGCTGGAAGTCTAGGGCATTTCTATCTTCCCTTACTTGGCTTCTTTCTCTCCAAGTGGTCTCCAGCCCAAACTTTTTTATAGCATGGTGGCTGACTCCCAAGAGAGTGAAAATGTGCCAGTGGTACAGAATGCTTCCACCTATTTCTTTTAGTCAAAGCAAGTCGTGACACCAGCCCAGAGACAAGGAGGGAAGGGAAATAGACTCAGCCTCTTGAGGGGAGGAGTGGAAAAGAACATGTGGCCATCTTTAATCCATTGCATTCTACTATTTTCCTAATATAGTTTTGTATGACACCCGTTTGTTCCCTGGAGAAGTCTTCCTGGCTCATTCTTAGCTTCTTGTTCTTACTGAAGAGGCTCCATTCTTGATTGCTTCGAGAAACTCACTGGAGGAAGATTAATCTCTAGGTGCTCAATTAATAATGCTCTTTTTAATGCATATATTTATTTTTCGTGCTGGCCAGTTTTTTTTCCAATATTTGATTATAAAAAATTTCACTTACAGAAAAGCCACTCAGTTTTTGTACAGAATAGTGTTTATTATATATACATTATATATAAGAAACAAGCAATTATGTATATTCTATCCTTGGGATAGATTATATTTTTCTTTTATAATTTAAAGTTTTAATAGTATCTTCCACTTACGACTATTAATAATTTGTTTTTTGCAGATTGCTTTCATGAACTAGTTTGAAATTGATGTGGAAATGAAGGTACAGCATGGTACAGATTGTGTATTTTAACTCTTTTGTAGGTCATTTAAGGCCTTTTAAAAATGTTTGCTTTTGACCAAAACTATAGCAAAAGGCAATAATGATCTGGTTGCCAAAGCTGGTACTCATTTTTTGTCCTTAACTTACTTAACCTCTCTGCCCTATTTGGCACTGTTGGTTAACTCCCCACCTCTCTCAACTCTTCCTTCAGTCTTTTGTGCTTGCTACACTTCCTGTGTTTGCGCTCTATATTAGGTTTCTGTCCTTGGCTGTCTTCTCTTTTATACTTTCTCCCTGGGCAGTCTCATCCTCTCCTGATTTTAATCATCTGTTGGCTTCTCTTTTCTAAATTTATATGTCCTGCTCAGGTTGCATCTGAATTCCAGATTCATAATATCTAACTGCCCTGAATATCTCCAGTTAAATGTCTACACCCGACACGTCTAAAACTGAGCTCATTGCCTCTTGCATTCCCTATCTTGGTTAATAATACTACTTTCCACCCAGATACTTGAGAGATTTATCTTTGCATCCTTTCCCCTCAGCTGTATTTTTCAGTAGGGCACCAAACCTGGTACCTGAATATCTCTCTGATCTATTTTCTTCACATCTTTTTGCCTCTCATTTCTTACTTGAATTATTCCAGAGGCTTCTTAAGTGGGCTTTCTGTCAGGGCATTATCTATAGTAAATCTTTTTTTGTTTTGCCCAGTGTTTTTTTGTTTGTTTTTGTTTTTTAAATTGAGATATAACATACACAGTAAAATGCGAAAACTTTAAATGTACATATCAGATTTTTACATTTTAATTCACCCATGTAACCAGTACCCACATCAAGATCTAGAACAAATCCAGTGCCACAAAAGACTTCCTTGGGGCTTCCCTGGTGGCGCAGTGGTTGAGAATCTGCCTGCCAATGCAGGGGACACGGGTTTGAGCCCTGGTCTGGGAAGATCCCACATGCCGCGGAGCAACTAGGCCCGTGAGCCACAACTACTGAGCCTGTGCGTCTGGAGCGTGAGCTTCGCAACAAGAGAGGCTGCGATAGTGAGAGGCCCGCGCACCGCGATGAAGAGTGGCCCCGGCTTGCCGCAACTAGAGAAAGCCCTCGCACAGAAACCAAGACCCAACACAGCCATACATACATACATACATACATACATACATACATACATAAATAAATATATATTTATAATTTAAAAAAAAAAAAAAAGACTTCCTCGTACCCCTTCCCAGTTGGTACTATCCTTCCTAGGATAACCATATTCCAACTTCTATTACCACATTGATTAGTTTGCCTGGTACAGATGGAATCACACATTATGCACTCTTTATATCTTTTACAAGTCAACATTATGCCTGAGAGAATATACACTATATTTACCCGTTTTGCTGTTGATGGGCATTTGGGTTGTTTCCTTTTTTTGCCTATTATGAATAGAGCTGTTTTGAACATTCATGTACATGTCTTTTGGTGGGTAGATCTAAGAACTCATTTCTGTTGGGTGAATGGATACACTTACCCCACTCACCCTATCCCCCGAACTCCCCACCTCTAGGAGTTAAATAGCTTTAGATACTGCCACATAATTTTCCAAAGTAGTTATTCTAATTTATAGTGCTGGTATTGTAAAAAAGAGTTCTAATTTCTCTTCATCCTCACTAGCACTTGGTATTATCATTCTTTTTCATTTTGGCCATACTTGTGTGTAGTATCATGATTGTTTTGCATACCTGTGATAGCTAATGATTTTGAACATCTTTTAATATGTTTACTGGACATCTTTTCTGAAGGATTTTTTTTTTTTTTTTTAGTAATGATTAGGTGTTTTTTTATTCTGGATATGGGTTCCTTGTTGGATATGCATTAGAACTACCTCTTCCTAGTCTGTGTGACTTTTTGCTTAAGAGTAAATAAAAATTGTTTTTGAAGTAGTTTCACAATTAAAAAATTTCACACTTGCAAAGCTAGTTAAAAAAATTCCTATATGAGGTCTGCTTACATTCCCCAAATGTTAACATAGTACAGTTATAAAAATCAGGAAATTAGCATTGATTTACCAGTTGTCTCACTAATGTCCATTTTCTGGTCCAGGATCTAATCCAGGATTATGTATGTGTTGCATTTAATTGTTGCTGTGTCCTTAGTTTCCTTTAACCTAGAACAGTTTCTCACTTTGTCTTTCATGTCCTTGACACTTTTGAGGAGTGCTGGCCACTTATGGTGGGCTCTTAAACCTTGGGGTTTATCTAATATTTCCTTGTGATTAAATTCAAATTATGCATTTTTGGATGCAGAAGTGACATGTGCTTCTTAGTACATTATATCAGGAAGCACACAATGTTGATTTGTCCTGTTACTAGTGATTTTAACTTTGATCACTTATCTAAGGAGGTGTCTGACAAATTTCTTCACTGAAAAGTTTACTATATTTTCCATTGCAGTTAATAAATATATCTTTTAGGGAGATACTTTGAAATTATGTAAATATTGTGTTTCTCATACTTTTGCCCCCCAGTTTTGGCGTGTATTAATGATTCTTGTTTGAAATAGTTATTATTGTGGTGTTTACCAAATGGAGATTTAAAAATTTCTGTTGGTCTTCTACATTTATAGAGGAAACAATTTATAGAAGGAACAATGGAAATTCTATTGTTTAGAATTCTATTGTTTAGAATTCTGTTGTAAAGAAGAACCCCCCATTTTCTCATGTAAATTACTTATAATTTGTTTATATCAGGATCAGTTTTTACTTTGTTGGTTATAATGCGTTACTGTTGTTATTTATTGTGTTGCTCAAGTTGCCAACATTTGGCCATCAGGAGCCTTCCTGTTCACTCGTATTACTTTTGATGTGTCCTCTATTTTTTGAGTATTTTCTAGTTTCTAGCTCCACATTATGTTCCAGGCTTATTTGCACTTTCTCTGTCCCAGCTTTGTAAGAAACAAATTTTTCTGTTGACATATGTTTTCATCTCTCTTGGGTGTATACTTAGGAGTGGAATTTCTGGGTTGTATGTAACTATATTTAACTATTTGAGGAACTGCCAGACTTTTCTAAAGCGAGTGTGTCATTCTGTGTTCTTACCAGCAATGTATGTGGGTTCTACTTTCTTCACATTCTCACCAATGCTTGTTATTATCTTTATTAAACATTTTTTAAATTGAGGTTTAGTTGATTTACAATATTATAGTAGTTTCAGGTGTGCAGTGAGTCTATTTTTTGTTATAATTCACTGGTTTGTTGTTTAGATTCCACATATAAGTGATAGCATACAGTATTTGTCTTTCTCTGCCTGACTTATTTCACTAAGCATAATACCCTCCAGGTCCAGCCACATTGTTGCAAATGGCAGAATTTCGTTCTTTCTTTTTTTTAATGGCTGAGTAGCATTCCATTTTGTGTGTGTGTGTGTGTGTGTGTGGTGTGTGTGTATCTCATGTTATCTTTATCCCTTTATCTGTTCATGGACACTTAGTTTGCTTCCATATCTTGGCTATTGTAAATAATGGTGCTATGAACACTGGGGTGTATGTATCTTTTAGAATTAGTGTTTTCATTTTCTTTGGATATGTACCTAAGAAGTGGAATTGCTGGATCATATGGTAGTTCTACTTTTAGTTTTTTGAGGAACCTGCATGCTGTTTTCCACAGTGGTTGCAGCAATTGATGTTCCCACCAACAGTGTACAGTGTTCCTTTTTCTCCACATCCTAGCCAATATTTGTTATTTGTGGTCTCTGATTGTTATCATCTTTTTAATTATAGCGAAGGCGTGAAGTGGTATCTCATTGTGGTTTTGAATTGCATTTCCTTGATGCCTACTAATATTGAGCATCTTTTCATGTGCTTATTATGCCTTCATTTTGGAAAGATTTTCGTTGGGAATTCCAGGAACAGTTTTTCTTTCAGCACATTGAAGGTATCTTCCATTTCTTCTAGCTTTCTAATGAGAAGTCTGTTGTCGTTATTATCTTGGTTTCTGTGTACATAATGTGTTGTGTTTTTTTTTTTTTTCCTATAGCTTTCTTTAAAATTTTCTCTTTACTACTGGTTTTCAGAAATTTGATTTTCATATGCATTGATGTGGTTTTCCTTATGCCTCTTTTGCTTGGGGTCTGTTGAGATTTTAGGTTTGTGAGTTTATGATTTTCATTAAATTTGTAAAATATTTGACCAGAGCATTTCTTCAAATGCTCTTTTCTCCCCCTCTCCTCCTTTCCCTTCCTCTCCTTCTGAGACTTTTATTACATATGGGTTAGTCCTCTAGGTAATATTCTACTGAAGCTCTGGTTATTTTTTTGTCCAATTTTTTTTCCCTGTGCTTCATTTGATAGCTGCTGTTGTTCTATCTTCATGTTCACTGATCTTTTCTGCAGTGTCTAATCTACAGTTAGGCACATCCAGTGTGTTTCATTTCAATTCAGTTTTTTCAGATATTGTATTTTTTGTACAATAGTTCTGTCTGGATGGTTTTCATATTTTCATTTAATGCCTCATTATCTTCATATTTACCTTTATATCCTTCAGAAAAAATTTTAAAAATCTATTACATTTATTTTAAGGTCCTCGTCTGCTAATTCCATCATCTCTATCTTTACTGGGTTTGTGTTTATTGACTTTTATCTTGCTTTGGATCTATATTTTCCTGCTTCTTTGCATGCCTGTTAATTTTTATTGGATTCCAGATGCTGGATTTTATGTTGAGTGCTGAATGTTATAGTATTCCTTTAAGGAGTGTTGGACTTTGTTCTGGCATTTAGTTTTTGTGTATCATTTTGATTATTTTGAGGCTGTTTATTATATTATGATGAGTTCATAATATTTTTTGCTCTGGTGCTACTTTAGCTCTGATACTAAGATGTCACTCTTTGAGGACTCTACCCAAATTCCCTTATATTATTATATCTTTCTCTGCTCTGGCTGGTGGGGATGTGAACTGTTCCAAGCTCTGTGTGAACCTGAGAACTGTTCACTGTGCTGCTTTTGAGTGTTTTTTTCTCCTGGCCTTTGGAGACTGAGCTTCTTCATGTACAAATATTACTGAGCCATATTCTTGAAGATACCTTCTGCTTATCTCCAGAGCCCTCTCTCTGTGCAGCTGCTTCCTTTCTAGTATACTGTCCTGTAAATTTTAGCTACTTTGGCCTGCTCAAACTCTCATCTCAGTCTCTTTAACTTGGCATGACTGCTGGGTTCTATTGGTTCCCCCTCCCTGTGCTGTGGCTTTGAAACCACCTTTAGGCAGTAAGCTAGGGTAGTTTTAGAGCTTAGTTCATTTGTTGTTCTCACAGGGAACACAGTCCTGTGCTACATACTGTCCTCTGTTTGAAAACTGTTTATTTCATGTTTTATCTGATTTCCTAGCTCTTTGTTTCAGGAGGGCAGTTCCATAAATAGAAGGGGAAGCAAAATTCCCCAATACCATTTAAATGAACTTAAATCTTATTGTATACTTGTCAGTATTCCAGGGTGCCTCCTCTTTCATGGAAATTCATGACTTGGGAATTATTTGTTTTCTTTTTTAATATGTTTTGAATAATCTTTTGGACAATGGATCTGCTCTCCCACTCACTCTTTACTGTTATCAACAGTAATTGTATACCTTAAAAGTACTTCATAATTTACTTTCTGTTAAATCTTTTAATTTTCATTGTTTATTTTTCAGAATTCTGGTCACTTTTTTTTTTTTTCTATTTTCACAATTTTTTTTTTTTTGCATTTTTTAAAATTAGTTATCCATTTTATACATATTAGTGTATATATGTCAATCCCAATCTCCCAATGCATCACACCACCCCCCACCCGCTGCTTTCCCCGCTTGGGGTCCATATGTTTGTTCTCTACATCTGTGTCTCAATTTCTGCCCTGCAAACCGGTTCATCTGTACCATTTTTCTAGGTTCCACATATATGCGTTAAATATACAATATTTGTTTTTCACTTTCTGACTTACTTCACTCTGTATGACAGTCTCTAGATCCATCCATATCTCTACAAATGACCCAATTTCGTTCCTTTTTATGGCTGAGTAATATTCCATTGTATATATGTACCACATCTTCTTTATCCATTCGTCTGTTGATGGGCATTTAGGTTGCTTCCATGTCCTGGCTATTGTAAATAGTGCTGCAATGAACATTGGGGTGCATGTGTCTTTTTGAATTATGGTTTTCTCTGGTTATGTGCGCAGTAGTGGGATTGCTGGGTCATATGGTAATTCTATTTTCAGTTTTTTAAGGAACCTCCATACTATTCTCCATAGTGGCTGTATCAATTTACATTCCCACCAACAGTGCAAGAGGGTTCCCTTTTCTCCACACCCTGTCCAGCATTTGTTGTTTGTAGATTTTCTGATGATGCCTATTCTAACTGGTATGAGGTGATACCTCATTGTAGTTTTGATTTGCATTTCTTTAATAATCAGTGATGTTGAGCAGCTTTTCATGGGCTTCTTGGCCATCTGTATGTCTTCTTTGGAGAAATGTCTATTTAGGTCTTCTGCCCATTTTTGGATTGGGTTATTTTTTTTTTAATATTGAGCTGCATGAGCTGTTTATATATTTTGGAGATTAATCCTTTGTCCATTGATTCGTTTGCAAATATTTTCTCCCATTCTGAGGGTTGTCTTTTTGTCTTGTTTGTAGTTTCCTTTGCTGTGCAAAAGCTTTTAAGTTTCATTAGGTCCCATTTGTTTATTTTTGTTTTTATTTCCATTACTCTAGGAGGTGGATCAAAAAAGATCTTGCTGTGATTTATGTCAAAGAGTGTTCTTCCTGGGGGCTTCCCTGGTGGTGCAGTGGTTGAGAATCTGCCTGCCAATGCAGGGGACACGGGTTCGAGCCCTGGTCTGGGAAGATCCCACATGCCGCGGAGCGACTAGGCCTGTGAGCCACAGTTGCTGAGCCTGCGTGTCTGGAGCCTGTGCTGCGCAACAAGAGAGGCCGCGATAGTGAGAGGCCCGCGCACCACGATGAAGAGTGGCCCCCACTTGCTGCAACTAGAGAAAGCCCTCGCACAGAAACGAAGACCCAACACAGCCAAAAATAAATTAAAAAAAAAAATTTTTTTTTTCCTCTAGGAGTTTTATAGTGTCCGGTCTTGCATTTAGGTCTCTAATCCATTTTGAGTTTTTTTTTGTGTATGGTGTTAGGGAGTGTTCTAATTTCATTCTTTTACATGTAGCTGTCCAGGTTTCCCAGCACCACTTATTGAAGAGACTGTATTTTCTCCATTTTATATCCTTGCCTCCTTTGTCATAGATTAGTTGACCATAGGTGTGTGGGTTTATCTCTGGGCTTTCTATCCTGTTCCACTGATTTATATTTCTGTTTTTGTGCCAGTACCGTATTGTATTGATTACTGGCTTTGTAGTATAGTCTGAAGTCAGGGAGTCTGATTCCTCCAGCTCCGTTTTTTTCCCTCAAGACTGCTTTGGCTATTTGGGGTCTTTTGTGTCTCCATACAAATTTTAAGATTTTTTGTTCTAGTTCTGTAAAAAATGCCATTGGTAATTGGATAGGGATTGCATTGAATCTGTAGATTGCTTTGGGTAGTATAGTTATTTTCACAATATTGATTCTTCCAATCCAAGAACATGATATATATCTCCATCTGTTTGTATCATCTTTAATTTCTTTCATCAGCATCTTATAGTTTTCTGCATACAGGTCTTTTGTCTCCTAGGTAGGTTTATTCCTAGGTATTTTATTCTTTTTGTTTCAATGGTAAATGGGAGTGTTTCCTTAATTTCTCTTTCAGATTTGTCATCATTAGTGTATAGGAATGCAAGAGATTTTTATGCATTAATTTTGTATCCTGCAAGTTTACCAAATTCATTGACTAGCTCTAGTAGTTTTCCAGTGGCATCTTTAGGACTCTATGTATAGTATCATGTCATTTGCAAACAGTGACAGTTTTACTTCTTTTCCAATTTGTATTCCTTTTATTTCTTTTTCTTCTCTAATTGCCGTGGCTAGGACTTCCAAAACTATGTTGAATAATAGTGGTGAGAGTGGACATCTTTGTCTTGTTCCTGATCTTAGAGGAAATGCTTTCAGTTTTTCACCATTGAGAATGATGTTTGCTGTGGGTTTGTCATATATGGCCTTTATTATGTTGAGGTAGGTTCCCTCTATGCCCACTTTCTGGAGAGTTTTTATCATAAATGGGTGTTGAGTTTTGTGAAAAGCTTTTTCTGCATCTATTGAGATGATCATATGGTTTTTTTCCTTCAATTTGTTAATGTGGTATATCACATTGATTGATTTGCATATATTGAAGAATCCTTGCACCTCTGGGATAAATCCCACTTGATCATGGTGTATGATGCTTGTAATGTGTTGTTGGATTCTGTTTGCTAGTATTTTGTTGAGGATTTTTGCACCTATATTCATGAGTGATATTGGTCTGTAATTTTCTTTTTTTGTAGTATCTTTGTCTGGTTTTGGTATCAGGGTGATGGTGGCCTCATAGAATGAGTTTGGGAGTGTTCCTTCCTCTACATTTGTTTGGAAGAGTTTGAGAAGGACAGGTGTTAGCTCATCTCTAAATGTTTGATAGAATTTACCTGTGAAGCCATCTGGTCCTGGACCAGATGCCTTACGTATTGAGGTGCTCTTATGTTGGGTGCATATATATTTATAATTGTTATATCTTCTTCTTGGATTGATTCCTTGATCATTATGTAGTGTCCTTCCTTGTCTCTTGTAACATTCTTTGTTTTAAAGTCTGTCTTATCTGATATGAGTATTGCTACTCCAGCTTTCTTTTGATATCCATTTTCATGGAATATCTTTTTCCATCCCCTCACTTTCAGTGTGTATGTGTCCCTAGGTCTGAAGTGGGTCTCTTGTAGACAACATATATATGGGTCTTGTTTTTGTATCCATTCAGCAAGCCTGTGTCTTTTGGTAGGAGCATTTAATCCGTTCAGGTTTAAGGCAATTATCGACATGTATGTTCCTATGACCATTTTCTTAATTGTTTTGAGTTTGTTTTGTAGGTCCTTTTCTTCTCTTGTGTTTCCCACTTAGAGAAGTTCCTTCGGCATTTGTTGTAGAGCTGGTTTGGTGGTGCTGAATTCTTTTAGCTTTTGCTTGTCTGTAAAGCTTTTGATTTCTCCATCGAATCTGAATGAGATCCTAGCCGGGTAGAGTAATCTTGGTTGTAGTTTCTTCCCTTTCATCACTTTAAATATGTCATGCCAGTCCCTTCTGGCTTGTAGAGTTTCTGCTGAGAAATCAGCTGTTAACCTTATGGGAGTTCCCTTGTATGTTATTTGTCATTTTTCCTTTGCTGCTTCAATAATTTTTCTTTGTTTTTAATTTTTGCTAATATATATATATATATTTTTATTAATTAATTTATTTATTTTTGGCTGTGTTGGGTCTTCGTTTCTGTGCGAGGGCTTTCTCTAGTTGCGGCAAGTGGGGGCCACTCGTCATCGTGGTGCGTGGACCTCTCACCACCGTGGCCTCTCTTGTTGCGGAGCACAGGCTCCAGACGCGCAGGCTCAGCAGCTGTGGCTCACGGGCCCAGCCGCTCTGCGGCACGTGGGCTCTTCCCAGACCAGGGCTCGAACCCGTGTCCCCTGCACTGGCAGGCAGACTCTCAACCACTGCGCCACCAGGGAAGCCCAATTTTTGCTAGTTTGATTACTATGTGTCTCGGCTTGTTTCTTCTTCGGTCTGTGCTTCCTGGACTTGGGTGACTATTTCCTTTCCCATGTTAGGGAAGTTTTCAACTATAATCTCTTCAAATATTTTCTCTGGTCCTTTCTCTCTCTCTTCTCCTTCTGGGACCCATATAATGCGAATGTTGTTGCGTTTAATGTTGTCCCAGAGGTCTCTTATGCTGTCTTCATTTCTTTTCATTCTTTTTTCTTTATTCTGTTCCGCAGTAGTGAATTCCACCATTCTGTCTTCCAGGTCACTTATCCGTTCTTCTGCCTCAGTTATTCTGCTATTGATTCCTTCTAGTGTATTTCTCATTTCAATTATTGTATTGTTCATCTCTGTTTGTTTGTTCTTTAATTCTTCTAGGTCTTTGTTAAACATTTCTTGCATCTTCACGATCTTTGCCTCCATTCTTTTTCTGATGTCCTGTATCATCTTAACTATCGTTATTCTGAATTCTTTTTCTGGATGTTGCCTATCTCCACTTCATTTAGTTGTTTTTCTGGGGTTTTATCTTGTTCCTTCATCTGGTACATAGCCTTCTGCCTTTTCATCTTGTCTATCTTTCTGTGAATGTGGTTTTTGTTCCATAGGCTGCAGGATTGTAGTTCTTCTTGCTCCTGCTGTCTGCCCTCTGGTGGATGAGGCTATCTAAGAGGCTTGTGGAAGTTTCCTGATGGGAGGGACTGGTGGTGGGTAGAGCTGGGTGTTGCTCTGGTGGCCAGAGCTCAGTAAAACTTTAATCTGCCTGTCTGCTGATGGGTGGGGCTGGGTTCCCTCCCTGTTGGTTGTTTGGCCTGAGGGGACCCAACACTGGAGCCTACCCTGGCTCTTTGGTGGGGTAATGGCGGGCTCTGGGAGACCTCATGCCAAGGAGTACTTCCCAGAACTTCTGCTGCCAGTGTCCTTGTCCTCATGGTGAGACATAGCCACCCCTGCCTCTGCAGGAGACCCTCCAACACTAACAGGTAAGTGTGGTTCAGTCTCCTATGGGGTCACTGCTCTTTCCCCTGGGTCCTGATGCAGACACTACTTTGTGTGTGCCCTCCAAGAGTGGAGTCTCTGTTTCCCCCAGTCCTGTCGAAGTCCTGCAATCAAATCCCGCTAGCCTTCAAAGTCTGATTCTCTGGGAATGCCTCCTCCCGTTGCCAGACCCCCAGGTTGGGAAGCCTGAAGTGGGGCTCAGAACCTTCACTCCAGTGGGTGGACTTCTGTGGTATAAGTATTCTCTAATTTGTGAGTCACCCACCCAGCAGTTATGGGATTTGATTTTATTGTGATTGCGCCCCTCCTACTGTCTCATTGTGGTTTCTTCTTTGTCTTTGGATGTGGGGTGTCTTTTTTGGTGAGTTCCAGTGTTTTCCTGTTGATGATTTTTCAGTAGTTAGTTGTGATTCCGGTGCTCTTGCAAGAGGGAGTGAGTGCCCGTCCTTCTACTCCACCATCTTGAAACTGAAGCCTGGTCACTGTTACTATACCATATAATTTCAGATTTTTTTTTTCGCTCATTTATTTATTTACTATTAACTATAGACTTTTTTGGATTTCACCAGTTTTCCCGCTTATGTCCTTTTTCTTTTCCTGTATAGACCTTTTAAAGGTCATGAAAAATTTCGTTTACTTTTGAAAGGTACTATTCAGGTATTTTGTATAATGTCTCTCAATTCCAGTTTGATGTTTTCTCATGCTGTGGACTTTTTCTTTATCCATTCCTCTGTCGATAGACATTAGGGCTGCTTCCACCTTTTGGTTATTGTGAATAATGCTGCAGTGAACAGGAGTGTGCAAATATCACTTTGAGATCCTGCTTTTAATTATTTTGGGTAAATACCCTGAAGTGGGGTTGCTGGATCACATGGTAATTCTATTTTTAGTTTTTTGAGGAACCTTCATACTGTTTTCCATAGCAGCTGTACCATTTTACATTCCACCAACAGTGTACCAGAGTTCTAATTTCTCTACATCTTGGCCAACACTTGTTTTCTGTTTTTTTGATAGTGACTATCTTAATGGGTGTGAGGTGATACCTCATTGTGGTTTTGATTTACATTTTCCTGATGATTGGTGATGTTGAGCATCTTTTCATATGTATCTTGGCTATTTGTTTATCTTCTGTGGAGAAATGTCTATTGAGGTCCTTTGCTACTTTTTAATGTTACTTTTTAAAGTTACTTTTGTTGTTGTTAAGTTATAGGAGTTCTTTATACATTCTGGATATTAACTCTTTATCAGACATGTGATTTGCAATTATTTTTTTCCCATTCTATAGGTTACCTTTCACTCTGTTGATTGTTTCTTTTGATGTGCAGTTTTTAAGTTTGATGTAGTCTCATTTTTTTTCTAATTTTGCTTTTGTTGCTTGTCCTTTTGGTGTCATATCTCAGAAATAATTGCCAAATCCAATGTTACAAAGTTTTTCCCCTACATTTCCTTCTGTGACTTTTATGGTTTTAGGCTCTACCTTTAGGTCTGTAATCCATTTTGAGTTAATTTTTGTGTATGGTGTAAGGTAAGGGTCTTCATTCCTTTGCATGTGGCTATCCAGTTTCCTCAGTGTCATTTGTTGAAGAGACTGTCTTTTCCCCATTGTGTGGTCTTGATACCCTTGTCAAAGATTATCTGACTGTATATGGGAGGATTTATTTCTGGGCTCTTATTCTGTTCCACTGGTATATGGGTCTATCTTTATGTCAGTTCCACACTATTTGGATTACTGTAGTTTTATAATATATTTTGGTATCAGGAATCACGCAATAGACTTTTGGGAAGAACACTGTGGAGGTGAAGTGCCTTTCTCATTGTGTCATATTGAGGAGCTATATGATAGCAACATGATTTATCACTGGTGATGTTAACCTTGATCACTTGGTTAAGGTGGTGTCTGCCAGATTTCTCCACTGTAAAATTATCCTTTTTCTTTTTGATAGGCTGTTCCTTAGAAGCAAGTCACTAAGTCCAACCCATGCTCAAGGGGAGGGGAATTAAGCTCCACCTCCTGAAGGAATGAGTATCAAAGAATTTGTGGACATTTGTTAAAATCACCACAGTAATTAATTAATATTATGGGGGAAAGGTATTTTGAGGCTATTTAAATATTTTGTTTCTTCTTAAAGTTTCCCCAACTAAACTTTATCATTCCTTAGTGGATTTTGCCTGCAGCAATTATTAGTGTGGTGTTCTAATGGTGATATTGTACTTCCCTTATTCCTTTTACGTTTATTATTTGGAATTCTTCTGTATGGAATGTTTTTCTTTTCCCCTACAATTAGTTATTTATTCAATCATTTATATAGTTCTATTTAGACTCAGTGAAATTTTTTTTATTTGGGTTTTAATCCAGTATTATCAGTATTTATTTTGTTGCTCAAATTGTTCAGATTTGGTCATTGGGAGCTCCTTCAAGGTGCATCTTATGTCCTTTTTACGTGGCTCCATCTTTTTTTTCCATTCTTTTTGTTTTTTCCCTTTCTTTTTTTTCCTGTCTTTTTTTTTTTTTTTTTTTCTTTTCAAGCATTTCCTTACTCTCTGACACTGTAAGATATTTCAGGTTAATAGTGTATTTTTCGTGTCCCAGCCTTGTCTCCAGAGAGCCTTGGTTTCTTTCATCGAAGAATGGTATTTAGCAACTAAGTTCTGGGCTCTAGATCCTACTGCTGGGGTGTTACTTCTTTTAAGCCCTCTCACCTGATAGAATTAGGAAAAATATGTGGTTATACTAACCCATGTATACACACATTGGTATTTATTCCTGTCATTTTTTTTTTCCTGTATCTAGCAGATAGATACTTTTTAACAGTTTAGTTATATCTAAATTCAAAACATTTCGAAAGAACATTCTACTTTTTTCCATGCTTTTGGTTGTATGTTGTATGAATGGTTAATTCAGAATGCTGGGGGAGTTTGCATTGGTATCCTGACTTCCCTATACATATTGTAATTTTGCATAAGCTTTTAGATAAAACATATATTCAGTCAGATTTACTTATTACAGTAAAATATATAATTTCAAAAATAAAGTATTTAGGTCTTAAGTGGAGGGGGCATACATTAAGTCTAGCCACTGTTTTTTTTAATGATATCATTGCTGAAATAATATTTATGTAAACTTATTCTTGCATAAGAGAGATCCCTACAATTTTGAATCTTACACTTTCAAGCTTCAATAATAACCTTATAAGGGATCTGAATGTGTGTGTGTGTGTGTGTGTGTGTGTGTGTGTGTAAAATCCTCATTTCACAAAAAGCCTTATGGGCTTTACCACTCCAATTTAAGCCAAAACTTTAAAATTCTTTGCTTTTGCAAGTCTTTTCTTTAATAGATTTGAATAGATCAAAATGTCTTAACTTGCCGCTAAAGGCTGTACTAATAATCCTTAGAAAATTTTCTTTTTTCCTTCTTCCTTTTTACTTTTTTGTACTTACAAAGCTATTGGAAGGTACAGATGACTTGGATTTTATGAAATTTAAAATCATGTCCAAGATGAGGTGATCTGTGAAAATGGAGATGTCTTCCATGTTTAGTTTGACTGCATGTAAGAATTTTTTTAGCCTAAGAGATAATGGGGCTTTCTTTTCTATATTTTTACTGTATAATATGTTTTAAGGGATAAACTTTTTTCTTTAGTATGAAACATATTTTTGTCCAGGTAGGCAGTCAAAAATGCAGTACTTAATAAAACCAATAAATTTGAAAATAACTCCATGAACTCCCTATGGACTTTTTATATTGCAATTACTGTGACTGTGGTAATAACAATGAGCAGTTTTTTATCTACAGTATACAAAAATACAACTGCACTTTTTTTGTCCCCCAAGAAAGGCACAAATGTCTTGTAAGTGGATTAATTAATATATTTAAATTTTCCTTGAAGTATTTTTATTGTACCATTATTTTGTAATATTTTTGTTGCAGGTATGCAATATTTTAGTTACATTTTATTTTTTTTATCTTTTATTTTTATTTGTTGGCTGCACCGCACAGCTTCTGGGATCTTAGCTCCCTGACCAGGGATTGAATCCGCACCCTTGGCAGTGAAAGCGCGGAATTGTAACCACTGGACCGCCAGGGAATTCCCTTTACTTACATTTTCGGTAAATAAGGACTTGTGGATTGTTCTGGCAACCTAAGTATCACTTTTTATTTTTTATTTTTTTGTAGGGTGGGGAATAAGGTATGGAGCGTATTACTCTCCAGTTCATTTACTTCAGTACACTTTTGTAGTTCTCCTTTTTGCGAGCAATATCCTGAGGGGAAAACTGGTTGTGTTCTTGAGGTCCATCCTCCAAGTCTTCTCCTAATTCTTGGCTGGGTTCCCTGTACTCCAGCATCAGCTTACATGAGTATAAAGCCTGGATTCTTGGCCGCCTTACTTTGCCTAGAATGGGGGAATGTCCCATTTCCAGATTCTTAGCCCCTTCAAACAGATACTTTCTGTATTCCACATTTAAATGGCTTTTCTAGTTCTGGGTGAGAGTTCTAGTCTGCTGTTAGCTTTTGCATCTCACCCAGAAGCAGAATTTCCTCCCTCCACCAGTTGACTTGTTAGAGAAATCTGGATGTTTGTCTTACAGAATTTTCCAAAGTCCAAATTTTCTTAATTGCATCTATGTGGTGTCATTTAATATGTTCTCCTGTCCTCTGTATTTTCTGTTAGGTGATAGTAATATCTAAGGGCTTGATCAGGTAAGTTTCAGATAATTTTTGATCATATAATTTTTTATGTCAGGAATACTTGAAAGATGGTGTACATAATTGTTAGGAGGTACTTTTTGAGGGGGAGACAGTTAATGATCACTGGTGATAATTACCCAATTCATTAGTTCCTTAGTGGTTACAAAATGGTGGTATTCTAAGTTTTTTATTCTTTTTTCATTTATTGGTTGGAATATGTCTATGAAAGAATCTTTTCTTCATCAACTCTTTGTTACTCTAAAAGTGAAGTTTATATAAGAAAGACACAATGAATGTTTTACTCAACGGTTATCAGAAGAATCAGTCAATCACCTAGCATCATTAAAAGGTAGCCAGAGAGGGTTTTTTTTTTCTTTTTTTTGATTTTGTCTTGTTGAGGATTATTAACAACTCATGGATATGAAGTTATTTGATTTGTTATAGTTCATTGTAGCTATCCTTAAAGATGCTCAGATTGACCCATCTTTGGCCTGTGGGCCTATTCAGATTGGCTCCAGAGTGCTTTTGATAGGACTCTATGGCCTTCAGTAGGTTCCTTGTTTTCCCTTGGGGAAAAATTGTTTGAGATTCATCTTGTATACTTCTGGTTCCAGACCTGGAACTAGTAATTTCTCCAGGAAGTCCTCGTTATTTTTAATGGACATGGCATTTAAAGATCATAATTTGAATGTGAGTTTTCTTTTTAAAAATTATCTGCCTTACTGTATATATTAATTTTTAAAATTGTATTAATCTTCAGTGTCTTTCTTGAAATAGATGGACTGTAACTTGATAAATATACAGACTATTTTAAATTAAGTACTATGACATTTATCTTAACAGGATTGAAAAGAAAAGCTATCTCCATAGGAACTAGTAATTTCCTCTTAATTATCATTCCTGGAGTTCTGGGATTGTTACCAGGCTCTTAGAGGTTACCAATATAAATTCTACAACAGTCAGTATTATTCAGTGAGTTGTTAGCTGAGTTAAAATACTGGGGCCTACACCAAATCTGGAAAGAGGCCTGGTAGTGCATGCCTTTAAATTCTCAGCTGAGTCTGTTATAGGCAAGAATTTGAAAGCTACTGATTTGACCATTGGTACTCTAAGTAACCAGTAATGATTTAAGTGGCTGTTTTTGGAAACTTTTCTACTTTAATCCTAAATATTTAGTCTGAATGTGATATAAGAGCAATATCTTAAAGACCTATGGGCAGGTTCAAGTTAATATATCGTTGCCAAACCATCCTTCTCACCAGTAGTATTTAGGTAAGCCTCCCTTGTTGCCTTTTGTTCATTACTATTTTATTTTATTTTATTTTTAGAGGGTGTCGTAGAGATGGCTTTTTAAAAAAATTTTTATTAGTTTTTGGCTGCGTTGGGTCTTAGTTGTGGCGCGCAGGCTCTTCGTTGTAGTGCGCGGGCTTCTCTCTAGTTGTGGCGTGTGGGTTTTCTCTTCTCTAGTTGTGGTGCACTGGCTCCGGGGCGTGTGGGCTCTGTAGTTGTGGCGTGCGGGTTCCAGAGCGTGTGGGCTCTGTAGTTTGCGGCTTGCGGGTTCTAGTTGAGGCGTGCGAGCTCAGTAGTTGTGGCGTGCCGGCTTAGTTGCCCCGTGGCATGTGGGATCTTAGCTCCCTGACCAGGGATTGAACCCGTGTCCCCTGCATTGTAAGGCGGATTCTTTACCACTGGACCACCAGGGAAGTCCCTGTTCATTACTCTTTTAAAAGGGTCTCATAGTTTAAAAAAAAAAAAAAGGACTGGTTCTCTGATTTAAAATTCAGTCAGATGAACTAACTGTAGCAAGTATAAACTTCTGATGAATATACGGTTAGATCTCATCTGATAGACATTTTTACCTTAAAAAGTGTTTGGAAAAGAGAGAATAGTAATACGAGTTGGCATTCTCTGAGTGTGTATTATCTGATAAGAATCAGATAACAGAAAATTAGTGAACAGTTTTTTCATTTTCTTTTTTTTTTTTAAAGTAACAATTCTTTTTTTTTTAGAGAGGGGTTGTTTATTTATTTATTTATTTATGGCTGTGTTGGGTCTTCGTTTCTGTGCGAGGGCTTTCTCTAGTTGTGGCAAGCGGGGGCCACTCTTCATCGCGGTGCGCGGGCCTCTCACTATCGCGGCTTCTCTTATTGCGGAGCACAGGCTCCAGACGCGCAGGCTCAGTAATTGTGGCTCACGGGCCCAGCTGCTCCGCGGCACGTGGGATCTTCCCAGACCAGGGCTTGAACCCGTGTCCCCTGCATTGGCAGGCAGATTCTCAACCACTGCGCCACCAGGGAAGCCCTAATAGATTTTTGATTAAAGTTATACCTTGGAAAAAATTCACATTTTGACTTTCACAATCCACGATTCACAGTTCTAGATTACCAGTAATCCTTATGCACTAACAATTAGAAGGGAGTCTGAGCTCCAAACTCCCATTTCCTATTAGACAATTAGCCAATGCTTGGGAAGTAATTGACCTAACTAAATACACTCCTCTCTACATTTATGCCAGAGAAGATTATACTAGATATAGGTGAAATGATACTGGTATTCCAGGTACTTTAGGAGTAAAATAGATTTTGTGGTGTGTTGTGAGACTAGTTATCATTTATAACAAAGATTCTTTGGGGAGATGCTTTTCACGTTCCAAAAAGACTGAGAGAGGAGCATAACCTAACTGTAAATCATGAGCTGCATTGTTGTAAATTTCATTCATTTCTGTTAGTAAAAATGTATTCCCCGCCCTACCCCCCCACCCTGCGTTCCCAGATTGGTTTTATAATCCTTATGGATTTTATTTGAGCATTGAAATTAGAGTGAGATAAATTTTTCTCAGTGTTAGCCTAAGAATTGATTGAAATAGTTTTTATTCATTTTAGGAAATCTACTTTCTTCAATGTATTAACCAATAGTCAAGCTTCAGCAGAAAACTTCCCATTCTGCACTATTGATCCTAATGAGAGCAGAGTACCTGTGCCAGATGAAAGGTTTGACTTTCTTTGCCAGTACCACAAACCAGCAAGGTAAGAAAAATCTTTATGCCATTGTTCATGTGGTGGCCCTCTATAGATTGAGTAGATATATATAAGTGATATATTTAAAATTATGTAGAAGGGTTGTGTTGTTTTTTTCCAAATTAATGTAGCATTATTGTTTTGGGTGATTATAAAAGTAACCTAGAACCTGGAGAAGGGTGAGGAAGGATGCATCCATTGTTAACATTGAAGTTATTTTTTTCTGGGGAGTGTGAAGTAGAGGGAGTAATTAATCTGTATTATGTGATTCCATTCATGTAAAATGATACATGTATGTGTGTATTCATAGGAAAATGTATGAACTGAAGATCACAAACTAATTGATGGTTATCTCTGGGGAATGGAATTTTTAGGTCATTTTTTTCTTTATTTCTTGTAGTTCTCTCTGTTTGAAGTTTTTATAACAGCATGTATTATATCTTTAATTAGAAAAAGTAAGATAATACAGTTTTATTGTAGGAAGTTCAGAGAATATGGAAATGTATAAAGAGAGGAGTAAAAATCACCTATACTTCTACCTTGATATAATAGATGTAAGTACTTTTGAGGTAGATCCTTCCATACTTTTGATATTTTTTTACTTGGGGTATCATTAATATTTTTCTAGATTAGAAAGTACAGATTTAAATAAATAATTTCTAATATAATGATAATGTTTAGTACTATGTTATATGAATGTACACAGTTTATTTACCATTTCCCTATTATTGAGAATTTAGTTTGCTTTTAGTTTTTCACTATTTTGAATGTGGTGATAAATCCCAAATTTTTGTCTCCAGCCCTGAACTCTGTTGAACTCCAGACGTATATCTAACCGCCTGCTTGACACTGACACTTAGATGACTAAACAGGTGCCTCCGACTTTACATGTCCTAAATGGACTTCTTGATTTCACCCTGCCTGTGTCAAATTTGTTCTTCCTCAAGACGTTTATAATTCAATAAATAGTACTATTATTTCTTCAGTTGCTTAAGTTAAAGCCCAAGATCTATCCTTGATTCTTTTCTTTCCTCACCCCTACATCCAGTCTATCAGCAATTCCTATGAGTTCTAACTACAGAATATATACCAAATTTATTTACTTCTCTTACTTTCATCCTCTAGTTTTAGCATCTATTGATTTTTTGATGAATTAATTATTACTGTGATGATTGTCACATGATGATTTTGTAACTCCACCATTTCTTCTTCATTTATTAGTTGACATTCTGCTGTAAGAAGAGCTTTCTTGTTTTCATTTATTCATTCATATATTTATTCATATCAGTGTTACTCACTTGGTTATAATATGTCACAGTCATTGAATATAGCTCAAATTATATCCCTCAAATTGGCTCCTCAAGCTGACTTCTGAATCCTTTTTAAAAACTTTTTATTTTTAAATGATTTCAGTTTTATATAAAAGCTGCAAAATTATATGTAGAATGTTTGTATGCCTTTCACTCAAATTTCTCTGAACCTTTGAAAATAACTTGCAGACATGATGCCACATTGCACTTTAATTCTTCAGTTTGTATTTGCTAAGTATAGACACTCGCCTACATAACCACAGTAAACCATCATAATCAGGACATTGACAATGATCTAATATTATCATCTAATTCACAGATTCCATTTAGATTTCTCCAGTTGTCCCAATAATGTGCTTATTTGCTCAATCCCTGTATATGTTGCAAATCTCTTGAACCCACCAGGTTGTTGCCCAGTTTGGACACTCTCCTGGCTTGGGCCCTGCCTATTGCTGGGCTGCTGTCCTGCCCAGATGCCTTCCTTGTCCAGGCCCCAGCTGCTGTTGTGCTGCCTTCTCTGCCCACTCTAACTCTCTCCTTGTGTGGGCCTTTGCCACTGAGGGGCTGTGTGGTCATGTGACATTGCTGAAATTTTCCAGAGACATGAAGAGAACAACAACAATAATAAAGCTCTTGGAGGGACTTCCCTGGTGGCGCAGTGGTTAAGGCTCCGAGCTCCCAATGCAGGGGGCCTGGGTTTGCTCCCTGGTCAGGGAACTAGATCCCACATGCATGCCGCAACTAAGAGTTCGCATGCCACAATTAAGGAGCCCGCCTACTGCAACTAAGGAGCCCGCCTTCCGCAACTAAGGGACACATGTGCCACAACTAAGGAGCAGGCGAGCCGCAACTAAGGAGCCCGTGAGCTGCAGCTAAGGAGCCCGCCTGCCACAACTAAGACCCAATGCAACCAAATAAATAAATAAATAAATAAATAAATAAATAAATGTTATTTAAAAAAAAATAATAATAATAAAGCTCATGGACTTCAAATTTATTGAAATTTTAGGCAGTGAGGGAATTAATTTCTCAAAATTTCTCTTGCTTTACTGGTAAACTGATTAAACGCCTTTATGGAAATACAAAAGTTGAATGGGAACCCATCTTCATTTTTTCCATAACTTAATTTTGGCCTCTTTGTAGTCAAGCAAATAAGGAAGAATTGACAGTAATTCATAGTTTTTCTTCTTGCTACCCCAGACTTATCTATTATATTGCAAGTTTCCAGGTTTTTTGTTTGTTTTTTTGATGGAAGAAAAATCCTCCTCATCATTTTCATTTGTTTCTATTGAAGAAAGACTTATAAATGTTTTTGGTATTCTGTGTTCATTATATCATAGTGATTAAAAAGATTTTTAACCTTATTTTAATCTCAAGAAAGTTTCATAAGGTCTAAAAACGTAAAGTAGTCTTAAAATCATTGGTACAGTGTATAAAAAATCTTTGAATTAGGGCTCAAGTTTTTATTTTTTGAGATATGGTATTAATGGTTTAAATCTTTATCCTGGCCTTAAATCAAGAATCAGAATTAAGAAACTCATTTTCATTAGAAAACAGAACCTAGAAAACTCATTTTCATTAGAAAACAGAACCTTTATCTGGTTTCCTTATAAAAGGAAACGGAAGCCCAGAAAGGTGAAATGATTTGCTCAAGGTCACACAGATAGTTAATGTCAACCAGGGCTAGAACCCAAGGCTTCTTACTTCAACTTAAGGGCCTTTCCTCTCGTATCTATGCTACTGTACTTTATATTTATCGTATGGGTGATATGTTTTAGTTGTTAGAAGTTATATTATTTAGATGAGTTTGGTTGCACCTAACATATGGATTTAAAAATTGATTTATTGAGTTAGTAACAGGTAGCATGGTATTTTGTGTTGGTTTCAGCACCTCAGTTGTGTCATCAAGGATCTGGCTTCGTTCCCCTCTCCATTTTACTTACTTTATCAGCTTGATCATAAGATTGCCTTCCCCTTTGGTCATCTCAAATGACCAAATCATTTGGAACTCTCAAATCTTGGAACTGTATACTTTCTCATCCATGTTCAGAGTGAAGGAAGAGGGGTTTGCTTCTAGAAGCCCTGTCAGAGAACTGATGATCTTCTATTCAAGAACCCTCTTAACCCTCTCTGGCAAATCTCTCCTTAAGTCTTTCTAGGCAAATGGGGCAAGGCAGAGGTCCTAGAATCATTAATTGTGCCTAGGGGATGAAATTAAGCTGCTTAGTATAGGCCCAAGCTACATGCCCCCTTCTAGAGTTAGGTGTAGAGCCAGCTTTTTCAAAGCTCCGGGCTACACTGGGGAGGTATGGCTAGCCAAATGACAGTCAATGTAGTCATCAAGAGAAGGGGCAAAGGATGCTGGAGAGGCAACCACAGTAGTCACCAGAAACTTAACCCCATCTTATGTATGTTTTCTGTGGATTTGCTGGTACCAGTTATGAAGTAATTCCTATTTGTATAAAAATTTTTTATAGAACAATTATTTTAAAAGGACTCATTTTCCATGCAGATAATAGGAAAGCATTTTGTGGAACTTTTATGTTGTATTTTATCATGTAATAAAATTGACATTCTGAAAAATGAATACTCTGAAAATTGACAAGGGATACATAAATGCGTATACCGTACACCTTTGTCATATGACATTGAAAGTAGCTTAATTTACTCATACGCTTTAATCTCCATTTCTACATGGCTGACTGGTTTTCTTGTTTTCTAATTTGTGTTAACTGTTACTTTACTGTGTCTAATTCTGTTGCTGTTGTTAACAACTACGTTATTACTATGCTGACAATTGGTTCACATCATTACATGCATTTTGGGGCTATAAAACCTATATGGTGATTAAATGCAAACCCAGATATCCTATATTTGAATAGCAGTTTTGTCACTATTAGCTGAGTGATCCTGTGTGCAATAGATTTCTTAACTCCTCTATGGCTTAATTTCCTCATTTGTAAAGTGGGTTTAATAAATAACACCCATCTTATAGAGTAACTTTGAACTTTGGAATGATAATACATGTAAAGCACTTAGTCGAGTTCCTGGCACAAAGTATCTGTTGAGTACGTTGGCTCATTCTATGATGATTACCTTGACTTGTATCAGTATATACTCTTTAAATGTTCTCTGCTTTTGTGTATGTGTGCATGTGCCAGTATAATAAAATTAATGATATGAGTTTTAGTTTTTAGAGTAACAATAAAAACATCTATTCTGCTTTAAAATGTTTTCCCTTCATTTTCCTAGGTAAGAAAGTCTTAATGTCTTAAAAGATTATTTCTTGTTTAAATTTTTTTTATTCATTTGAGAGTCTAGTAAACATTGTTCTAGAAAGGAAAGAATTAATTCATGTAACATGTTTGGGAAAGCCATTTGGTTAATAAACAGGTTCTTAGTACTATTTTATATTAAAATCATCTTTTGTTTTTCAGCAAAATTCCTGCTTTTCTAAATGTAGTGGATATTGCTGGCCTTGTGAAAGGAGCTCACAATGGGCAAGGCCTGGGAAATGCCTTTTTATCTTATATTAGTGCCTGTGATGGAATCTTTCATCTAACACGTAAGTACAGTTGTTTATTTAATTGATTGATTTCATTATGATCCGTGTTTTCTTTCCATTATTGTGCAAATAAAATTAATAAATAATTAATAAAATAAGATTTGCTTAGCTTCACAAGGTGAATTGTGGATTTGTCTGTTGATTGTGACTTAATGTGATTAAGTATCATCTCCATATGAGAAGGCTTATTCCATAGTAAGTATATGCTGTGTTGCTGTCATTTTCTAATTGAATTTTATCCCATTCTGGATTAGACCCATTGAAAAGTGTTTTTATGCAGAAGTAATTTTGTTGATTGTAAAGGCATTTCGAAGTTTTCTTGTGGAATTTGTCTGCATTTTTGCTTTTCCATGTGTTGAAAAGGCAGAATTGATAGAGGAGGGGATTCCATTATTTCAGAGGAGAGAAAATCATCCAGGTTATTTACTAGAGATAAAAGGATTAAGGAGAGACTATAGATCAGCTAGTCCTTAATGGAGAGAGGGATATAAAGCAAAGAGAGAAAATAAGTAGAACTATATGTTGGTTTGTGTTCTTTTGACTATAGAAGTGAGCCAAGAACATAGTAATTCTCTGACAAAATAGAAAGTTTTAGGTTAAGGCTCAGGTCAAGACTGTACTTTATGGTAATAATATTAATAATATTGTAATGAGCAAACGAAGGAAACATAAATTAGAGGTGGAGTCTGGTTCAGTGCTTTTCTTTGTTACTGACCCTTGACAGATAACTATAAGCAATTGAGAATGAGCATTTAGAAAATTTGAGTAATTTTTTGGTCATTTGAATTTAATTAAAATATTGTGCTAGTATTTATGTATGTCTTTTAAAAAATTCATTTGCCTAGTAATTCATTTTTATTGTATTTTACAAAAGCCCATAACAGTTTGAGAAGCACTGGTCTAGGTAGCTTTACTTGGTTGAAGGTTTGGAGACACCTTCTGGAAGGGTTTGGGATGTAGGCAAAGAATAAGGTTATATGTTTGTGGGGGGGTAGTTTCAGTTATGTTGAGTAGTGTTACCTAATGTCTGTACATTGGCGGGAGCCTCTGTTTTCCTGACAGTTTGTTTTTTGCACTGGTTCTGGTGACTGATGTGAGAGTTTCAAAGAGAGGGTAGAATCAAGTGTGACTCCTGGGTTTCTGGACTGGGCCAATTGAATGACTCTTGATGCTACTCACTGAGATGTTAAATACAGAAGGAGCAGCAAGTCTTGGGAGAGAGTCAAAGAGTTCAGTTTGGGACAGTTTTTGAATGTGTACCTGGGACATCCAGATAGGGATGTCTTTAAGGAAGTAGTATTGATAGGGCAGGTATGACAGGAGGATGGGGGCAAGAGAACTGAAGGTTGGGGTGTGAGTGATTGAACTGATGAGTGGGGTAGAGCTTACCATAGGGTAGCAGTGAAGGTAGGAAAGGACTGAAAAGTGGAAGGATCTATTTCCTGATGAGGTTCAGGAACAGGTATGTTGGCTGTAAGCAGGTGTGTGGTTGGAGAGGGATATTTGACTTAAAATTTTCAGAGCTGGAGCAGTTTCGGGTGATGATAAGTTCCTGAGAATGGCCTGAAACCATTAATATATGTAATAAAGTCCTTGGTTTTGTTGTCTCTTGTATAATATTCATCTGATATGTTTTTCTAACCTTTAGGGGAAAAATGAATTTGGTTAGGAGCATACATACTTTATTGTATTTCATTCAGGCTAAAGATATTGTTGTTAAGAAAGGGGAAAAAATCCAATTAAACTAGGTAACATGCTTTCTTATAGTGATTGATTTCAAAAATGTTAAACTGTGAAAATATGCACCTTAGAATTGATGAAATACAGTATATATTATTGTATAGTGCACAGAACACAGTATGATACATTTATAACAAGAATTTTTAAAAAACCTTTGTAGAATTACAGGCAATAAAAAAGACTTGAAGAGAATAAAAGGATAAAGTGATTACTTTGAAGCTATGAAAAGTGAGAATTCTTTAATTCCAAATTATGGTATATTTTCATCTTCAACAGGTTATTAAATATGAGTGTGAAATAAAATTTTATCTTTAATATTACTCTTTATAAAGGTTATTTTCTTCAAACGTCTTAAAGTCACCAGAAATGCAGTTCGTTTGTTTATTTAATATTCATTAATTAAATAGTAAATGTTTTCTGTTCTGGGTGCTGGAAATATTTAGTGGGTAGGAGAATCTAATACATTTTCTGGTTTTATGAAGCTTCTAGTCTAGTGGTGGAAACAGATATTGATTAATTATGTTAATAAATGTGTAATTACATTATTGGATTTGGACTTAAAAAAGAAGTACTTGTGAATTGTTTACTTATTTATTATTAGCATGTTTGCAATTTGCTTATTAGCATGTTTGAAACTTGTTTTATTTCTTTACTTCATTTTAATTTTGGTGTGAAAAATCCATTTTTTATTAATATCTTTTAGTTTCTCTATTTTTTAAAATTAATTAATTAATTAATTTACTTTTGGCTACATTAGGTCTTCGTTGCTGCACGCGGGCTTTCTCTAGTTGCGGCGAGTGGGGGCTACTCTTTGTTGTGGTGCGAGGGCTTCTCATTGCAGTGGCTTCTCTTGTTGCGGAGCACGGGCTCTAGGCATGTAGGCTTCAGTAGTTGTGGCACACAGACTTGATAGTTGTGGCTCGCAGGCTCTAGAGCACAGGCTCAGTAGTTGTGGCGCACGGGCTTAGTTGCTCCATGGCATGTGGGATCTTCCCGGACCAGGGATCGAACCTGTGTCCCCTGCATTGGCAGGTGGATTCTTAACCACTGTGCCACCAGGGAAGTCATCTATTTTTGTTTTATACAGTTGGTTTAAACTACTAAGGAAAGGGACAGTGTAGGATGATACGTATTAGTGTGTTCAGGGCACTTTAAAGCTTTTCATTAGAACTTCTGAAAACAGAGAGAAAAAATTTTTAATGGTAAGTTGTGGTTATTACTGAGTTTTAATTTTTTAATGCTATGTTTCTCTCCATTAGCTTGATTCTTAAAGGTTAATTTTTCCCCTCACCTTGTTTATTTCCCTTGGTTATTAGATGGATGTAAATATATACCTTGCATCAAAAATTTATACTTGTTTTAAATGTAAATAGTTATTTTGACAGGTTTTTTGGCTTTAAAACTTTTTTTTTAACTTTTAAATTTAGTTATTTTAACAAGCACTTTTTTTTTTAATTGAAGTATAGTTGACTTACAAAATATTAGTTTCAGGTGTACAATATAGTGATTCAATATTTTTATGTATTACACTTCATATAAAGATATTATAAAATACTGACTATATTCCCTGTACTGTACATTACATCCTTGTAACTTGCTTATTTTATACCTAGTTGTTTGTACCTCTTAATGACTTTGAATCTTTAGACCACTCTGTTTTATTCATATGACACATTATTTGTGGAGCTTCTCTTTTTAGTGTGCTAGATTCTAAGGGATGTAATGGTGAGTAAAAACAAAATGACCCTCCCTTATGGAGTTTACCGTCCAGCGGAGGAGACAGACATTGAATAAATGGTCACATAAACACTAGATGTCATTCTCCAGTTGTGTACAGAGAACAGAGACAGTATGTGTGTGTGTGAGTGTGTGGTGTTACCTTGAGGAAGTGATGATTTTGCTGAGAGGTAAAGGTTAGGTGAGGACTAATAAGTTAGCAGCAGGAGGAAAGGAGATATTGATTATTCAGAGTAAATGGCTTGTTTCAAAGGCCCTAGCACAATGAAGGAATTGTCAGCGTGGATAGGATTAATAACAAGGAGTAGGAGTGATGGAAAAGATGTTGGGAGGTAGCTGGGGATTCACCATGTCCACTATATTAAGGATTTTCTTCTCTGATGACTTAAGTATAAAGTTTTGAATGGAGACTTGGCGCAGGGAGGCAGATTAAAGTGTTTACAGGAGTTATTCAGTTGAGTTGCATTTTTAATGTTTTTTTTCATACTTTTGTTTTATTGTATTTTTAAAATTTTTTTGAGGTCTCATTAAATTTCTTTTTAAAAGTTTTTATTGAAATATAGTTGACTTATAATGTGTTAGTTTCACATGTACAGAACAGTGATTCAGTTATACATACATATATACATGTATACATATATCTGTGTGTGTGCATATATATATATACTTTTTTAGATTCTTTTCCCTTATAGGTTATCACAGAATATTGAGTATAGTTCCCTGTGCTATACAGTAGGTCCTTGTTGGTTATCTGTTTTATGTATATGTGAACCTCAAACTCCTAATTTATCCCTCCCCCCCCCCCACTTCCCCTTTGGTAATCATAAGTTTGTTTCCTATGTCTGTGGACCTTTTTTTTTTTTCCCCAAGTTTCTGAAGACATTTATTTCCAACATAAAGGCAACATTTAACAGTTTGAAAATTCTTGGTCTAAAATTCACATAACTATAGCTTTGGTCTCACAATCCCTGGTTTTAGAAACTTTTTGCATTGCTCTATTATCTGTGGGTCTATTTTTGTTTTGTAAATAAGTTCATTTGTATCTTTTTTTTTTTTTTTTAAGATTCCACAAATAAGCAGTATCATATGATATTTGTCGTTCTCTGTCTGGCTTAACTTCACCTAGTATGATAATCTCTAGGTCCATCCATGTTGGTTGCTGCAAATGGCAATATTCTTTTTTTTTACGGCTGAGTAATATTCCATTGTGTGTGTGTGTGTGTGTGTGTGTGTGTGTACACACATACATACTATACACTACATCTTCTTTATCCATTCATCTGTCGATGGACATTTAGGTTGTTTTCATGTCTTGGCTATTGTAAATAGTGCTGCAATGAACATCGGGGTGCATGTAGATTTTCAAATTACGCTTTTCTCCAGATATATGCCCAGGAGTGGGATCGCAGGTTCATATGGTAACTCTGCTTTTAGTTTTTTAAGGAACCTCCATACTGTTCTCCATAGTGGCTGTACCAGTTTACATTTCCACCTGTAGTGTAGGAGGGTTCCTTATTCTCCACACCCTCTCTAGCATTTATTATTTGTAGACTTTTTGAGGATGGACATTCTGACCGGAATGAGGTGATACCTCATTGTAGTTGTGATTTGCATTTCTCAAATAATTAGCGATGTTGAGCATTTTTTCATGTGCCTGCAGTTATTTATCTGAGGTATATATTCTTTTCTTTGGTCTAAGTGTCAAACTGTTTTTGAATGTTGACAATGTTCTAAATAATCATCTTCCTACTTAATTATTCCCCCTTTCCCAAAGTATTTTGAACATTTGAAATTCTGCAGAAATTATTTCTTGATCCAGATGTGTTACTCTTCAGCTGACTGCTTTTCAGGTTTCTTGAACCATACAGAACATTTTTTTAATGGTTTGCATGATTTAAAAAACTAAAAACTTTTAAAAAGTGGGAATTTCTCCATACTTTTGCCATATGGCACCTATGATTTTGGATAAACAACTCTGACTAGCTATGGGTATGTCTATACATTGCTAGTTATATGTATTAACTATAGAAGAGAAATTCTTTATGAATTCATAATTTTCCTTTTTTTCTTTTTCCTTTTGGTTTTCCTTACTTGATCATGTCGTTGAGAAAGAAAAATAACAGTTTCCAGTGTTTGGGAAAAAATAAATAGAAATTAACCTTCTAAAAATTACTTAATGGATTAACTGCTTTTGAAAACAAAACAGATACCCATTATACTTAGTATATATCACTTTTATGGAAAATTTTGTTATGAAGATTTTGTTTTAAAAAGCTAAATACCGTGTTTGTTTATTTTAAAAGTTTTTTGAAGCAAATTATCCACATTTCCTTAATAGATTAGTTATTCATATAAGCTGAGTTAGCTTTTTTATGAACCAAAAAACTAGCCTTCATTCACTTTGAAGCAGAAATGCAGACGTATGACGTTCAGGATGTACTTTTCAAAGTAGTCTGTTAAAAATTAGTTACTGTTTAAATGACATTAAAGATAATAATGAAAGGGAAAAAAAAATCAGAATCATGTTAGCATAAAGCAACTATTTTATTTTTCTGCCATTTCAGTCTAGTGCCTAGAGTAAAGTGGAACGAATGTGGGTTTTATAATCAAACCTGAATGTGACTGTCAGTTCCTACTTTCTAGCTGTGTAACTGTGAAAAAGTAACACCGTGTCTTTGAACCTCAGTTTTCTCATGTAAAATGGGGATTGTAATACTGTACTTAAAGAATTATTTTCGAGTTTAAATAAGCGATCATTCAGTGTCAGTGCATATAGACTGTTATTTTTAATGGTGCTTCATTGTTTTTCTTGTGAACTTAGATTTTTAATTTCTACATTTTTTAATTATAAATTTTTAAAAATTGTGGTAAAATGTTCATAACATAAAATTTGCCATTTTAACCATTTTTGAGTGTACAATTCAGTGATGTTAAGTACATTCACATGTTGTGCACCCATCACCACCATCCATCTCCAGAACTTTTTCATTTTCCCAAACTGAAACTCTGTACCTATTAAACCTATTAAACTGTATTAAACTTCCAATTCCTTCTTCCCCCAGCCCCTGTCAGCCACTGTTCTACTTTCTGTCTCTGAATTTGACTACTCTAGGTACCTCATATAAATGGAATCATACAATATTTGTCCTTTTGTGACTGGCTTATTTCATGCTTCATTATTTTTTAACTGCTGCACCATTGTCCACATTATGGAAGTACAAGAGTTTATTGAATTAGTACTTCCTATTTGTGGGCATTTATTTATTTATTTTTCCAGCTTTATTGAGATATAATTGACGTATAACATTGTCAACGTGATGATTTGATATATGTATATATTGTGAAATGATTACCACAGTACGGTTAGTTAACACATCCATCACGTCACATAATTAACATTTTTTTGTGTGTGTTGAGAACATTTAAGATTATTCATTTAGCATCTTTCAAGCATACAATACAGTATTGTTAACTGTAGTCACCATGCTTTATATTAGATACCAGAACTTAGTCATCTTGTGACTGGAAGTTTGTACCCTTTGACCAGCATCTCCCCATTTCCCCCACCCCAGCCCTTGGGGTCTGCTCTCTGTAGCCACCAGTCTACTCTTTGTTTCTTTGAGTTTGGCTTTTTTAGATTCCACATGTAAGTGAGATCATACAATGTTTGTCTTTCTTTGACTTATTTCACTTAGCATAATGTATGGGCATTATCATTTCTGACTTTTTTTTTTTTTAACAGAGAATGTTGCTAATGGAATTCTTATACAGGTTTTTTTGTTTGTTTTTGGTACATGTCTGGGTATTTAAGAGATGCCTAGAAGTGTAATTACTAGGCCAATGGGTATATACACTTAGAATTCTATCAGATACATCCAAATTCTCCTCCTCTATCTCCAAGGGGATAATAGTGTTTTAAATTTTTTATTTTTTGAATAATTTTAGATAGGTCATATATTGGAATAGGTAAAACATTTACATGGTTCAAAAAGAAAATTGATATAACATTGGGGTATACATTGAGAAATCTTGTTCCTACTCACATTCTGATTCCTCTGTCTTGCCTTTATAAGTGAGGCATTTATTAGTTTCTTGTGTTATTTTTTAGAGCAAGGCTTGGGGAATTTTTTCTTTAGTGGGCCAGATAGTAAACATTTTGCTCTGTTGCATGTTGTTCTTTGTGTCTGTGTGTGTTTGCAGCACTTCAAAAAGTGTAAAAATCATTCTTAGCTCTAAGGTCATACAAAAATAGGGCACAAGCCTTAGTTTGCTGATCTCTGTTCTAGAGTTTGTTCATACAATGCAGACACATGGAGACATGTGTGTCATCTTCGTGAAAATACTTTTATCAGTCTTTTCCTTTGATTTCTTCTATTACCTTTATACTTAGAAAGTTCTTATCCTTCTCATAATCAGGTAAATATTCACAACTGTTTTCTTCTAGTTGATTTTCCATTATTTTTATTGAGATAGAAAATAGATACAGTAAAGTATAAAATGTACAAATCTGAAGTGCATAGCTGGATGCATTTGTACATGTATATACGCTTGTGTAACGACCACATAGATCAGGATAGAGAACATTTCTGTCACCCTTCCCAGTCAGTTCCCCACTCAGGGTAATCACTGTTCTGACTTATATCATCATTGATTAGTTTTGCTTATTCTTGAACTTCTTGTAAATGTAATCCCACATTCTGTATTCTTTAGTGCCTTCCCCCTTTCTCTCGCCATAATGTCTGTGAGATTCATCCCTATTGGGTATATCGATATTGATAATTTGTAGTTTAAGTTAGAAATTTGGATTTTATCTACTTCATGGGTAATATGCAGGATTATGTCACTTAGTTAACAGAGTTGATGCTCTATCAGCTATGTATGAACACATTCTGAACAGATTTTAGTGGGAAGAAGTTTGGGGCAAAAAGAACTGCCAGGAGGTTTTTATAGTATTTCATGAAGGAAATAATGAGGACTGGATTTCAGAAAACTGTCAGTGGCAGTTGAAGGGAAAGCAAATTTGAGAGACTTTGTAAAGAAGGGATAGGCTTTTCTTACATCTCCCATAAACAGAAGTCTCTTCAAATAAAACTGTTTGCCAAAGATTCAGTACGGAATAGGGAAACAGCGACAATATTATGGGAAGCAAATTCTTTTAAAATTCATATACATGCAGTAACTTGTAACAGGTTTTCTATTTAGAAAAATGATTAATTTTTTCTCTAGGGTTTCGTGAGCCAGTATGACATGTTTTAGAAGCAATGTAACTTCCTATTGTTAAATTTTTAAAGCTTTGAACATGACGAGGCTATTGATTTCACTGAATCCTTAGCTTTTTAAAGCTGGCATTAGAAGTTTTGAAGTGATTTTTCAATAGGAAGCTAAGGTGTTTGTGTGTTATCTGAAGGACAGCACCTTTGGCTCTATCGTTGCACCTACTGTCAAGCTGTTTATACATAAAACTTGTTAGTTTCTCAGCAGCTACTTAGAGATACGACCTTGTAGACTGGAAACAAGAGTTCTGTTTTCTGAGGTATGGGACAGTTTTGTTCCCAATTTAGAAACATATAGGAGGTCCAGATTTATAGAACTGTTAATTATAAAGTATGTAATCATTTATAGTTATAGGAAACAAAATTTCAAATACAATTTGATTATTTTCAGCTAAATTGGTATGTGTTTGCGTGTGCGTGTATTATGTTGATAGTGATGATGGGAGGATGGGGTATGTGGTACCCTGTTCTTTCCAGAGTTCTGTTCTCCAGTTGCTTGTTAAAGGGATAAAATGTAGGGAACCTGGGATGACTATACAGCCAGCATGTTTTTAAACTACCTCTTCAGAGTATGAACAGGCAGTTATGGCATGGCAAGCACTTAGCAGTTATGGCATGGCAAGCACTTCAGCATTAACATTATTAGCCTGTCTGAATTGTTTTGGCATTTTATTTTGATTTCCAGAAGAAGGGAAGTGATTATTAAGTACCTAGTATGAATTAGGTACTATGGTAGATTCTTTCTAATATATTATTCTATTTAATCTTAACAATTCTGCAGGATTGGTGTTATCCCAGCTGTACAGATGAGGATACTGAGAGAGAAAGGCTAAGTAGTTTTGCTAGGGTACATAGCTAGTATACTGCGCATAGAGCCCATCCTATTCTCTCTTTCTTTATTTGGCCGAGCAGCGTGGTTTGCGGGATCTTGGTTCCCCCACCAGAGATCGAACCCGGCCCCAGCAGTGAAAGCGCCGAGTCCTAACCACTGGGCTGCCAGGGAACTCCCCCATCTTTCTTCTTTAAGTTCTTTTTTCTTTCCAGGTTTTCACCGTACCACATTGCTTTTGTACATTTTTAGATCTAAATGTTTAGGATCTATGGGACTTCCCTGGTCGTCTGGTGGTTAAGACTCTGCTTCCACTGCAAGGGGCATGGGTTCGAATCCTGGTGGGGGAAGTGAGATCCTGCATGCCGTGGGGTTGCGGCCAAAAAAAAAAAGCGTTTAGGATCTATATAGTAAACATGTTCAAGATCCGTGTATTTGTGTGTGTGTGTGTGAAAGAGAGAGAAAAAGAAAATTCAAGTGCTTGGTATACATTGTTTTTCAGAGACTACCTGCTCTGCACAGTAGTGACCTACAGGTATAACTGGAGACTTTTCTGAAGAGACAGGTGCTATATAGTGATTTTAAAAGAATTAGGTTATAGTTTTATTCTTTTGTTGCCAGGAAATATTTATTAAGTACTTACTATGTGCCACGCTCTGTGCTAAGTGCTTTTTGTGAGGAATTTCATTCAATTCTCAGAACAAGTCAGAAGTAGGTACAGAGAGGTTAGAACATCTGTCCAAGGTTACATAGCTGGTAGATGGTATAGTTGGGAGTAGTACTCAGTAAGGCAAGTCTGACTCCAAAACCTGCACCGTTTGCCTTTGTACAAGTGCTGACCAATAGAAATATAATGTGAGCTACGTATCTAATTAAAGTTTTTCTGATAGCCACATTCAAAAAGTAAAAAGTGAAATTAACTTTAATAACATATATTTAACCTATCAAAAATATTATTTCAGCATGTAGTCAATATGAAAAATTATTGATATATTTTTGGTGCCATGTCTTTGAAATCTGGTGTGTAATTTATACTTAGAGCACATCTCTGTTTGGACTAGCCACATTTCAAGTACTTTATAGCCTCATGTGGCTAGTGGCTACAGTACTAGATAGCTCAGCTCTACACTATATTCGTAGAAAGAAATTCGAAGAGATACATCAAATTGTTGATAGGTTTTTGGGAGAATAGAACTGGGATGGAGAGAGAGGTGGGTGACTTTCCTTTTTAGATCCTTGGCTTTTTAAAAAGTGAACATGTATTATTCTGATTTTTAAAACATGAGGAATTTTCTTATTTAAATACCAATGTAAGGTATGCACAAATGATTCAAATAAAATTCTAAGGAGTTCTGTATTAAATTAAGGAGAAGATGGCTTTGGCTTAGAATGCAGTGATTCAGGAGTTGTCAGTGATCTTCTGCCATCTCTGTAAAATGTTTGATTTTTAAGCTGGGCTAATCAGGATAGTTCTGACAGGATGATTTAGTTAAGAATTTTACTCTCAGGTAACTAAATTAGTGGGTTCTGTTGTTACAGAAGTACTTCATTGAGAGCTCCCACACATTATATTTGTATGGTCTGTTCTGCCATAAAGATACTTGCGTTTCACAGGGAGATCAGCTCGGTGCTTTGTGACCACCTAGAGGGGTGGGATAAGGAGGAGGGGAGGGAGACGCAAGAGGGAGGAGATATGGGGATATATGTATATGTATAGCTGATTCACTTTGTTATAAAGCAGAAACTAACACACCATTGTAAAGCAATTATACTCTAATGAAGATGATAGAAAAATAATTTATACAACATCTATACTGCATAATATTTTGCAGTCTTTAAAAATGTTAATGTAACTCTGTGGTCATTGAATGAAAATACAATCACCATATATTATGACATGCAAACATAAGACTGCGAAAGAACATTTATAATGTGATCTTATTTTTAGTAAAATACAAACACATAGAAGAAAATCTGCAAAGATATATGCAAAAATGCTAGCAATAGTTACATTTTGTTAGAGGGAATATAAGTAATTTTCGCTGCTTTTTTTTCTGCCTTTCTGTTGTCACAAATGTTCTCAAACTAAATATATTCTGGCCAGGTATTGTTTTGTAATTAGAAAAATAACCTGTAAGACTGGATTTATTTTGAAAGAAAAGAAAGATAATGTAGTTCTGAAAATTAATTTTGATTATTTTCAAAAATATTTTTCTCTGTTTGAATCTTTAGCAGACAAAAAACCCCTATAAGTAATTTAGAAGGAAAACAAAATGAAAGAATTTCATAAAGAGTAAAAATACCTAAGATTTTCCAGTTTTATTTTATTTTGTTTACATTATATACTAATTCCACATTCCATCACTCCCTTTTTCTTTCATGTTTTCCACAAATCCTACTGTCTCTGTTACCTTTAAGTTAATAAATTTTGGGTAAGAAAAAAAATGTGCATTTCTAAGATACCTTACTGTTACGTAGTGAAAGTGTGTGTGTGTGTGTGTGTGTGTGTTTGTTGAGGGGAGAAGAGGGGGCTGTGGGGAAGGCACGACTGCCTTTATACCTTTTTGTTCTAATGACAAACTAATTCCTGTTTGTGCAGGTATCTCTTCCCCCATTCCATGTATTCTTGGTAAGGGGATATTATCCAGCTTCCTCCTTCTACCCTGGGAGGCTGTGGGCGCTTTATCTGTGCTCTTGCCAGGTAGAGCCAGGAATTGGCCACCTAACCTGAGCTGGGCTTTGAACGATGAAAAGATTGAGTTAAGGTCGTTGAGAGCTCAGTATTTCATTTCATCTGGGTTTTTCCCCCCAAGAGTAAGAATGATAATAGGAAAAGAAGCATAGTCTTCTAAATAGATTCTTAACATTTTTATTGTCTTTACACCAGTTGTTTTAATATGCCCAGTGCAGTCATCTAAACAAAATTCCTTTGTTAATTTGTCAAAGCAAAGGGAAACCCTTGCTAGCCATGCCAGCCCATTGTTTGAGATATAATCACTAGCTATCTACTTGATATCAAAAAGTATTCCCTTAAAATAGATTGAATTATATGCAATTTAGGTACAAAAACATGTGCTTTAGAAAAAAAATGAGTGTCATTCCATAGTCCACATAAAATTGTAAGTTAATTATGTGTTTATCCTCACCCCCTTTCCATCATCTCTAATAAGAAGGCAGTTTTGGTTTTATCAGATTTCTCTACCTTTTGATTATAAATGGCTAAACAGATGCCGTTACTTTAAAAAAATATTCATTATGTTTAAAAACTTTAAATGATATATGGTTATTATAAACAAAATAGGAAATAATTAAGATGTTCACAATAAAATTTCATGTTTGTCCCTTGTTTCCAGTCTTCAGAAGTAACTGCTTTTCTTTTCTTTAAAATCTGAAAGGATATATGCTTATTTTCTTCTCCTGATTACAGGGAGGAATTTAGTTTCTACTTGAATTTACTTTCCAATGTTTATTTTCCTTAAAAAAAGGAGTCTACTTCAGTAAGTAGAACATTTCTGTTTTGGGAATAATTGCTAATTGTAGTTCGATTTTGATGTCATATCTTTTTATTTTGAAAGTTCTCTGCAGTTCTATAATTCTTAGGAAGTGTGTCTGTCACCCCCCCACACCCCAGGATGATTTTAAGCCCTTGACTGATTTTACTTCTCTTTTGGGCTTACCCCTCTCAAACTGGGCAGACAAGTTCTTACAGGATAGAATTAAGATTAATCTATGTAGATGATTTCTGTGCAGATGGTTAGACTTTTTGGCCAGGAAAAATAAAAACCTTATCCTTTCTCCTTTGTTATCAATGGCAGATGCGTCTTCACTCAGTTTTGTATTCCAGTTACTCTGTATCTGTTTAAATTTCATAGGTCTAAATTGCTTAGTTAGAGCTTTAACAGTAAGATTCCAGAGGGCTACTATAGTTTTGTTGCCTGTGTTTGTTAAAAAGGGATGAAGGTAACATTGATGGAAGAAATAGGTTTTAAGTTGCCTTTCTAGTTGTAACCCTGAAGGCACTATGACTTTATTGAACTGCTAAATGAGAAGGTAAAAAGGCTTTCATTTAATTGCCGTCCCCCCTTTTAGGTTGTTAGGTGTTTATATGTTTTGTAAATCACCTTTAATTACCATGGACATAAATTACTGTTTTTCAAGAGACCACCTCCCCCCTTCCTCATAAGCACGTCATTTAAGAGTTTAAAATGAGTCACGCATTTTTGCCTAAACACAAATTGCCAATATAAAGCTGTCTTTGATTGTATCCTAAAATAATGGAGTTTTTTTCCTTTGGGTCCTGTAATTTTCTTTTTCAGCAGTATTTATTAAATTAATCTAGTATTGGATTGCAGTAAACAATCTGACTAAAAAACATATGTTTTCTTTGTTTCTTCGGTACAAATTCAATGGGTTAAGTAATTATGCAGTGGTTCTCATCTACATATACAATGCATTCTAATAATCAACTTCTGTTTACTGTGGAAATAATGCAGCAGTAGGAAACAGTTCCTTCTAGTTTGCATTGTAATATTGTATGCATTGTAATATTGTATGCAGTAATCTACTAGCTGTTTACAATTTAATTGCTTGAAGGTATCCTCATATTCATGGTGGTCTTATATCTACTTTAGGTGCTTGAGGCATTCTCATTTTTTTTCTAGATTGTCTTTTCAGACATGTTTTAGAGGTCTCCTTTCCTGTCCTCTGCTCAAAATAGCAACTATATGGATTCTTTTTAAAACTCTTCTCTCACTAACGAGTTGAAATCACTCAGGGATGGAAGGGCAACTTCTAAGGTCCTGGAGAGTCTCTTGATCTTTTAAACATTAAATTTTGAACCACATTTTTCTTAGTTGTCAGAACATTGTCATTATGTTAAGTTAAAAATGTAAGTTTGAGACTGATTTGGTTTTGAAAACCAATGTATTCATTGTTATACTTGACTTGCATGAATGAAATCAGATGAGCACTTGTGTTTTATCACAGTGTGAGTCTTCAATTTCCTCATAACTTGTCCCTCTGCAGATTTGACATTGACACCCATAACCACCCATTGTGGGCCTGATGCAGTTTTCCTGCATCAGTGACTTAAAATTTTGAGCTTACAGGTTGCCAGCCGAGGCAGCTGAGGGAAAGGCAGGGCTTCCTCTAAGGGCTGTAGGTTGTGTAGCAGCACTAGTCCTTTGGAACTGGAAGATTCCTCTTCTCTCCACTGGTGAGGTCAAGGTGTCTCCTCAGAACCCCCAGGCTGCCCATGAACCTGGAATTATCTTGTCCAGGTCTGTGACGTCTCCTTCCTGGTGCATCTTCTCCTCCCACCCTAACCCTGTCTTTGCTGTCCTTGCTCCCAATGTAGGAGGGAGGAAGGAACGTTGCCTGACTGGCCTGGATTTGACTGACTCAGTTCTTGCCATTGGGACCTAAAGAAGACCCCGTTGTTCCACCAGACGTTTAGATATTTTGCACATCACATAGGTAAAGAGTTGGGTCAGGTGAAGGTGGTTTTGTTCCTCTTCCCCTTTCCCTGAGTTGAAAGGGACAACTGTGTCCACCTTCTCTTGAGGCCAGTTGTGAGGGTCTTCTCTTGTATGCCAGGGTGTCAGATGGATAGAACTGAAACAATGGTTATACATTAATTTATAGCTTTCTGAGAGTAGTGTTCTCCCTCACCCCGCAACTAAATTTATTGTTCACATATTAATAAAGCTTTAGTGTGAAAATGTAAGGGATTGAATGTACTCCACCCATTTTCCTAATTTGTTTTTTCCTTCTTTGTATATTCAGACTGAATTCTGATTTGTGTATTATGAGTAAAATGTTTGGGAAAAAACTAATTAAAATTATTTTGAATACGATTTTTAAAAACAGTTGAAACAATGTTACATTAGGGGTTACAGTCAGACCAAGGGTTGATATTTTATTTTAAAGAACTGAGGAAAATAAAGCCCCATTAAGGAAATTTACTGCAGGTTATGATTTTAAATATAGAACCCCAGTCTTATTATAATCACCATTTAGATATGATCTGCTATTTATAAACTCATGGTTGTAGTAATAGGAAGGAATCAGTTGAGTAATAGGGAAAGGAATTTATTGAGTTAGGAGGAGGCGCTTTACAGTGCTCTCATTTGATTCTCCCAAGAACCCTATGAGTTAGATCTTATTAACCCATTTTAGAAATGAGGAAACTGAGTCTCAGAGAGTTTAAATAACTTTGGAAAATCACACAGCTACTGAGTGGCAGAGTGAAGATTTTTAGCAAAACCCATACTTCAATTGCTACCCTATGTTTACTTCCTAAAGCTATTTTATTGCTTAAAATTATATCATAAAACATTTTTCTTGTTTTAGAATAGCTTTAATATTAATAATAATTTTTAATGAGAGGATAATATTGTCAGTGATCTATGATTTATCATTTCCTAGATACTGAATATGTTTTCAGTTATTCTGCTATGATAGATAACTCTTCAGTGAGTGAATATTCATATGTCTTTTTGCCTTTATTGTATTATTTGCTTAAGAAATATTTATTGGAGAGAAATTAATGAAGCAAAGGATACACTTCTTTTACATTTCATTTCTTGCTAGCCATTGCCATGTTGATTTTCAATAGGGTTTCTTGAATTTGCTTTTTGTAGAGATTACCATACCCCATTTAACCAACTGTAAATACCCGTTGTACAATGTATATTGGGAACAACTTAAAGTGTACATAAATCAGTGAAATAAGATTACATGGTAACTATTTACCCTATGGAGAGTAAAGGGGAAAAGCTGAGTGACTTTGATAAGAAAACAGTTGGCGAAGCCCCAAGAGTGGGACTGTTCCTAGAGAACAGTTGTTGGAAGAGAATGGAGGAGCTTGAACGCACTGGAATTTACCAGGGGATTGGTTTGTACCTGGTTTGCTTTTCTTGGCAGGGTTTTGTGGTTAATCTCTGAGTTAAATTTGATGTAAATTAAGACCAGACTATAATTTGAATTTGAATTTTAATCCTTCTTTGTTATAATTCCTTTTTGTTCTTTTTGTCAGCCTTTCTTTGCTAACATTGTAATTCGTGGATGAGAATTTTAAAGTTTGCTTCATTTGATTTGAGAGGCATTAGGAGACTGGCATATTTTACTTGCAAATAGAAGATTTAAACTGAGTATTTAATAGAAGGATTATGTTATAAACATCACTATGTTTTTTCACTAAATGACTTGTTAGGTAATATTTTATTAGGAAATCTAATGAAGGAAACAAAGTTAATGTTATTTCAGATGGTATACTTAACGCTGGTGTCTGTGAAAATATATGTACATATTTATATATTGTATTTTCCTATCATTTTTGATAACTGCCCCATACCAGCTAAGGCAGAGTGGTAGCTAATCTTTTTTTTTTTTTTAATTTATTTAGTTTTATTTATTTATGGCTGTGTTGGGTCTTCGTTTCTGTGCGAGGGCTTTCCCTAGTTGTGGCAAGCAGGGGCCACTCTTCATCGCGGTGCGCGGGGCCCCCACCATCGCGGCCTCACTTATTGCGGAGCACAGGCTCCAGACGCGCAGGCTCAGCAATTGTGGCTCACGGGCCCAGTCGCTCCGCGGCATGCGGGATCCTCCCAGACCAGGGCTCGAACCCGTGTCCCCTGCATCGGCAGGCAGACTCCCAACCACTGTGCCACCAGGGAAGCCCGGTAGCTAATCTTTACTGGACTGATGATGATATCCCTTGACAGTGGTGGAAGGAACTGTTCTGCCCAGCATTTTCCCGTCATCTCCTTTCTTTCCCTTTACATGACATGAAGAATAACAAGTACTATTACCAGAAGCTTTATTTATTGAGGATTAATATGTTATAGGCAGTATCTGAAAGCTTTATTATTACATCTGTTACCTCATTTAATTTTTCACAAGGTTTACTTGAAGTATGCACTACTATTCCCATTTTACGTACTAGAGAAACAATTAGAGAGGTTAAATAACTCAGGTTAGTAAATGGCAGAACTGGAAGTTGAATTTGGGCTCTTTGATCTAAAGCCCTTCCTTTTAACCAGTATCTCATATGTTGTGTACATTTTTAGTTAAATTGACTATAACATTCATGGTCCCATGTTTCAAGTCTTTAGTCTCCTTTGCCTTAGAACCTAGTTACTTCAAGGAAATCTTCACATTCTGTTTTTGAACTTAAAGTACTCATGGTAATTACTTTGAGGTTCACAAGCACTTCTTAGGGATAAAGTTCAGAGGGAAAGAGAGATCATGTTTAGTCAGAGAAGTTGTGATTTTGCTTGGTTCGTAAAGATGTTTTGTGTGGGTTTCTTTGAAGGTAATTTATGTATGGTAAGGGAAATACGGTTAGAAAGTGGATGCTTACTGTTTATTAGCATCAATGTATCAGTATTTTATCTGGAATTTAAAAAATGTATTTAAAGGTTACAGGATCTTATTTTTACTAAATAAGGGTTCCATTGAAACACTTTTCTGACTTAAGTTTTTTCCCCCCTCTTGGGCATTTGGGTGGAATACAAAAAAATGGGATATATTGGCATTTTCCTAGGATAAAGTTGGCACAATAATGAGATGGTTCATTGGCATCCTCTAAAGGTGATTGGTGATACTTTTTGGATCTCTTTTGATACCACACTAGTAGTCTTTGATAGTTTTATGCTATCTGGTGTGATATGAAGGAGGTTCCTGGCTTATCTCTTCTATTTCCTGCCCCAGGTCTGGTAACAGCACGGTGTCCAAAGAATGTTGGTTCCTTTTTCTAACTGCTATAGTCTTTCTCACTCAGCTATCTCTCTTTATATCCCCTAGAGAAATTCATTTTTTTAAAAAAGAACGCAATTTTTCCAGCCATTTGTCTCCATATGGAAAGGTGGAAAATTATCTTAAAAAGAGTGGGGATTAATAACCTCTAAAGCAGCAGTTCTCAAACTTTTTGGTCTCAAGACTCTTTTATATTCTTAAAATTATTAAATATACCGAAAACTTATGTTTATGTAGGTTACTATCAATCAATATTTACCATATTAGAAATTAAAACTAAGACTAAAAAATTTCTTCTTAATGCATTTTAAAATAACAGTGATAAACCCATTATATGTTAACATAGTTTTGAAAAATAATTATATTTTCTAAAACAAAATATTTAATGAGTGGGATTGTTTTATATTTTGCAAATCTCTTTAATATCTGGCATAATAGGGGATAGCTGGATTATATTTGCTTGTACACTTAATCTTTTGCAATATGTTGATTTGGGTGAGATGAAGAAAATCTGGCCTTATACAGATATGTGGTTTGAAAAAGGAGGAGCACTTTAATAACCATTTCAGATAATTGTGAATATTATTCTTTGATACTACATCAAAGCTTGACAAATAGAAATTTCTTAAAAGTTAATTGAAATGTAGAATCTGCAACTATAGCAATGGATTCTTTTTCTCTCACATTAAAGTCCATTGGTCTATTTTGTACTTTGAATGACTCTCCTACCCATGCATGCCTTTAGTCATTTGGAGAATACCAGTTCTCAGTGAGTGATGCAGATCTTTTAAATTATGACACATTTCATTATACAACAGCACAAAATCACATCTGTTAATATCACCACAGATCTCATAAGAAAAGTCTTTAAATATTGGGAAGCTGTCAAGGTCATGGTGGCAGTTACAAGTTTTCCAAAATTTTAATTTTCATTTGAAAGCCTGAATTTTATCGTTTATAATAAAATGGCTGCCAGATACTATAGATTAAATAACCATGGTTTGGATGTCAGTTGTTCTTTCGAGTAGAAATGGTGCTCCATGGAAAAAGTGGCTAGTTCAGCTTGCAATTCAAATGCTTTTCCGTGACAACTATTGTACTTTGTTGGTATGTAGCAGAAGTGTTTTATGTGTACGTCTGTGTCCTTACCCAGCATATTAAAAAGATGTGTACCCAAAGCTGAGATTTAATAAAATTAATAATTTTTACTCTCATTAAGGACATTCTTAAGTGAAACTTGATTATTGTTTTTGTATTTGTGTGTGAAGTAAACAATGATTATTAGTACAGTTTGGCATCACTACCTTGATTCATCTAACATCCTGGTAGTTCTTAGCATTGATTTTGTACCATGACTACAAATGTCAACACAGTGAGAAAAACCAATAGCATCTTATTATTATTACGACACAGTGTTTTAAACTTGCACACCCCTCAGGGGTCCATGGACCACACTTTGAGAACCACTGTTCTAAATTCTTTGAAAATGCCCAGAAGTCTTTGTTAGTCTTTATGAATCTACCTACATCTTTTGTTCATACAACCTGGATTTCTTCAAGTTCCACTGTTCCAGGTAAATGTAAGTAATTTATCACTCAACTTTATCATTTTCGTTTTGCGAGCATCACATACAAAATGTTACTGCAGATGTGCAGAGCTTTCAGCTACATGGTCATTTGAAAGGGCTTTGAATAATAGACATTGCGTATATCAGCCTACAAATGAATATTTGTATGTAAATATTTGTGTGTAAATAAATTGGATGTTACATATATATCCTAGAATTAAACAGTTGTAATGTGGGTTTTAGAGATAATTCAGTATTCCTTGGTTGTATTGATATTAATGTGACTATAAGGGATGTTGTAGATCACACGTGCCTGTTTATTTTTTCCTCATTTTTTAGTGACTTAAGTCTACCCTTCTCCATCCCCAGTTGTTGCTCTTTAAACTAGAACAGTTAAAATCATTTAAGACAAATAAGGATCCTTTGTGTATAGGAATATTTGGGAGTAGGAAAAATCTTTTAATCATAATCCATTCCTAATCAAATCTTTTTCTGTGATTAGTTCATTGCAGTGGCAGAATTGGGGTAGTGAGTATGTCTTAAACTTGAAGTTTTATTTCATTCTACTTTGCATTATTCTCTTTTAAGAAACAACATCAAAAACAACATAGCTTCCAGTGCTCCAGTAAAAGTTTAGATTTTTAGGTTGGGTGGTGGTGATAGTGAGGAATGCTAGTCATTTTGGACACTGCCATCTGTTTCACTTTTTTCCATCAATGAGAAAACACCTCTAACACTGATAGCTAATTAGGCCTAAAGAGCTTGGGTGTTTGTTTCTTGCTTTTATGGGGAGATTTTGGTCCAGCACTGAATAATAGTACTCTGATATCAATTAATAAGAATAGATTTTTAAAAAATTTTGAAAATATTTTAACCTAAGTTACTAAACTATGAAATACACTGGTAATATATTAACACATTGGCAATATATTAATATACTGTCTCATATAAATACTTTTAGCCCAGTATTAATCCTAGTTTGTCTGGTTCAACATCTTTTTTATGTTGGGAATACTGTATTTCCCTGTAGAAGAAACCTTTTGGCTATTCAAAGATTAAAGCAGATATTCTGGCAAAACATTATAAAAATGTTGATTATGAACAATTTAAGAGCTTCACTTAAGTATTTTCTTTTTATAAGCCACCTGTTGTCTTATGTGCCTAGTGTATACATTTGAACAAAGTGCTCATCACTTGTCAGCCATCAGTGGCAGCATAGAAATTACTTGTGGTACTTGCTTTGCAAGAAGTTCTTTTGTATTTGTGACATCAGCTTTGTTTTATACAATTAAAGTATTACACGCTAGAATAATCTAAATTGCAACCACTAAACGGTGATTTAATTCTTCTTGCCTTGAACTGAATTTGTTTACTGATTATATGTAGCTATTGACTACTGTTTAACATGACAGATTCATAAAAATTTCCCCCTTATTTTGGTAGCAAATAAGGTGGTTATATTATTAAAGGTTTTTCTCAATTTAAAAATTTGCCTTCATAATAAATATTACATAAAGGGATAACGTGTTGAAAACCCTGCGTGTGTGGATAATCCTTCTCATATGATTTGATTTTCAAATGAAGTTTAATACTTCTAATATGATATATTCATGATCACTTTAATAGTATTGTTCTAATTTTTAAATTCCCAGTTAAAAGTGTTTGCAGTCATTTTTATTCATTTTCTTCTGTTAAAAAAGAACAAAGTATAACTGTTTGATTAAGACTTAAGATTGATACTAGAATAAATATTTAGACTGTTAGATAACTTCTCTTATACTTACAGTAGCATTAACTCTACACAGCAATCTGGATGCTTAGATAACTTTACCAGTGGATTTTAAGTAATCTGAATATTTCCTTTTTGTTGTCTTGTTAATAGTCCTGGTTATAATTTTTTTAAATAAGTTAACAGCACTAATATATTGACATTATTTAAAATGACAAATATTTTATCCAGATAATTTTTTCAGTGAACAGATTTCAGAACTAATGGAATAAAATTACTCACTTAAAGCAAATTTATCTTGTATTTTGTATAAAGCTTAGGTAGGAATGCCACTATTCAGTTATATTATAAAGGTGAAGTATAGTATAAATACATTTTCCAAGGTAGGCAGTGGTATATTTCTGCAATATAATTGGCTTCCTACACCTTGACAATAGTTTGTATACAGAAACTCTACATGAACTACTACAGAAAACTACTCACAAATAAGACTTTTTTGTTCTTTTCAGAAACAGTCTGAAACTAAATGGGAACTTTATGTTTGCAGGAACAAAATTTGGAATTTCTTTTTCACTGCATGGTTGCTCTGATGTAAATGATGTAATATAGTGGACATTAATATACAAGTAAATGATCAAATGAGTCATAAGATGGAACATCTGCCTCAGAAGCCCTTTCAGACAGCATAAGCTATGCCATTGAAGTCTCTAATCAGTGCATCTGTCCCTGAGACTTCAGTGGTGCAAGGATAGTTTTCTATTTTGGATTAGTTACTATATGAAGACAGTATATTAACAATTTTTTTTTGATGCATGCAACTGGAAAATTTGTGCCTGTGATATCTGAATAAAAAATTAACAGTGATTTTTTTTTAAAGCATAGTAATAATTAAGGGATGGCAATGAACATATGAACTTTTACTTTTACCTGCCTTAAAGTGGTTATTTATGATAGGATTTTACATTGCAGACCCGTAGATGCTTACTGGAGGAAATTTTCTTGCAAATACTGATGTTACAACAGGAGAGAAATCCAGATGGAACCTGAAGCACAGCAGGATTCAGATAGGATATTTAACTAAAACAGAAGCCTGTATTTTGGGTCCCTTCTGAGCTGGAGAATTCCTATAGTTTTAAAATTGCCACCAGAGAGAGTTGGGGTGGTGGGGGGAGGAAGGGTGGGCAAAGGAGGGAGGGTATGTGCACGTTCATGTGTTTCATACAAAGTAAAAACTTCTAACCAAACGCATTGTAGAATACCAGATGATGATAATGACATACAGAGAATTGTGGTATATGTATGTGTATTTTATTCTTATAATCAACAAGCCACAGAAGATAAATTCTTATGATCATATTTAATTTCACTAAAGGATATGATCTAAAGTAGAAGTCTGCCCTCTTCCCTTAGAAAATTTATACTTAGCCATTCAATTAATCCTTTTTAACAAGAGAGAAATAAGTGTAATTAGAGTAGGGGGTTTGAATAAGAATTGGGCACATGTTATTTTACACATTGGGGTTTTTAAATCTTGGAAATAGAGAACAGTCATTACAAAATATTTTTATTCCAAAAGAAGGTTTAAAAAAGTTATCAGAACTTTTAGTTACTGCCCTGGGATGTAGAGAGCTGGAAGGAGTGTTACTCCTACCTTACAATGAAAAACAACCTGGCTAACTTCAAAACCTAAGGATACACAGTACCTGCAGGGAAAGAGGAGACATGAACACTCACTCACCTGAGGTAGACACAGCTGGACAGCAGTAAGAAGAGTTCAGTTAGAATTGTGGACAAATTAGGGAAGGTCAAGTAGAGGCTGACAGGAGCATATGAAATCTGTGAGGACATCAGAACTTGGAGAACTTGGTACCTTCACATGTGCTCTTTCTCCACTAACCCTGGGGGGATGGTGGGTAAGAACCCCAAGAGATAGGAGTTAGGAAAGAGCCTTAAGAAGTATTGTGATGCACACCCTAGGGAGGAGGATAGCAGTGACAGGATTCTTTTCCTCTCTCTCCACTACAAAACAAAAACCTTAATCTATGGACAGTGGGAGTGGTGGAGAAGGAGGCAACCAGCACCTCTGCCTTAGGGCATTGATGGAATTCATTGCAGCTGGGGGAAGGGAAAGGGGGAACATCTACTTTCTCAGGAATATGCTGAACCCACAACTGTGGGGTTAGATCAAGGGGAAGGAGAACTGGAAAAACTACAACCTCAAGACCCAGAGGCACAATACATGACTAAGGCTGAGACTTACTCAGAACAGCAGAAGATGGATCCTCCCCCAACCATTTTCTACCACCAAACTAAGAAGTTTCTAATAATGAATAATAGCAGAATAGGTAAAGGAGAGGAAAAAAGAATAGACAAAGAGACACAGTGCAGGGGAAGGACCTAAACTCAGAATAGAATAGACATTACTCTGATAAGCCAAACTCCCATCTCTATAGGAATTTGAAGCCTGTAGTGCACTGAGGGTCACAATAGTGATAATGTCAAACCCAGCTCAACACCTAACTAAATAGACTCACCTTCCCCACCTGAAAGGCCTAGGAGAAGAAAAAGCTTGCCCCTTTTCAGGCATAAAAACTTTTTACCTCAGTCTCTGCTGTCCTACACAAGATGTTCACCTTTCAACAAAAAAATTACTAGGCATACAAAAAGGCAAGAAAAATCACACTCAGGGAAAGAGCAATCATTGGGACTAACCTCAGATGTAATACAGATTTTGGGATCTGACAGGGAATTTAAAATAACTGATTAATATGTTAAAGGCTCTAACAGAAAAAGTGAACAGCATGCATGATAAAGATGGGTAATTTCAGCAGAGATGGGAAAAAAAGAAGAATCAAGTGGAAATGCTGTAAATGAAAAGCATAGTAACAGAGAGAAGAATATCTTCAATAGTTTCATTAGTAGATTCCACACAGTGGCAGAAAGGATCAGTGAACTTTAAGATAGGTCTATAGAAATTACCAAAACTGAAACACAAAGAGAAGAAAACTTGAAGAAAAAAAAAAAAAAGAATATTGAAGACCAGTGGGGAAACATCAAAAGGTCTAACTTACACATAATTGAAATACCAGAAGGTAAACAGAATGGGGTAAAAGAAGTATTTTAAGAAATAACGACTGATAATTTTCCAAAATTAATGCACAAAAACACAGATCCAAGAAGCTCAGAGAATAACAACTTGGATACTTAACATACACACACACAAACACAATATTCAGAAAACAAAAGTCAAAGAACAGATCTCAAAGGCACCCAGAGACTAAAGAAACATATACAAAAAACAAAGGTAGGATTTTGTCTGATGGCTGACTTTTCATCAGAAACTATGGGAGTCTAGAGACAGTGGAGTGACATTTATTTATTTATTTTTTTACTTTTTGGAGTGACATTTAAAAAGTGCTTAATGAAAAAAAAACCTGGCAGCCTAGAAATATATACTCAATGAAAATATCTTTCAAAAATGGTGATATCCACTACTATATATAAAATCGATAACTCATAAGGACCTACTGTATAGCACAGGGAACTCTACTTAATACTCTGCAATGACCTTTATGGGAAAAGAATCTAAAAACGAGTGGATATATGTTATGTATAATTGATTCACGTTGCTGTACTGCAGAAACTAACACAACATTGTAAATCAACTATACTCCACTGAAAACTTTTTAAAAATGAAGGAGAAATAGTTTTTCTTAGCCAAACAAAAACTAGACATTCACTGACAGCAGACCTACTGTATAAGAAATGTTAAAGCAAGTTCTTCAAGCAGAAGGAATATGATCTACACAAACTTAGATCTACATAAAGACCACTGGACATGGAATAAAAGTTATTACTTATTTTTAATTTCTTTGAGATAAAGGTCAGCAAACTTTTTATATAAAGGGCTAGACAATCAATATTTTAGGTTTTGAGAGCCATACAGTCTATTGCATCTACTCAGCTCTGCCATTGTAGTGTGAAATATGTAAGTGAATGAATGTGGCTGTGTTCTAGTAAAACAATTTCTAAAAACAGGCAGTGGGCTAGAGTTGGCCCATGGGCTATCGTTGGCTCACCCCTGCTCTAACAGATAACTGACTGAGGCAAAAATAGTATTATATGTTTATAGCATTTATAAAAGTTATGACAACAATAGCATAAAAGATGGAAGAAAGGAATTGGAAATATAATATTTCTGTAAGTCCTTGTACTACACATGAAATGGTATAATATTTGAAGGTGGCCTCAGATTAATTAAAAATGTATATTGGACAACCACTAAAAATTTTGAAATAGGGGCATAAATAATAAATCTATGGAAGCAATGCAGTGGACTTGTAAACAATCCTCAGCATAAGAGAAGTTAGAGAAAGGAATAAAGAAACAAAGAATAGATGGAACAAATAGAAAATAGTAAGATGGTAGATTTTACTCTAGTCATATCAGTAATCACATTAAACGTGGATAGTCTAAACCAGGGAATGGCAAAGTACTTCCAACTACAGTTTCATTTCTTTGTACACGTGTGCCGTGATCAAGGAAGTTCCTGGACCTATTGGGCATCTAGAATTTAGATACTTATTTACCTGCATAAGGAAGAATTCAGGTACTGTCCTGTGATACCCACCTGTTTAATGGTAATTTACTTCAAGGAGTAATTTTCATTTTAGGGAATAAAAATTGACTTGGGTATGACTAGAGATAAAAGGGTACATTGTATTCCAGACTTTAGAAGCACCAATCTGAAATAAAGGAAAAAAAACATTACAGTAAATACACATTAAAGCTGTTCTGTCTTATCAGTTACCTAAATGACATTGGATTAGGAGATATGTTTTAACCTAGGAAGTTTTCAAAATTCATTTGTGAACTATAATCTGTTATTAGGTACACATCCATTTCTAGGGCTAGCTATACTTTTCCCTTTGGAATATTGCTGACTATATATGCTACAGTAAAAATGCTTACACATTACTTGTTGATAAATACTAATGTGTTGTAGGTTAAAATCTGTGCTTAATATTTTGTTGGTAACTTTCATGTAAATAACTTGAAGCAATACTGCTTGCCTTTGAAAATAATCCAATGTTTGGAAAAATATTTGTGGTTTTCAATTCCAGCTTTGTTACTTACTAACTAGCTTTGTGCAAGCAGTAACAGTTAGGCTCTTTGAGTAAAGTGGAGATTATTATCATACCTCATTTACATAGTGAGGTTTAAATGAGATATAATGTATGTAAAACACTAAATACTGAGAAATATTAAATTTAAATTTAAATCCCAAAGTAATTGTTTTGAATATGTAATTATATATGTGGCTCAAAAGTAAAATGATATCTAAAGATAAACACTGAAAAGTCTTCTTCACCTTGTCTCTATCTACCATGCCCCCTCCAACTCTAGTATTTAATTAATTAATTAATTTATGGCTGCGTTGGGTCTTTGTTGCTGCATGGGGGCTTTCTTTAGTTGCGTCGAGTGGGGGCTACTCTTCGTTGCGGTGCGCAGGCTTCTCATTGCAGTGGCTTCTCTTGTTCCCGAGCACGGGCTCTAGGCACACGGGCTTCCGTAGTTATGGCACACTGGCTCAGTAGCTGTGGCATGTGGCCTCTAGTGCGCAGGCTCAGTAGTTGTGGTGCACGGGCTTAGTTGCTCCGCGGCATGTGGGATCTTCCCGGACAAGGGCTCGAACCCGTGTCCCCTGCACTGGCAGGCAGATTCTTAACCACTGTGCCACCAGGGAAGTCCCTAGTATTTATTTTTACTAGTTTCTTGCTTATTCTTCTATAGTTTCTTTATACAGATACAAGCAAATACAGTTAAATATTTTTTCTTTCCCTTTCCTAAACAAAATGCCTGCCATATAAACTGTGATGCACTTTGCTTTTGACATTTAAAATGTCCTGGAGAGCTCTCCATATCAGTGCACAGAGATTGTTTTCATTTTTCTTCACAGGTACATTGTATTTCATTGTGTGGCTGGGTCATCATTTATTCAGAAGGTTCAGTATTGGCTTATTTCCAGTTTTTTACTCTGATTATGTTATAATGCCACAATGAGTAATCTAGTACTTATGTTATTTCATAAATGTGTAAGTTTATGAGCGAGAGATTCCCAGAAATGGAATTGTTGAGTTAAAGGGAAAATGCATTGGGAATTATGGCAGATACTGCCAGATTTCCTTCATAGGGGTTGTGCAGTTTTTGTACTGCTTCCAGCAATGTATGAGAATACTTGTTTCTCTATAACCTTGCTAGCAGAATGTGTGTTAAACTGACAGATTTTTTGCAGGTCGTTAGGAGAGAATTGGTATGTGGGTGTAGTTTTAATTTGCTGTTCTCATTATAAGTGAAGTTGAACATCTCTTCGTATGTTTAATAGCTGTTCATGTTTTTCTTCAGATTGCCTGTTTATGCTGCTTGCGCATTTTCCTATTGGGTTGTCCTTCCTTCCTTCCTTCCTTCCTTCCTTCCTTCCTTCCTTCCTTCCTTCCTTCCTTCCTTCCTTCCTTCCTTCCTCCCTCCCTCCCTCCCTCCCTCCCTCCCTCCCTTCCTCTCTCCCTCCCTGTCTCCCTTCTTCCCTCCCTTCTTTCGTTCTTTCTTTCTTTCTTTCTTTTCCGTAATAACTAAGAATTCTTTTATGTTGGGAATGTTCAATCTATGAGTTGCAGATATTTTTTCCCAATTCGTCATTTGTCTTTTTCTTTATGGTCCATTTTGCTATACAAATTTGTTTTGGTAGTTGAGCTAAGTTGTTATCAAAGAGGCCTTCCCCAGGGAATTCCCTGGCGGTCCAGTGGTTAGGACTCTGCGCTGCCACTACAGGGGGCATGGGTTCAATCCCTGGTTGGGGAACAAAGATCCTGCAAGCCATCTGGCTCGACCAAAAAAAAAAAAAACAGGCCTTCCCCAACTCAGGGCTATAAAATAATTCATCATGTTTTCTTTCAGTATGTTTATGGTTTCATCTTTTACTTGTAAATCTCTAATCCATTTAGAGTTTATCTTTGTGTACACTGCAACACATCGATTCTACTATATGTATATTTTTTTAAGTATTCCTTTCATAATGTTGTCAAATAATATTTATTAAAGTCTGTCCTTTACTGACTTGACATGACACCTTTGGCATATGCTAGGTTCCTATAAGTACTTGGGTCTATTTCAAATCTTTCTCTGTTTCATCAGTGTGTCAGTTTATTCATTTCCTAATGCGACACTTTTTAAAAAATCATCAAGACTTTGTATATATTGTAGTATCTGGTAGGGCTGTTCCCTTCATTTTCATAGTGTTCCTGGCTAGTTTTGCTTATTTATTTTTCTGTATAAACTTAATAATCAGCTTTCTTCATCACAGAAAAAGAAATCTTGTTGGCATTATTATGATGACATTCAATAAACTTAATAATCAGCTTTCCTCATCTCAGAAAAAGAAATCTCGTTGGCATTATTATGATGACATTAAATTTATGTTAATTTTAAAAGAATTTATAATCTTTTCATTCAGAAACATGGTGTGTTCTTTTACTTGTTCACGTCTACTTTTGAAGTGTTTGGAAAGGTCCTCTTTGTGTTCGTTTTGTACATTTATTGTACAGTTAATTTCTAGGTTTTTTATCTTTTTTGTTGCCTTTGGTATTGTAAATGTGGTCTTCTCTTTCGTTATGTTTTCTATTGTTGTTTGTATATTAAGAATACTTTAAAAAATCAACCGGTTCATGTGATTCTTTGTTAGGTACTGTAGGAAGGTCTTAAAAAATGGATAAAATATAGATTAAGTGAAATTGGATATAGCACATTAATTCAGTGGAATACTGTGCAGTTTATATTAAAGTGGACGGGTGCCTGTGACTCATGAAATGAAAAAGTAGGTATTCTGGTTTTGTTTAAGCCCTATGGAAAAAAAGTCTCAAAAATGTATTCAAATGTTAACAATGGTTATTTGGGGATTGCTAGATAATTTCTTCTTTTTGCATAACTTTTCTGGTGGCAGTTACTAGTCCACAAAAATCCATGTTTTGCTTCCTTGTACATGTCCGTTCATCTTTACTACATTTCCAAATCCACCATGAGAATGGACATGTGTCTGCAGTTTTAGCAGTGGATTGTGAAAAGAAGTGTTAGGTGATACTTGTCCTAGATTTTAAGGCATTGACTATGCCTCCTCAGTAGTTGCTTTTCTCCTTTTATGCTGATTTAATTGGAAGCGATTAGACCATACAGATGATGGTGGTGCCTTAGAGGATGGTTGAGTCATGTCTTGGAAGGAACCTGGATCCATGAATGACTGCAAGGAGCAGAGCTGCCTCACTAAGCTGGACCATTTGTTTCAAGATTGAAATTAAAGAGAAATAAACTTTTTGCTTGTTAATTCACTCGATTTTTGGCTCTCTTTGTGTTCTAATTTTACTGTGGCTAATACACTTGTGTAGGGCTTCCCTGGTGGCGCAGTGGTTGAGAATCTGCCTGCCAATGCAGGGGACACGGGTTCGAGCCCCGGTCTGGGAAGATCCCACATGCCGCGGAGCGACTGGGCCCGTGAACCACAAACTACTGAGCCTGCGAGTCTGGAGCCTGCGCTCCGCAACGAGAGAGGCCCGCGCATTGCGATGAAGAGTGGCCCCCGCTTGCCGCAACTAGAGAAAGCCCTCGCACAGAAACGAAGACCCAACACAGCCAAAAATACAATAAATAAAAAAAAATAAAAAAAAAAAAAACAGAATTGGTAAAAGACCACAAGCATAAAGACGATCATTTAAAAAAAAAATACACTTGTGTATTCTAAATATGTGAACACATTACTTTTATAATAAAAAAATCCATTTTCAAAGAATGTAAGATCGTACTATACTTATTTTACTGAAACTTGATTTTCTCATTTAAAATATCCTGAATATCTTTCCATGCCATCAAATGCCCCTTTTTGTGTAAATAAACTTTTTATTTGGAATAATTATAGATTTACAGGAAAGTTTCAAAGATAGCACTGAGAGTTCTCATATACCCCTCACCCAGTTTCAGTTTCCTCTTATGTTATCATTGTTTCAATATCCCCTTATTTTACCATGGTACATTTGTAAAAACTAAGTACATAAAACATGGTATATTTATTAAACCAACATTGGTACATTACTATTAACTAAACTCCAGACTTTATTTGGATTGCACCATTTTATCTACTGACGTTCTTCTTCTGTTCCAGGATCCAATTCAGGAGACCACATTTTATTGTCATGTTTCCTTAGTCTTCTTTGGTCTCCTCTGATAGTTCTTAGTCTTTCCTTCTTTTTCATGACCTTGACAGTTTTGACAGTTGAAGTGTTTTGTAGTGCCCTCAGATTAGGTTTATCTGATGTTTTTCTCATGATTAAACCAGGGTTATGGGTTTTTGGAAAGAATACCACAGAGGTGAAGTGCCTTTCACATCATATCCAGGAATACATGGTATCTACATGACATCAGGGATATGTAAAGCTTTATCACTCGATGAAGGTGGTGTTTGCCAGGTTTTTTCACTGTAAAGTTACTATTTTTTCCTTTTCATATTTTTCCTTTTCTTTGGAAGCAAGTCAAATCTAGCCCACAATAAAAGGGAAAGGGGAAAATACCCATTTTTGAAGGCTAAATTTAATTTGATAGATATCAAACTTGATGTCTGCCAGACCAACTTTGGATACTTGAAATTTTCTGCTTTGCTTCTGTGGGCAGCTGACCAATCAGCATGGAACCAGGCTTGAATTTCCTTCTTTAATTGCACATTGTATAGCCTACAAGTTGGGAACAAGAGAGGAATAAATGGGATCGGAGAATATACTTGTGTCCCTCCCCAAATGCCTCATTTTTTTCTATTTGTCATCTTGATCTGGAAATCAAAGTTAAATTCCTTGTCTCTGGAGATCTGAACATTTCTGGTAGTACAATGGGAAGATTTAACTGAGTACCATTTATTGAGTTCCATTTAGGGCCAGTACTGTGCTAAGCCTTTCACATGAATCATAGTTAATCTTTAGAACAATCTTAAGAGGAAAGTACATTTTACCACGAAGAAACTGAGACTAGATTTTCACTTGCCTAATGTCATTCAGCTTATAAGAGGTAGTATCTAGGTCAAAACCATTTCTTCCCCCACCTCCTTTTTTTCCATCTTATATATCACAATGCCACCAGTTCTTTTGTCTCTACATCAATAAGAACAACCTAGTTATCATTAAATATAGGTATATGATAGCTATTTGGTGTACTTAACAGGTAGTATGAAAAGATGAAAACTATTAATGCTGTGTGTTGTAATCAGATTTTCAAGTTAGGATTCTCTTTTCCCCAACCTAGATCATGTGCCGCCCTATTTTCTCTGCCCTAGTGTATACTTCCTGAATACCTGAAGAAACCCGTAAGAGACTGGGTTCTCCTGGTCTCAGTTCCAGCTCACTGTTGCACAGCTGATGGTTGGATTATCAATAGTTTGACTTTGCCATTGGCCAGTTCATTCTGATGCCAGTGGCTGATATAACTGATTTCTCCCTCAGAGCTGATGATGGTTAACTTTTTCTGAGAGTATGTTAATATGCAGATATAGTAGTCATATTAACAAAGATTGACCTTTTTTGTTGTTGTTGAAGTAGTGTCCCATTTTCTTAAAGAGATGTCAGAGTTTTTAATGGTATCTTTAGAGATTTGTTATAGACAATAAACAAAATGTTTAAAAAGTAAAATTATGTTGTATATTAGATGGTAATAAATACTAAGGAAAATAAAGTACAGAAAGAGGATAGTAAGTGTTTGGGTGGGGATGGCAGTTTCAAACACTGCAAAGGAAGGCTTCACTGAGAAGTTGGCATTTGAGTAAAGAACTAAAGGAGGTAAGGGATCATTATTTAAATTTTGGGGGCACAGTAGGAAATGCAAGGGGCCTGAGGTAGAGTAAGGCCTGGTGTTTTTGAGTTCTGTTCTTCTACATCCACCTGTATCATATACTCTGCTTTTCCTTTTAGTATAACAGGTGAATTGTCCCTGCCAAGGCCAACTTGTTAAATCTGCTTCCCTCTCTCTCACATGTGATTGTGATCCTGCTGCCCTGCCCTCTCTTTCCTGTATCATGTTTCCTCTCTTGATTTGTTACCATGACCATGCAAACATGGGGTAATGACCCCGTCCAGCTACTACTCTCTGTTCTCTTTTGCAACGAGACTGAAAAGAGGTTGTTTGTACTGTGTCCATTTCTTTGCATTCCATTCTTTTTTTTTTTTAACTTCAGTGAGGTTTTGCCTCCCAAAAGAGCATTTAAGAATGCTCTTGTCTAGGTCATCAATAACCTCCACGTTGCCAAATGCTCCTTTTTCATCTTTCTTTCTGAGTAAATAATAGCCAGTTATCCATTTACTTGTTTATTATCTGTTTCTCCTTCTAGTATGTAAGTTCCATGACAGTATGCACATGGGTGCCCCTCGATATTTGTTGAATGTGTGGGTACGTGTTGCTACATACGTCCTTGTACATACCTTATATACACCATTGTCCACTTGCCTGAGGTTTTTTTCCTTAGGGTAAGTTGCTAAAAGTAGAAATTACTGAGCCAAAGAGTGTACACATTTTAAAGGCTTTGTTACTAGTTAGTAAGCTGCCTCCTTAACCAGAACATACTGTTAGTATTTGTTTATCTTTAAGGCTTTAGCATTTATTATGAACACCTCTTAAATGATCTTAATATTTTAGATTTGTACGTTTTCCCAGATAGCCAAAATTCCAGCGTAACTTACAGTTTCTTACTTTAATATTCTGTCTATAGTCTAATAGAAAAAGGTGCTCCTGAAGTTTTGTGTCCACAGAGTATTGGAGACTTAGAATATCATCGAAGCAGTATGACTGTCTTTAGGAAAGAAGTTTTAGCCATTATACTGCATCCTGCTGTCTTATCTGAGGAGTAACACATTTGCTAGAGGTGTTTTCCTTTAGATTGCTGCCCCAGTCAGAGGTCAAGTACTGTGGTAACTCCACTTTTGCTATATTGATTGAAGAAACAGAGCGCTAACACACACACACACACACACCAAATTTGTACTCTGATCATATGGGTGGATTTCTGATTCTGGACTTAAAAGTCGAATAGTTTGATTTTACTTACATGTTCCCAATACTTTGTTGTTAAAATGTAGGCATTTGCTAAGAATATTGATAAGGCTATTGATAAGAATAAAAATGGATACATTTGTTCTATAGTTGTAGTGTTATACTGAATGTAAATTTTTTCCATGTAAATATTATATTTATAACAAACTATATTTTATTATGGAATCTTTAGATTTTTTCCTTCATTGAAAGAAATGTTTCTGCTATTATTAATTAGCTAGTAGCTGCTGTTTTCAGTGTGCTTCAATTACAGTTTGTTGCTTGATTATATGTTATAAGATAAACTTAAGTTTGCCCTAGACTGCTAAACTCAATAGTTGCATGTTAGCTTATTGTTGGGAATAGGGTTCTTGTAAATTTGGGAGGGAAGAGGAAAATAAATGTGAAAAATAAAGATATCAAGATACCTTCTCTTTCATTAAGCTTTCACAACAAATTAATTTTCTTTTTCTGGTTCTTGTTATGTGACTGGCAAGTGAAATGTAAGTTTAGTTACCAGTCCAGAATGTTTTAGGAACATGGAGTTTTTGAATTATAATCATCTCTGCTATCTAACAACTGATAGCAAACATTTATTAAATACCTACAGTGTAAAGCCCTTAGGGCTAGGTTAGTAAAATTCATAATATATCTGTCCTTAAAAAATTCACAGCCAAATTGGGAAATTAAGACAAATGATGGAATTCATAATAATTCAGAATTAGTCAATAAATGGAAGTTTATTATAATGTTGTTACCACCAATAGAAATGTCTATTTAACCTTTACATATTGTCAGGCATCCCACGTGAGCCTCTGTCTGTTTTATAGATAATTGAGTAAAAATATTTAGAGGTTCTATAATTATTGATAGTGAAGATTTTTAAAGTATTCCTTTAGTTAAGATAGGGTGCCCCTAAAAGAGCCGTGTAGGCCAGCAAAGATATATATTTGAATATCTAGCATATTGACATGAAGTTTAGAATTTTTAATAAACTGAACTCAGTATTATGTAACAATGTTCATATGTAACTACTTTGAGAAGTTTCTGTTCTTTTAAACTTTGATGTACTAATAGCCTGCAATTTTTCACATTGTTGTCATACTGTAGCTATTAAATTGCACTTTGAGAATTTGGGGTATTAGTGAGAATTTTATTAGTAAGTTTTTTTTTTTTTAAAACATCTTTATTGGAGTATAATTGCTTTACAATGGTGTGTTAGTTTCTGCTTTATAACAAAGTGAATCAGTTATACATATACATATGTTCCCATATCTCTTCCCTCTTGCATCTCCCTCCCTCCCACCCTCCCTATCCCACCCCTCTAGGTGGTCACAAAGCACCGAGCTGATCTCCCTGTGCTATGCGGCTGCTTCCCACTAGCTATCTGTTTTACATTTGGTAGTGTATATATGTCCATGCCACTCTCTCACCGTGTCACATCTCACCCCTCACCCTCCCCGTATCCTCAAGTCCATTCTCCAGTAGGTCTGTGTCTTTATTCCCGTCTTGCCACTAGGTTCTTCATGACCTTTTTTTTTTTTTCTTTAGATTCCGTATATATGTGTTAGCATACTGTATTTGTTTTTCTCTTTCTGACTTACTTCACTCTGTATGACAGACTCTAACTCCATCCACCTCACTACAAATACCTCCATTTCATTTCTTTTTATGGCTGAGTAATATTCCATTGTATATATGTGCCACATCTTCTTTATCCATTCATCCGATGATGGACACTTAGGTTGCTTCCATGTCCTGGCTATTGTAAATAGAGCTGCAGTGAACATTGTGGTACATGACTCTTTTTGAATTATGGTTTTCTCAGGGTATATGCCCAGTAGTGGGATTGCTGGGTCGTATGGTAGTTCTATTTTTAGTTTTTTAAGGAACCTCCATACTGTTCTCCATAGTGGCTGTATCAATTTACATTCCCACCAACAGTGCAAGAGGGTTCCCTTTTCTCCACACCCTCTCCAGCATTTATTGTTTGTAGATTTTTTGATGATGGCCATTCTGACTGGTGTGAGATGATATCTCATTGTAGTTTTGATTTGCATTTCTCTAATGATTAATGATGTTGAGCATTCTTTCATGTGTTGGTTGGCAATCTGTATATCTTCTTTGGAGAAATGTCTATTTAGGTCTTCTGCCCATTTTTGGATTGGGTTGTTTGTTTTTTTGTTATTGAGCTGCATGAGCTGCTTGTAAATCTTGGAGATTAATCCTTTGTCAGTTGCTTCATTTGCAAATATTTTCTCCCATTCTGAGGGTTGTCTTTTGGTCTTGTTTATGGTTTCCTTTGCTGTGCAAAAGCTTTTAAGTTTCATTAGGTCCCATTTGTTTATTTGTGTTTTTATTTCCATTTCTCTAGGAGCTGGGTCAAAAAGGATCTTGCTGTGATCTATGTCATAGAGTGTTCTGCCTATGTTTTCCTCTAAGAGTTTGATAGTGTCTGGCCTTACACTTAGGTCTTTAATCAGTAAGTTTTTAAATTATCCTCTTGGTTGTGTTTTCCCCCCACCCCTGATATGGGTAAAATAAACTATCAATACTTACAGTTAAAAATAGAAAATGCATGAACGTATGTGCGTATAATCTGCTCATTATCCTTTTAATTTAATCATTATCCTTGGTTTAAATTTAAGTCATATACCTCAGATTATAAACTAAACCAATCCAAAATAAGGCAAATAAGGCATAATGTTCTGGCATCTTCCTTACACTTCTGTATTTCCTGGTAGAAGTGGAGATTTTGAAAATAAGAGGGGATATTCCTTAGAAGGAGATTTTAATGTTGCTGTTATTTAAAATAAGTTAAGTTGCTTATTTTTCCTTTAAAAATTTGTACTAGTTTTCAGAAGTCAGGAGTTTATCTAGCTTGTACAAGTTTTGGGGAACTAATTCTACAACATAAAATAATTTTGCTATCTTTTCTTTTTGTGATTAAATATTTAAACCAAGCATAAAATTTAGGTTAAAGATATTAGGAAGAAAATAAAATATATATGTATTTGATTTGAAATATACTTATTTCATAGGCTCATATAAAGACAATTTAAATTAGCTGGCACAATTTATGCAGAAAGTAATAACAGTTTGATCATATGAAGTGTGTTTACGTCTGTTTCTGTTTGTCTTAAGGAAGTAGAATAAGTCTATTAAAATTTTTCTTGTTTGCTAAATTTAAATAATTAAATTTAGATCTTTTTCCAAAGCGCTGAGGAACTGGTATTTGTTCCTTTGTGGAAGGAGGTGGATTTGTAAATTAATAATGGCTTATTAGTTCAATAGTGGTAGTTTTAAAAACCATGTATATTTCCATGTTCTATTTTACATTTGAGGTTATGCAAAAGTAGTTAATATTTATGTTCTGATATTTTTAAAAAATCATCTGCTTTGAATTGATTTAGTGATTCATAGATTATAGTTGTGTTGTTTTTTGTTTTTTTTTTTTACACCAGTGTTTAGTTTATCCTTAGTTAGTTTAGTTCTTCATAGGGAACTGTGGTTTTTTTTAATATATAAATTTATTTATTTTATTATTTTAATTTTTTTTTTGGCTGTGTTCGGTCTTCGTTGCTGCACGCAGGCTTTTCTCTGGTTGTGGCGAGCGGGGTCTACTCTTCGTTGTGGTGTGCAGGCCTCTCGTTGCAGTGGCTTCTCTTGTTGCGGAGCATGGGCTCTAGGTGCGCGGGCTTCAGCAGTTGTGGCACATGGGCTCAGTAGTTGTGGCTTGAGGGCTCTAGAGTGCAGGCTCAGTAGTTGTGGCGCATGGGCTTAGTTGCTCCGCGGCATGTGGGATCTTCCCGGACCAGGGCTCGAACCCGTGTCCCCTGCATTGGCAGGCAGATTCTCAACCACTGCTCCACCAGGAAAGGCACAGGGAACTGTGTTTTGATTTGATTAGTAATTAGAAAATAGGCATTTAAAAATTTTTGCATAGACTTCTAAAATGCCACTAAATATCTCTAAGAATACTGAAAAATACCTATATTTGGTTTACATGTATAATAAATTCTGAAAATTATTTAATGAAATTATTACATATAGTTGATATTTCAAGTATAAAAGGATTTGGATAAAACTTAAGTGAATTTATTAGCAATTTGAAATGTACAGCTTTTTAATGTGATTGAATCCAGTATTTTAAAGAAGGAGGTTAGTATATTCTGAACCCGTTAGAGAATTGGTTAAATTGGAGTAAGTCAAGGACTTTCTGTAAATTAAGATTTTTCTTTAAGATCTGTCTTTTTCTTTTAAGTGGTATTAATTTCTTGAGGAATTCATATTTTCTGATTAAGCATGTTAGGGTTTGCCTGAAAAAAAATTTAAGTGATCCAGATGTACTTGATTTTATTAAACTGGCTGACTTTATCGTAAGTCCATTGCCATTTGCTTATGGTTTCTGGGTTTTACAAGCGGTGAATAATAGTGCTCTTAAATTGGATTTATGCTGACTTTTAAGAAACATATTTGTTCCAAGCAGTCTAAGAAGCGCAGAGATCCATGTCAATATTAAGAATTCATATTTTCCTTGAACAGAAGGTTGTGTTAAAATGGTACATGGTATGTTTTCATTGCCTGTTGAAAGACTTTCATGCAGTTAAAATAAGCATTTTGATGGTGGTTGAATTAAGAGTTTTTGTCAGTCTCTTCTCATCATGGATGATTAGACTAAAACGTCTGCTTGTCTTGACTTGAGATCACCACAGCTTCAGATAACATGCTTTGTGATTGAAGGTCGAAATATTTTGAATTCTAATAGGCTGCCAGATGAATTGCTTGAAATAGACTGTAAAATTTCAAGGCTTCCTTTTCCATCTGCTGTGAAAGGAACCATTGGGAATGGTTGAGCTTGATGATCATAGAATTACTGTATGGTGATTCTAAAACCCTCAAAGGGAAGTTGCTATGGAGATCTAGTTCCAAACTGAAATGATTCACCTTTGAAAGGCTGCAGGGTCTGAGAAGCTGAACACATCATTGTTCAGGTGGTCATTGGTTAGGAAATTGCTGGTGCCTGTGTAATCAGCATTCCTGTGGTAGTTAACGATCTAAAAAGGTTTGTTCTGAATGATGTGGGACAACAGCAATGTGCATAAGGTGGCTTCTCTCAATCATGGTTTGCTCAGCCTGGGGCTTGTAAAAATACTGTACTAAATAGCACAGAAAGGAACTGCTTCATTGAGGAAATCTTTTGAAAACAAAATTTTGCATTGATGAGTTTGACATAAAAAAACATGGTTCCTTTTTAAAATAAAGTTTTTTGCAGAAACATACTTTGTTTTCTTCGTTTTAATCCACCCTGCACCCCCATTTTGTGATAAGAAGCTCTTTATTTCTCTAGGTCCAGGACCATGATGAAATGTTCAGCTTTTAATATCCTAAGTACCTTGTCAAGAGCCTCTTCGTATAGCCACAGGGTCACATGAGGAGTTTAGAAAAGCCCCAAGTCATAGAGGATGAATCTAGGAAAGTCCCTAAGTTATTAGGAGTAGAATGCAATTAATCCCTCTATAGCAAATTGTTCCCCTCAAATTTTTTATTTTTCATTATTTGTGATAGCATTATTTTATTTTATTTTATTATTTTTTTTATTTTGTTTTTGGCTGTGTTGGGTCTTCGTTGCTGCGCGTGGGCCCTCTCTAGTTGCGGCGAGCGGGCGCTACTCTTCTTTGCGGTGCGTAGGCTTCTCGTTGTGGTGGATTCTCTTGTTGTGGAGCATGGGCTCTAGGCACACGGGCTTCAGTAATTGTGGCTCGTGGGCTCTAGAGCGCAGGCTCAGTAGTTGTGGCTCACGGGCTTAATTGCTCTGCGGCATGTGGGATCTTCCCAGACCAGGGATCGAACTCGTGTCCTCTGCATTGGGCAGGCGGATTCTTAACCACTGCGCCACCAGGGAAGTCCCAGGCAACACTATTTTAAATTGATATTGTTTACAATTTTTTCTTCTATGATTTTTACTAAAAATTTTTAATCACCTTTCACTTTTATTTCTAGAAACCTGAGACCAGAATAATTTTTGAAATTCGTTTGACAACAAATCATTGTAAACTGCTTTTCTCCCATATTAAGATTTCAAAATAGGTGAAATTCAATCTTAATTTCCTAAGAGCCTATAATGTTGAGCTTCTGTAATCAAGTATGAAATCTTATCAAAGATAATTTTATATATTGTTTCTCTAGATAAGAAGTTTTCCCCAAACATTATTGAGGTATATTTTACATATAATAAAATCACCCATTCTTACTGTACAGCTTGATGAATTTTGTTTATTGTATACAGTATGTTTCCACCATCACAATCAATAAATACATTTTAATCATCCTAGAATGTTTCCTCATATTCTTTTGCAGTTCCTCCAACCCTTTTGCTCTAGAAACCACTAGTCTGCTTTCTATCATTATAGTTTTATCATTTTTAGAATTTCATATAGTATCATATGGTATGTTTGTGTTAGACTTTTTTAAACTAGCATAATGTTTTTGAAATTTATCCATATTGTGTGTTAACATTTTGTTCCTATTGCCATGGTAATGATAGTATGGATATATCACAGTTTGCTTATCCATTTATTAGTTGATGGGGATGTTTGAATTTCAAATTTCCAACTTTACTGTTATGAATATATGTATTCAAGTCTTTGTGTGAGCATATATTTCTATTTCTTTTGGATAAATATTATACCTAGAAATAGGATTGCTGAAACATATGGTAAATATATGTTTAGCTTTATAAGATACTGCCACATACTGTTTTCCAAAGTGGCTGTTGGGAATTCCCTGGTGGTCCAGGGTTAGAACTCCATGCTTTCACTGCCGAGGGTGCAGGTTCAATCCCTGGTTGGGGAACTAAGATCCCTCAAGCTGTGCGGTGTGGCCAAAACAAAACAAAGTGGCTGTAATTTTAATTCCACACCAGCAATATGTGAGTTCCAGATACTCCTCATCCTCTTCAACACTTGATATTGTCAGTCATTTAAACTTTAGACATTCTAAAGGGTTTCTCATTGTGGCTTTAATTTCTATTTTCCAGATGATTAGTGATGAACATCTTTTCATGCTCATCTTTATGTCTCCTTTGGTGAAATATCTGTTCAGACCTTTTGCCTGTATTAAATTGAACTGTTTGTATTATTTTGAGCTGAAAGAGTTCTTTGTATGTTCTGGCTACAAGTCCTTTATCAGATATATGTTTTGTGAAATTTTCTCCCAGACTGTGGCTTGCCTTTTTGTTTTCTTGATTTTGTCTTTTGAAGAGCAAAAGTTTTTCATTACAATGTTCATTTTATCATTTTTTTCTCCAGTGACTCAGTGCTTTTTGTGCCCTGTTTAAGAAATCTTTACCCAACTCAGTGTCACAAAGGTTTTCTTTTATTAAAGTTTAATAATGTTAGTACTTACATTTATGTCTGTCATCCAGCTTAATTTTGCATATGGCATGAGGTAAGGGGTTAAAGTTAATTTTTTTCAATACAGATAGCTAGTTGTTCCAGAATCATCTGATATTTTCTCTCAGTAATTTACTTGGCACCTTGTCAGAAATCAATTGACCACATTTTGGGGTCAAATGTTGGTCTATTTCTGGACTCTATTCTATTCCATTGTTCTGTTTGTCTATTCTGCCAATACCACACTGTTGATTACTGTAGCTTTAGTAAGTTTTAAAATCAAATAGTATAGGTCTTCCAACTTTGTTCTTTTTCAAGATAGTTTTGGCTTTTCTAGGTTCTCTATATAAATTTTAGATTCAGCATTAATTTCTACAAATTAAAAAAAAGCCTGCTGAGTTTTTATTGATTTTTGACTTTGTATTGAAACTAAGTATGGAGAATACCACTTTGTGAACACGGTAAATCTCTTAATTTACATAGGTCTTCTATCAACAATATTTTGTATTGATAGGTTATAGTATACAGGTTTTGTACATATTTTAAAAATTTATCCTGAAGTATTTAATTTTTTTTTCTTGCTATTGTAGGTTATTTGTATATGCCCTTAATCAGGTTGAATAAGTTCTCTTCTATTCATAGTTGCCTGAGGACTTCAATCCTGAATGGGTACTGGATTTTATCAAATGCATTTCTTTTTTTTTTTGGCTTAACAAAAGGAGTTTATTTGTCTTACATATGAAAAAATTCAAGGGTTGGTTCAGCAACCCAACAATGTCATAAAAGCCCAGATTATTTCTATCTTTTCACTTTTCCACCCTTAGTATTTCCATGATATCTTCTCTCCAAGCCTCATATTATTACATGATAGCAGCTAAAACTAGGAAGTAATTGGCAAGCTCTCCTTAAATTTGTATTTTTTTTTTAACATCTTTATTGGAGTATAATTGCTTTACAATAGTGTGTTAGTTTCTGCTTTATAACAAAGTGAATCAGCTATACATATACATATATCCCCATATCTCCTCCCTCCTGCGTCTCCCTCCCACCCTCCCTATCCCACCCCTCTAGGTGGTCACAAAGCACTGAGCTGATCTCCCTGTGCTATGTGGCTGCTTCCCACTAGCTATTATTTTACATTTGGTAGTATTTATAAGTCCATGCCACTCTCTCACTTCGTCCCAGCTTACCCTTCCCCCTCCCCATGTCCTCAAGTCCATTCTATATGTCTGCATCTTTATTCCTGTCCTGCCCCTAGGTTCTTCAGAACCTTTTTTTTTTTTTTAGATTCCATATATATGTGTTAGCATACGGTATTTGTTTTTCTCTTTCTGACTTACTTCACTCTGTATGACAGACTCTAGGTCCATCCACCTCACTACAAATAATTCAGTTTCGTTTCTTTTTATGGCTGAGTAATATTCCATTGTATATATGTGCCACATTTTCTTTATCCATTCATCTGTCGATGGACACTTGGTTGCTTCCATGTCCTGGTTATTGTAAATAGAGCTGCAGTGAACATTGTGGTACATGACTCTTTTTGTATTATGGTTTTCTCAGGGTATATGCCCAGTAGTGGGATTGCTGGGTCGTATGGTAGTTCTATTTTTAGTTTTTTAAGGAACCTCCATACTGTTCTCCATAGTGGCTGTATCAATTTACATTCCCACCAACAGTGCAAGAGGGTTCCCTTTTCTCCACACCCTCTCCAGCATTTATTGTTTGTAGATTTTTTGATGATGGCCATTCTGACTGGTGTGAGGTGATACCTCATTGTAGTTTTGATTTGCATTTCTCTAATGATTAGTGATGTTGAGCATCCTTTCATGTGTTTGTTGGCAATCTGTATATCCTCTTTGGAGAAATATCTGTTTAGGTCTTCTGCCCATTTTTGGATTGGGTTGTTTGTTTTTTTTGATATTGAGCTGCATGAGCTGCTTGTAAATTTTGGAGGTTAATCCTTTGTCAGTTGCTTCATTTGCAAATATTTTCTCCCATTCTGAGGGTTGTCTTTTGGACTTGTTTATGGTTTCCTTTGCTGTGCAAAAGCTTTTAAGTTTCATTAGGTCCCATTTGTTTATTTGTGTTTTTATTTCCATTTCTCTAGGAGGTGGGTCAAAAAGGATCTTGCTGTGATTTATGTCATAGACTGTTCCAAATGCACTTCTTTTTGTTATTGAAATGATCATATGGTATTTCTTTTTTATTGTATTAATATGGTGACTTTCATAGATTGATTTTTGGATAATAAGCTGCTCGTATTCCCAAAATAAACTCAGTTATTCATGATGAATAACCCTTTTGCATTATGTTTGATTTGATTTGCTAAGATATTTTTTAAAGGATTTTTGCATCTGTGTTAATGAGGGATCATCAGTTCTGTGGTTTTCTTTTCTTTCTTTTTTTTTTTTTTTCAGATCTTTGTCTGATTTGGATATGAGGGTTATATTAGCCCTATAAATTGAGTTGGAAAGTATTTCTTCCTTGATTTTCTGAAAGAGTTTATGGAGGATTAGTGTTATTTCTACCCTAAATGTTTGATAGAATTTACCAGTAAAGCCACCTGAGCCTGGAGTTTTCTTTTTTGTTGTTGTTTTTTTTTGTCTGTGTAAATCCATACTTTATTATACTGAGTTGGCTTAAAGTGAATTATAGTTGTGATACAGGGCAGAGCAACGTTTAGGAATGAATTCAGAGGTAATGACTCTCTCTGAGCAGATACAACAATTCAGAACTTCGTATGAGATGACTTAGAGGAGGAGTTGCCAAATAAGTCTGGTGAAAGGCACTTCTTAGAGACCACTGAGCATGAGCAAGCTTTCTACATCAAGAACCTGACAGTGTGGTTGGGGGAAGCCAGCAAACAAGCTCTTATGACATCATCAGAAAGTGTGCGTTAACATGACAACCACTTGTTAGTTTATCAGCCTCCCTCTAGCTACCTGCCTTAAATTATTTCATTACCAATATTGACTTAGCTTATCCAAATGCCCTAACGTGGAAACCATTTCCAAAATCTATGGAATAATATTGATAGGAAAAGGAAGTTGAAACTTTGTCCCAGATAAGACTTGAGCATTACTTATGTACTTATGTAACTAATGTTTCCATCATATTCACGATCAATTTGTTGGTGTTTCCCTGACTTATCTGCATCCTTCCTTCAAGTAATAAAAATGACTTCCCAGTTTAACAAGTCTTCTTTTTTGTGCAGGATGATATTAGGTACATCGTGGATGGCTGTCCTCTGCTTTTATGGATACCTTGGAATTTGGCTATCTGCTCCAAGATCTCCTTCCTTGCTTCTCTTTTTTTTAAATCCCTGCAAAACTAAGCTTGGGGTTAATATGGATGTCCATACTATTTTCTCATCGGTCATTTATAAACCACAACAGGACAATGGTCATCTTTAGATCTTTGGCTGTCTTTTTAAAGAAACATTTTCCCCTTCATTTCCTTGTTATTATTTAGTTGTTTTATTTATTTATTAACATCTTTATTAGAGTATAATTGCTTTACAATGGTGTGTCAGTTTCTGCTTTATAACAAAGTGAATCAGTTATACATATACATATGTCCCCATATCTCTTCCCTCTTGCATCTCCCTCCCTCCCACCCTCCCTATCCCACCCCTCTAGGTGGTCACAAAGCACCGAGCTGATCTCCCTGTGCTATGCGGCTGCTTCCCACTAGCTATCTATTTTACGTTTGGTAGTGTATGTATGTCCATGCCACTCTCTCACTTTGTCCCAGCTTACCCTTCCCCGTCCCCGTATCCTCAAGTCCATTCTCTAGTAGCTCTACATCTTTATTCCCGTCTTGCCCCTAGGTTCTTCTGACCCTGGAGTTTTCTTTGTGGGAAGAATTTTGCTTGCAAATTCAGTTTCTTTAATTGATATAGGGCTATTCATATTTTCTATTTCTTCTTGGTTCCCTTTTGGTAATTTGTGTCTTTTCAGCATTTTGATGATTTCATCTAGACTGTAAAATTTACTTTCTACCTATTTGGTTTAAATCTGCTTTTCCCCTTTAATTTCTTTCATTTTTTTTTAAATTTAATTTTTTTTTTGGCCGCACCAAGAGGCTTGTGGGATCTTAGTTCCCTGACCAGGGATTGAACCTGGGCCCTCCGGCAGTAAAAGCGCGGAGTTCTAACCACTGGACCGCCAGGGAATTACTCTCCCCTTTTTTTTTTTTTTTTTTTTTTTTTTTAAACATCTTTATTGAAGTATAATTGCTTTACAATGGTGTGCTAGCTTCTGCTTTACAACAAAGTGAATCAGTTACACATATACATATGTTGCCATATCTCTTCCCTCTTGCATCTCCCTCCCTCCCACCCTCCCTATCCCACCCCTCTAGGTGGTCACAAAGCACCGAGCTGATCTCCCTGTGCTATGCGGCTGCTTCCCACTAGTTACTCTCCCCTTTAATTTCTTTTTTTTTTTAATAAATAAATTTACTTATTTATTTATTTATTTTTGGCTGCGTTGGGTCTTTGTTGCTGCACACGGGCTTTCTCTAGTTGTGGCGAGCGGGGGCTACTCTTCGTTGCAGTGTGTGGGCTTCTCATTGTGATGGCTTCTCGTTGTGGAGCATGGGCTCTAGGCATGTGGGCTTAGTAGTTGTGGCATGCGGGCTCAGTAGTTGTGGTTCTTGGGCTCTAGAGCGCAGGTTCAGTAGTTGTGGCACATGGGCTTAGTTGCTCCGGGGCACGTGTGATCTTCCTGGACCAAGGATCGAACCTGTGTCCCTGCATTGGCAGGCGGATTCTTAACCACTGTGCCACCAGGGAAGTCCCTTCCCTTTAATTTCTTAAAGTGAGAACTCATATCATTGATTTTAGAGCTTTTTTTTTTCCAGTTTATTTTTGGCTGCATCCGGTCTTAGTTGCAGCACGTGGGATCTTCGTTGAGGCATGCGGGATCTTTCATTGTGGCACGCGGGCTTTTCTGTAGTTGTGGCATGCGGGTTTTCTCTTCTCTAGTTGTGGTGCACAGGCTCTAGGGCACGTGGGCTCTGTAGTTGTGGCGTGCAGGTTCCAGAGTATGTGGGCTCTGTAGTTTGCGGCACAAGGACTCTCTAGTTGAGGTGTGCAAGCTCAGTAGTTGTGGTGCGTGGGCTTAGTTGACCTGCGGCATGTGGAATCTTTGTTCCCTAACCAGGGGTCGAACCCGCATCCCCTGCATTGGCAGGTGGATTCTTTACCACTGGACCACCAGGGAAGTCCCTAGAGCTTCTTTTTTAATGTAATCATTTAAAGTTACAAACTTTCCTCTAAGTACTGCTTTTACTGCATTCCATGTATTTTGATATGTTGTATTTTTATTATCATTTTAAAATATTTTCTTATTTCTCTTGTAATTTCTTCTTAATTCTTAAGAAGTATGTGTGTTTCTGAATGTTTGGGGTTTACCTATTATTCTTATTGTTACTGATTTCTAATTTAGTTTCTTTGTGGTCAAGGATCATATTGTGTATGGTTTTAGTTTTAGTCTTTTTAAGTTTATTGAGACTTGTTTTTTGACTCACTGTGTAGTATGGGCCAACTGAGCTATGTGCTCTTGAAAAGAACGTATACTTTGTTATTATTAGGTGTAATGTTCGATAAATATCAATCATTTAAGTGAAGTTGATTGATAGCATTTTTCATATCTTCTGTGTATTTATCGATTTTTCTTTTTTTGGTCTGGTTCTATCAATTTAGTTAAGAGAGGGGTATAAAAAATCTCCAACTCTTCATTGTGGAATTGTCTATTTTGTCTTAATTTTGTCAATTTTGATTTCCTATATTTTGAAGTTTTGTTATAAAGTATATACACATATATGAATATGTGCCTTCCTAATGAATTTACTTTTTCTCATTATAAAATATCCTTTTATCTTTAGGAATACTTTTAATTTTGAAAGCATAAGATAGAGCCAGTATAACTATCTTATGTTTATTGTTTTCCATTCATTTACTTTCAACTGATCAATGTCTTTATATTTAAAGTACATCTCTTGTACAGAGCATATAGTTATGTTCTGTTTTATTAATTTTGATAGTTGGCAACTATTAAAATGCATCGTTTAATGTACTTATTGATAGGTTTAGATTTGTGTGCTTCTCTTTGTGTTCTCTTTGTTGCTTCTGTGTTTTGTTCCCCTGTTTCTCTTTCTATGTATTATTTTATTATTTGAAGATTTCTTAGGGTTTCATTTTAATATTCATCTTGGTTTTTAACTAGACTTCTTCACCTTTTTTCTTTAGTTGTTGCTTTTGCATTTACAATACACATCCTTAACTTTTCACAGATAGTGTGTAGATGTCTTTAAGTTTCTTACAGTTTACATAGTTTATATTGTATCATTTCATGTAAAATATAAAAACCTTGCAACTATATAAACCCATACTCCCTTCCAGTCCTTTGTGCTATAGTTGTTGTATGTAATACTCTACATATATAAATGCAACAATTAAAAAACTGAGATCAAATTCACATAAAATTAACCATTTAAAAATGTACATTCCAGTGGCCTTTAGTACATCCCACAAATGGCTTTTGCTTTAAACATATGTTTGTATTATAAATAAATCAAGAGGGCAAAAACAGAAAAAATTAGTCTGTTGCATTTACTCAAATATTTGCCATTTCTGATGCTCTGTTTTTTTTCTGAGAATCTGAGGTTCTGTCTATTGCATGTCCTTCTACTCTGCCATCTTGAAATGTGTCTCCTGAGTTTCTACCTGTTATCATTTCCCTTAAGCTTGAAGACGTCTTCCAAATGTTTAAGTGCAGGACTGTTGGCAATGAATTCTCTCAGTTTTCTTTCATCTGAAAATGTCTTTATTTCAGTGTCATTCTTTAAGAATATTTTTGCTGGGTATAAAATTCTTAGTTGACAGGCTTTTTGGTTTTCCTTTTTGTACTTTAAAAATATTGCACTCTTCTGGCCTTCTTAGTTTCTGATGAGAAATCAACCATTAATTGAAACATTTTTCTTTTCCTGCTTTCAAGATTTGCTCTTTATTTTTGACATTTGTGTCATACCTCTGCTATTGTGTCTGCCATTGCGTGTGTCTCGTCATGGACTTCTTTGAGTTTATTCTTATTGGTATTCATTGAACTTCTTCAATCTGTAAATTTCTGTCTTTCAATAAATGTACATACACTTTTACTCATTAATTCTTCAAATATTTTTTCTGCCATCCTAGGACTGTAATTACATGCATGCTGGACCATTTTATATAATCTAATAGGTCTCTGAGACTCTGTTCATTTTTGCTTAATCTATTTTTCTGTGTTACTCAGACCAGATAGTTTGTATTGATTTATCTAAAAGTTAACTCATCTCAATTTGGCTGTTATGTCCATACAGGGTTTTTTTTTTTTTTTTTAAGGTATTGTGTTATCAGTTCTGATTTTTTTTAAATCATTTTTTATTTCTCTGCTGGCAGTGCCTAACTTTTGTTCATCATGTGCATATTTGTTTTTATTTACTGAAGATGGTTTTAATAGGCACTTAAAATTTTCCTTAGCTACTTCCAATATCCAGTCATCTGAAGTTCAGTTTCACTTGTTTCTTTTCCCTTAACAATATGTTTGATTTTCCTTAGGTAATTTTGGGTTGTATCCTGGACATTGTGAATATTAAGTTATAATTCTGAATTCCATTGTTTTTCTCTGCTGTGTGTTGTTTCCTTTGTATTAGTAGGCAATTGGACTTGAACTACAAACTCCATTTCTCAGTTTGTGCCTCCCGTTTCACTTCAGATATTTTGTCTTTAACTAGTCTGCTTTGAGTCTGCCTTGCCCATGCATGGTTCTGGCATCAGGTAAAGAGATGTGTGTACAGAATTTGGGGATTCCCTCTATTTTCCCTTGCTCTCTCCTGTCCCTTTGCATTCTTTCATTGCCATAGTTTCCCTGGCTTTACTTTTCTGGTTCCCCAGACCAGACAATTTATCTGCTTCTTGTGCTGTGCTGCCTACACTTGGCTCCAGAGAAAGTCTTGAAAATAGGAATTCACTTCATATAACTCCCCTCCTTTAAGAATGTATTCTCAACCAGTCTGTCTTTGTTGTTTAGTGCCTTTAGGTAGCTGCTTTTTTTGTATCTTGTTCTTGTTCTGTAGCACTTTTCCTCCCTAGAGTGGGGAGTGGTAGTTTTCCAGTGAGATTTTACCATGCCATTATTGAAAATGGAAGCCCTTTGGGTGGAGTTTTAGGTTACCTAATAACTCAGTGGCACGCCAAAACTGGAATACAATTTCTTTTCAGATTTGTACACCAGCACTTCCTATAGTGATAGCATGCATATTAAGGCAGTGGGTTTTGAACCTTAAGAAAAATGTATTTGAGATTTGTAGTTAAATTCAACTTCTTACCAAAATATAATCGAATCCTGAATTATTATACAGTATTTATCCTTAGTAATAATATATTATCATTATACCTTGATTATTATATAATAAAATTCTGTTGAGTGAATAATTGATAGTTATAAGTATTACATTTCTGAGGATTCTGAATTTAGTGTGTTGCAGTGCTATCTCTCATATAGCCTTTGGGGATAAATTGAAGAAGATGTAAAAGATTCAGTCCAGTGTGTTAGTGACTAAATGGTAACTAATTTATATTTACTGATGGGAATATTTTTGTTGGGGATAGGCTAAATATTGTATTGACTTCTGGGTTTTTTCCCTGTTTTAAAAAAAAAATTACTTAAGATTCTTCGAGACATGATTGTTGATACCTTTTAATGTGAGCTTGTATAACAATTAAAATGACAGTATTATAAAAGAAGACATAGTAAGTGAATTCTTAACTAAATATTCACAGTAGGAGAAGGGAAGAGAACCTTAAAATATTTTTCCCTTAAAGAAAGTCTAAATTAATATCTTTTAGCATGGTAAATTTGGGCCATAAATTGGAGTTAGTAGGTGGATAAATCAATAGTACAAGAAATTTATTTTACTGCATCTTTGTGCCCCATTATTTTAAAGGTAGTACTGATGATCATCAGTAACAGAAATTTTTTAGCAGACTGTATTATTACAGAACAGAATTTTGCAGATATTTAAAATTATATGGATGGAGATACTTCACAAAATGATAAAGGACTGCTATTGTACTCTGTAATAGTAGCAATAAAAACAACCTTCCTTTTGGGGACCAGAACCCCATTCAAATAAGCTGTTCTTCTGTTTGTTTGTTTGTTTGTTTGGTTGGTTTGAGATTTTCTAGTTCATGTTCCTATCATGTTTCCAAGGTATGTGAACTGGCACTGCCACTCCCACAGTTGGGTTCTTGTCAGAGCTTCCTAGTCTTCTGTTGTGTCTGTATGCTCATAAGTGATATAGTGATAGCTGTCTTCACTCTGCCTAGGAAATTGCTTCTCAAAGCCTTTGTTATATCTTCCTATTCAGCAGGAGGGAAATTTAGGTTCCAGTTGTGTAAGTACATTGGCTTATTTTTAGTATATGAATTGAAATTCTTAAAGTTGGGTCAAAAGTAAAATGTTCATCAGGTACATTAAAAAAAATCAGATATTATCTTCTGATAAATATTAGGAGGTGACATTTAAGCTATGAGTGATAAATTATTTTCTAGACAATGAAAAGAGGAAAGACATTCTCAGTATCTTATAAGGTGCGTTTTAACTGAAATTATTTGACAAGCTAATCCAATTTCTTTGCTAGGGGGTACTCTTACATACAATCGATGAGGGCTTAAACTCATTTAAGTGAATCGTTTTATGTTTAAGGGAGAAGTAAAACTTGAACTGGATAGACTTTGGCTAGATGAAAGGGGACAGTACCAACACTTGTTCTGTACCTTCTGTGTATCAAAGATTTTGCTATGCAAAAAAAATTTTTTTTTAATTTTTTTCAGTCGGTAGCATCTCTGTTTAGAGAGGAGGAAACTAGGAGCCAAAAAGACTGTTGTTAGCTACATGACCTTAGGCAAGTTAATGGCAGAACTCATAATTTCTGAAGCCAGGACTGTTGGCCTGATGACACCTTATACCAAGTGGATGCATTAATTTTTAAATATGGGGTAATAGATACTCATTATTAGATAATGTTTTACCTATGGTAGGAAGCATAATATCTGAGTTGTGATATTTCCCGTTACAATAGAATTCCATTTCAAAATGGCATAAAAATGAAGATTATCTCTCAGCTTGTACTATTAAGCAGGTAAGATATGGTTTCAGGCAGTATTTGATCCACTGACTCAAAACTGTCCCTAAAGACTTAATCTCTTTCTGTCTTTGCACTCTGCCTTGACCAACTTTATCCTAAGGCTGATTACTCTCATGGCCTGAAGATGGCTTCCAGCATCTCACTGGCCACGTGGTTTCTAGTTCACACCCATCAGAGAAAAAGAGTGACTTTGGCCCAGCCTTCCAGTAAAAAGCTTTGAGATTTACTCCACTTGGACCTGCTTTGGACATGTCCAATCTTTGACCATTCATTGTGGGCAGATAGAATCATCTAAACTCCCTAAACTCCTAAGTGGTTAGAAGAGAGGGGGCATAGATAGATGTCGAGGAGTTGACAGTAAATCTGTATGTTCCAGTGTCAAACTTGAACATTGTTATTTGCAGTTTTGTTAATTGGAGAGGAGAGAAAATACCTGTTAAATTTTAAGTTAAAAAATTTTTAGGAACTAATTCACTTTGATACTTTGATTCTTGACTAGCTCATATCATCGTTCTTTTTATGGTAATACCTCATAATACTGGTTTAAAACATCCCATTATTATGAGTTAAAGCAGTATAATTCTGATGAAATTTCATTACTAGAGTGGTAATAAAAATGTTTCCTCTTCATTAAATATGTGAAGTTTATTATTCATGAAAATGAAACTGATATATTACTTTGTGAGATCACCAAACATAAAGCGGAATGGTATAGAGCCTCCTCATAGTGCTCTGTATCGGTTAGTGCATATTTTATTTAATGCCATGTTTTAAAAGTTGTATTTATTTTTATTTATTTTTAAACAGAATTTTGTTCTCCAAATGAAAACCTTTTTTTTTTTTCCTCCACTTTTTTAGGTTAAAAGTTTTCTTTTGATTTAAATTTTTGATCAGCTTCCTAGGTAGTCACCCATACTTTTGTTTAGAGGTAATGTTTTATTTTATTTTATTGCTATAATCAGTATCACTTCTGTTGGTCTTTTCTGGAAGTGCTTCTTCTCTTTTTCTACTTCATTTTATTTCCACTACTACTTCTAGTTCAGGCTCTTATGCGTTATAACTGTCCTTTGTAATAAATTCTTGCTGGGCCTCTCTTTTTCTGATCAGTGTGACCCAGGGACCATTTGTGTCAGGCATGTTTTGTTTAAAATGCAGAATCCTAGGTGGGACCCTGGTGATCCAGAATCAGGGAGAAGGCTGGGAAGGCCTAAGAGAATATGCAAAGTGCAAATGGATATGTTTTTATTGTTTTTATCCAAACTGTGGATTAAGCAGTAAGATTTTAGATAAATGAAAATAAAATTCTTGTATTTTAATGTTTACATTTATTGCTAGGCCTCAGTATATTTTTTCTGTATGCTAGTCACACGTGCAGATTTATATATGGCATATGTATAAATAAGCCTGTACATATACTACATTCATGTTTATATTTAAAATTTGCTTTTATTACTATACTTAAGTGTTATATTATCTCTAGTATTAATAATTTTTTTCAGGGTTAAAACTTAGCAAAATAATATATGATAATATATATAGTATGTGTTTAATATAGTTGGATGAATTCTTATAGGTAAAAATTTATATGACGGAAAGGAAATCTTATTTAAGAAATGAACCACACTATTTAAAATAGAAATCTGAGATCTTTTTCACGTTGCAGCTGAGTTAAACAAATAATCTTTCTACCATTGCTAAGAAGTGCATGTAGTTAAAAATATGTATACATTTATACATATTATTTTTAAAAACCTAGTTAACTTTAAAATATGTAAGTTTTCTTGTCGTTTAGGGTTCTGTGAAGCTGATCATCAAGAGGGTTGCAAATCATTGGTGGTTTCTATTTTCAGATTTCCACATCCCGGAGTAATTTGCTTTAATTTCACCCAATTTAACCTATACTTCACACCATCACCATTCAGCTTTAATAGCTATGTTCTATGCATAAGAAAAGCAGATAAATGTCCACAATTAGGCTGCAAATGATTACAACTAGTTAGGGCTTTATGAAGACAAAACTTAAAGGACTATGGCGCCAAACAAAGCCACAAAAGACGGCTGAAAATGCTGTCTCGAGAAGTCAAGTCTACCATGGCATTTGATTTATCACTTTTGTAGTTGATTTTACTTATTTTTAACATATTGGCAGGTGTGCCTACTCTGAGAATATTCAGCTTTAAAGAATATTAGTTCTCTGTTGTTTAATGTATTTTAGTTTTTGTTTGCTTCCTTGAATTTCAGCATAGATAACAAGATTGAATCTTCTTTAAAAAATATTAAAATAATAGCATGTTTTTTGAAATTAAGCAGAATTGGTTTGAAACGTACTGGCATTTACATACCTTGTCAATGCATTTGTGAAATTAAGACTTTTCTGAAATGTTTGTGTATCAATATATGGTACTATCAGACATATGATGGAAGTATAATTTTATAATTCTGTCTAGAATTTCATTTCTGGATGGGTCTTAGCATGCAAAAGATATACCTTTAGAGTATTACTTGTGTAATGTATGTGCACATATATAAAAGATTCAGAAATTATTTTAATCCTATTTATGTGTGGGTGTTATATTTTCCTCTCTATATATAAGTTCTTCTTGATGGTTACTGCACAGCATTATTTTAATGTATAAAGAATTTGTTTATCTTTCAAGGTTTTAAAAAAGCCAGACTATTCATTTTACTATAAAAGCATGTCTTCCTCCTGCAAAATAAAATGTGTCCTTTTTGTTAATGTTTTTCCATATTTAGCAAGGTAAATCTGAGTTAAAAGACTGGATCGCATCTCTCTTCAAAATTTTCGGTCCAGGTTTTGACATATAAATCTTTTCTTATTTTTTAGTGAATAAATAAAATTCAAAGTTTTAGTTTAGTATTTAGATTTTATTCTTTGGTCATTCCGTTAAATATTCTCTCAGAAATTCTGTATAGATAAGAGTAACAATACTGATGGATAATAATTTCTTTTTACAGCTTTTGTGCGCCCAGAATTATTCATATAATTGAAATACACCCATTCTAGAAATGTTACATCCACCGTTTTATTTATTATATGAGGGGTAACATGTATCTATTTAAAACATGTACCTATTGTAGATAATCCTTATTTTCTGAACTAATAATCAAATAATGCCTCTTTAGTTTATTGTTGCTTAGAAGCCAAAATAAATGTAGATTAAAAACCTAAGCAGTTGTGGGTTTTATACACATGTAACAAACACAATATGCATGCGTGCACAGAGTTGCTAACTTTAAAAATAATGCTCAGGAATTAATAGCTTGTTGCCTTTATAAAAGGAATGTATGTGGGAAAGTATACTGAAACTTATTTTTTAAAATATCTTTATTTTAAAGAAAGCAGTCTACCCTACAAAGTAGACCAGTATAGCCATGGTAGGACAATATAGCTACACAGCTTCGCAGTTGTATTAAACTAGTTTCATACGCTATATCATAAAACTTTCAGTCCAATCAGCAACTAAATTTAAATACTGCAAATTGTAGCAGCAAAACAATAATTCTGCTGATTAGCCCCTTTCCATTTCTTGTAAGTGAACTGTTTATGCTGTTGAGTACCTTTTGAAAAAAGAAAAAGCCAAAACAGCCTTGATTAGTCAAGGAGTAATTGGATGACTTGATTTTAGCAAGAGAATGAATTGGTTGATGATAGCCTGTAACTAAGTGTAGTGGTTCTGTTCAGATGAATACATAACATACAGTCATCAGATCTTGACAGGTATAACATATAAGCAGTGCTAAAATCTGGTGGTAGTGGGGATAAGGTGGAGATGGAGGGGAATAAGTTTGCCATGAAGTCTTTTATTAGAAATTTTAAGGTGATTCTTAAAGGAATTGAGAGGAACTAACTTTTTTTTTTACATTGGGGAAGGGGTAGGGAGATTTGTCTTACTTTAATACTGTAGTCCCCATGTTTTATGCTCTAAAGACAAAATAGCTCTAAAGACAGAAGAGCTGTAGGATCATTTAACTTTCTTTAGGGGCATCAGCAATATTATATCTTTTTACTCTTGTTGAAGATCATGGTTCATTAGTAGAGCCATGTGGGAAAGCCTTGAAGCATTAATTGTGTTGTTACTTAACTATTTAAAGTCTTGATTAGTCAGAACTTTTTGTAGATGGCATTATGATTTCCTGATTATTTTAAGGCTTTATCTGAGTTTACATGAATGAAAACTGGCATAAAACAAAAAAAAATTTTTTTGAATTTATTCCTCTGTAACTAGTCTTCTTAAATAAGTCCTGGTTCTCATCTTCCCCCTCCCCCCACCCCAAAGAATGTATTACAGTAACGACCCTTCCTCTGCTATAATGTGCTGCTGGGGTCCAAAAGTTTCAGCTGCATAAAATATGAGGGCAGTTTATTGCCAGATGAATGGAATGGCTGGGGTGAGCCTGCACACCTAGTTGCAGGGGGTGAGGGTGTGGCAAGGTGCGGGCCCAGCCAAATCCCTTCTGGTACTGGCTTTGATTTGGCACCACCTGGTGGTGATTGTTTGCTCTGACTTAACTATTGATGGTGATCTTTAGGGTAGCAATAGAATTCTAGGAATTTCTCAGGTAGCTGGTACCCATTTTGTTGAGCCAATTCGGGTGGATTGGGTTGGAAGACTACTGGGTATGCAGTGACCTACCTTACACAATCTGCTTCAAAAGGTTCATTCGCTTTCCTGTCCTTAATCTTCCTTCTGTGTTTCTGGTCTCATTTTAGAACTGTGGATTATTGCATTTAAGGGCATAATTATTTTATGAGGTATGTTATCTGGTTTTATGACATCTGCCTTCGCAGTTTGGACCCAAGAATGATCCCTATCATGTAATGTGGATTTAGTCAAACCGTTATTTTCCTATTCTAACACCAGATGTTCTTGGTGAGTCCTTCCTTTTCCATTCCTTCTATCCCCACCCCCACCCCACCATATCTTAAAAAAACTAGGTAAAAGTTATAATCCATTGATGTTATAGATAAAGCTAAAAATAGTTATTTTAAAAATTAATAGCCAGTCATTTATTTAACTGATTAATACCTGTCCCATGTTTACATTTTTCAGGCATTTAAACACCAGTATCAAACTGTAGCAGGGGCAATATTATCTCTTATCAGAGCATCAATGTACTTAAATATGAGATTAAAAAATAATTTATGCTTCCATCAAAACCTGCACGCATATCTTAAAGTTTAAATGACGTCTATGTAACACCAGTGTTCCAGTTTGAAGCCTTAAGGCTGACTTTCCATCAGCTTGTACTGAATACTGACCCCCTCCCTACTTCCCTTCATCCTGGATTTACTTTCTTGTATTTATTATATACTGACCTATTTCTCTCCTATTAGATTGTAAACATCTTTGAAGGCAGAAACTAATCTTATTCAGCTTTTTCTCACCTCTGAAATTTGCCTTCCAGCTCTTGGCATCATTCTCTTTGTGATTAACATTCAGTACACATTTGTCAAATATGTCTCTTAAAATATGTATCTTAAACATCTCCAATTTTATGACTGGCCACATTTCATTTCTTCTCAATTTAATGTCATTCTTCCTACCCACTAGACAAAAAATAATCTTTGTAAAGATTTTAATTTTTTTTTCAGATTTAACGACTTTCATGTTATTTCTATAACTAGTACCCAACAGTCAGCTACTCTGTTTGTGACTAGTAGTCTCTTTCCAAGCTGTTATTAGATCTTGTATATAACTGATAGAATCGTTTAAAGAGAGTGTGAGTGAATAAGCGATCAAGGGCAAGATCACAAGAGCACTTCTCTGAAAATCTACATAGGAATTTTATAATCAAGGAGATTAAATTTTAATTTAATCTTTTCATCAATAGACACTACACATTTGAACCTATGGCAACATCTTTTGGTCGATACATAGCACAACCTTTGTCTTTTCATGTCCACTGGCGGTTCTCAACTGTGAGTTAGCAACGTCTAGAGACAGTTTTGATCTTCACAGCTGGGGCGTGTGCCTGTGTGCATGTGCACGCACACTCAGGCGGGTGGTGTGGGTGTGTGTGTGTTACTGGCATCTGGTTTGGAGAGGCCAGGGGTGCTGTTGAAACATCCTGCAAGGCACAGGTCAAACCCCCGCAAAGAAGAATTACCTGGCCCCAGATGTTAGGAATGCCAAGGTTGAGAAACCCTGGTATACACCTTGTCTTCAGTTTTTCATTTATAAGTGTAACTAACATATTTTGAGTGTTTACATCCTAAGATCTTGACATATATTACCACTTTTAATCTTCAGGGCAATCTTATGAGGTAGTATTATTCTCTAGATTTTAGACAAGGAAACTAAGACACAGAGAAATTAAATAATCACACAACTAATGAATCAAACAGTCTGAAATCCAGATTTGAATCCAGGTAATCTGATTCCAGAGTCTGTGCCCTGCATCATTTCTGCTCTATTTATACTTCTATCCTGCCTGGAATTTCCTCTTGACTCTCTGATTCCCTTTGCTAATATCTGTCCCTAAAAGTCTTCATCTGTACTCAAGCCTTCCCTCCTTAATCTTGATTCATGCTGATCAATCCCTTCTCTCTCTTTTTCTTTTTTGGCTGCATTTATTTGTCTTAGTTATAGTGTATAGGTTTGTTTGCCCTCTTCTTAATTTGATTTATACATTTAAAAAATTATACCATAATATGTAATCCAGTGCCCAAGAAGTCCTCAGAAAATAATTAAGTGAATATCGTCACTAATAGCCAAGCAATTCAGAGGTGAAGAGATGAAACACAAGAAATGTCTCACATCTGTTATTTCAGTTTGCCATGTTTTGTGCTTTACTTACCCTGTTACTTTATGTGATTGACATGCTTAGCACTGGTTTCTTTGAAGTACTTGCTAAATATCTTATTGTGTGCTGTGAAATTGATCCTTTGCTGTTGTGCTGCATGTCTAACTTCATCTAGAATCTGTCGTTCTCCTCTAACAGTTTTTCATTCTGAGTGCTAAAAAGTGCTCGAGACATTCATTCATTCACTGATTCCTTTACTCTTCACTTCACCTTGTACCTAATTGTATATCAGCTCTGATTAAGGCACTGGAAGGAACCAGAAAGGCATTTAAGACAGAATCCTTGAACTTAAATAAGTAGAAGATAGAATCACATATTCTAATATTAGATATACATGCTACAGGTCAGGATATGGTTAGAGAAGGCATCATCGTGGAGATACCATTTCAGTGGCATCTAATTAAGGTCGCGAAAGATATGTAGCTTTTTTTGAAAGGCAGAAATGGGGAGGAAGAATATTCCATGCAGAATGATGAGTAACAGCATTGAAAATGTAAAATGAGAGCATTGAATGTAGGTCAGTTTGATTGAAAGACGTGGGATATTAATGGGCACCAACATTAGAAAAATTAAAGCTCTGATTTGTCATTTAGTTTATTTCTTAAAGGGCAGAGAGTTCACATGACTCCTTTTATTCATTGCTTACAGTACTGGTAATAAAGTTAGAATTCTAGTTTTGTTCATTACTCCATTTGCATTTTCTCTCCTTACAACATTATTCTTTAAAAAGATACAAAAATGGATTTTCCCAGGAGTCATATTTAGGGTAATATATTAAATCACCAGTTTTACCACACCTTATTCCAAACAAGTGTCTTCAACTCCTCTTCTGACCCAAGGATGGTAGAGATCTCTTAGACCTGGACTCCTCTAGAATTGCTGTGCTGATGAGGAGAAGTTAAGCTATGCATTTTAGGGATGGATGTGATTTGTAATAGAAAGAAAGAATATGTATATTTGAGGCCCAGGGAAGGGAGTGGGCAAAAGTTTACTGACAGTTGAATATTAAGAACTTTCAGGGCTTAGGGAGTCAGTACAAGAGTTTGACTTTAGCTGAGGATTTGTGGAGAGTGAGGGTAGGGCAAGGTCAGTTTATAGAGCACCTTTTCTAGTGACAGAAGGCTAAGTGATGTTTTAGAAATTAGGAAGTTAGTAAGGTAGTTATTGGGAAGATTACAGCAAAAGCAGCTTGCTCAACATTGGAAGTAGAGCAGAATCTCAATAAATATTAATTCAAAATACCATTGATTAAATTTAGCTTTTATACATCTAAGTATCTATTATATAGAATAAGAAGTGAAAATCTTGTTCAGAGATGAATGTTAGTTCTCATTAAGGTACTTTTCTGCCTGCTTCTTTGGAAAGAGTTGATATGTTGCAGCAACTAAAAATGTAAAACCCTTGAGCAATTGAATATAATTAAGTACAGGTGTTGACTCTGGGTTATAATTCATAACTTTTAAGTGACTTTAAGGATTCCTTAATGGTGTGAATGTCTAATTATCTACAATATAAGTACAATACCAATAACTGTTAGGTAGAATTTTCTGGTGTTCTGTACATTTAAAAGAATTATATTGTATAATATTGTAATGTGTTGCTTCTAATCAACAACACATGTATGTGACTTCTTGGTGGCACAGTGGTTAAGAATCCCCCTGCCAATGCAGGGGACACAGGTTCGGTCCCTGGTCCGGGAAGATCCCACATGCCGTGGAGCAACTAAGCCCGTGCGCCACAACTACTGAGCCTGCGCTCTAGCGCCCCTGAGCCACAACTACTGAGCCCTTGTGCCACAGCTGCTGAAGCCCGTGCACCTAGAGCCCATGCTCCACAACAAGAGAAGCCACCGCAATAAGCAAGCGTACGGCAACAAAGAGTAGCCCCCACTCGCCGCAACTAGAGAAAGCCCGTGCTCAGCAACGAAGACCCAACACAGCCAAAAATAAATAAATAAATAAATAAATAAATACAATTTATTAAAAAAAAAAAATTGTTACACCGGGTCTTAGTTGCGGCAGGCAGACAACATTTTTTCTTTTCTTTTTTTTTTTAATTGAAATACAGTTGATGTACAATATTATGTTAGTTTCAGGTGTACAACATAGTGATTCAGTGTTTAAATACATTACAAAATCATCACCATGATAAGTCAACCATCTGTCCCCATACGAAGTTATTACAATATTATTGACCATATTTCTTATGCTGTATATTACATTCCTGTGACTTATTTATTTTATAACTGGAAGTTTGTACCTCTTAATCCCCTTCACCTATTTCACCCACCCAGCCCCCTCCTCTGGCAGCCCCAGTTTGGTCTCTGTATCTATGAATCTATTTGCATTTTATTTTGTTTGTTCATTTGTTTTGTGTTTTAGGTTCCACATAAGTGAGGTTATATGGTATTTGTCTTTGTCTGACTTATCTCACTTATCATGATACCCTCTAACTTATTCCATGTTGTTGCAAATGGCAAGATTTTATTTTATTTTATTTATGGCCGTAACTACCCCTTTAAACTACTCTTCCCCCATACAATAAAGAATTTTTGTCATGTCATTTATAAAAAATAAATAGGAACTAGCATTTTTCAGTGTTTATGAATAAAGCTGTAGATGTTAAGTGAATTGCCAATGTAAGTTTAGGTCTCTCCCTTCTCTTTAAATAGTAATGAGCTATAGAATTATAAGGAAGTTGGGAATCATAGTTCTGACACAAGGTAGGACTTTGTTTTGAAGAATGGATTAGAAATGTGAAAAGACAGAGATTTTTTTGAGGAGGATATCCTTGTCTTGATTTCTAACATTGTATTTAATAATTTATTTTTTACTGGTTTAGGAATGTGGCCCTTAACCTTTCAGTGATTTTGGTGGGACTCTGGATTAGAATATAGATGCTCAGAACATTTATTATTTACCACATAGGACACAGGATGTTTTGCTGTTGTGATTTAAGATTCAATATATTTGTATAATAATTTTATTTCTTTTTTTCTAGAGCCTTTTAAAAAATTTTTTATTGGAGTATAGTTGATTTACAATGTTGTGTTAGTTTCAGGTGTACAGCAAAGTGAATCGGTTATACATATACATATATCCACTCTTTTTAGATTCTTTTCCCATATAGGCCATTACAGAGTATTGAGTAGAGTTCCCTGTGCTATACAGTAGGTCCTTATTAGTTATCTATTTTATATATAGTAGTGTGTATATGTCATTCCCAATCTCCCAATTTGTCCCTCCCCCCCTTACCCCCTGGTAACCATAAGATTGTTTCATACATCTGTAACTCTATTTCTGTTTTGTAGATAAGTTAATTTGTACCCTTTTTTTAGATTCCACATATAAGCAATATCATATAATATTTGTCTTCCTCTGTCTGACTTACTTCACTTAGTATGACCATCTCCAGGTCCATCCATGTTGCTGCAAATGGCATTATTTCATTATTTTTAATGGCTGAGTAATATTTCATTGTATATATGTACCACTTCTTCTTTATCCATTCATCTGTCCATGGACAGCTGTCCACATCTTGGCTATTGTAAACAACACTGCAATGAATACTGGGGTGCATGTATCCTTTTGAACCATATTTTTCTCCAGATACATGTCCAGGAGTGGGATTGCTGGGTCATATGGTAGCTCTATTTTTAGTTTCTTAAGGAACCTCCATACTGTTCTCCATAGTGGCTGTACCAATTTACATTCCCACCAACAGTGTAGGAGGGTTCCCTTTTCTCCACACACTCTCCAGCATTTATTGTTTGTAGACTTTTTGATGATGGCCATTCTGACTGGTGTGAGGTGATACCTCATTTTAGTTTTGATTTGCATTTCTCTAATAATTAGCGAAGTTGAGCATCTTTTCATGTGCTTTTTGGCCATCTGTATGTCTTCTTTGGAGAAATGTCTATTTAGATCTTCTGCCCATTTGTTTTTTTCTTTTGATTGGGTTGTTTTTTTTTTGATATTGAGCTGCCTGAGCTGTTTGTATATTTTGGAGAGTAATCCCTTGTGTTCATTCGTTTGGAAGTATTTTCTGCCATTCTGTGGGTTGTCTTTTTCATTTTGTTTATGGTTTCCTTTGCTGTGCAAAAGCTTTTAAGTTTAATTAAGTCCCATTTGTTTATTTTTGTTTTTATTTCCAGTACTGTAGGAGGTGGATCCAAAAAGATACTGCTGCAATTTATGTCAGAGAGCATTCTGCCTATGTTTTCCTCTAGGAGTTTCATAGTATCCAGCCTTACATTTAGGTCTTTAATCCATTTTGAGTTTATTTTTGTGTATGGTGTTAGAGAGTGTCCTAATTTCATTCGTTTGCATGTAGCTGTCCAGTTTTTCCAGCACCACTTATTGAAGAGACTGTCTTTTCTCCATTGTATATCCTTGCCTCCTTTGTCATAGATTAGGTGACCATAAGTGTGTGGGTTATCTCTGGACTTTCTATCCTGTTCCATTGATCTATGTTTCTGTTTTTGTGCCAGTACCATACTGTTTTGATTACTGTAGCTTTGTAGTATAGTCTGAAGTCAGGGAGTCTGATTCCTCCAGCTCCGTTTTTCTTTCTCAAGATTGCTATGGCTATTTGGGGTCTTTTGTGTTTCCATACAAATTGTAAAATTTTTTGTTCTAATTCTGTGAAAAATGCCATTGGTAATTTGATAGGGATTGCATTGAATCTGCAGATTGCTTTGGGTAGTATAGTCATTTTCACAGTATTGATTCTTCCAATCCAAAAACATGGTATGTCTCTCCATCTGTTTATGTCATCTTTTATTTCTTTCATCAGTATCTTAATAGTTTTCTGAGTACAGTAGGTCCCCTACATAGGGACAAGTTCTGATCCAAGAGCATGTTCTTAAGTCCAATTTGTTCATAAGTCCAACAAAGTTAGCCTAGGTACCCAACTAACACAATCAGCTCTATAGTACTGTACAGTAATAGGTTTATAATGCTTTTCACACAAATAATACATAAAAACAAACAAACACAAAAAATAAAGAAAACATTTTTAATCTTACAGTACAGTACCTTGAAAAGTACAGTAGTACAGTACAACAGCTGGCATACAGGGGCCGGCATCCAGTGAACAGGCAAGAAGAGTCACTGACTAGAGGAGGAAGTGGAGGTGGGAGATGGTAGAGCTGAAGGATCATCAGCAATAGGAGATGGAGGGCAAGCTGCAGTTTCACTCATGCCTGACATTGATGGCATGGGTTCTGGTTCCTTGCTGGCTTCAATTCTGTCTACCCTCTTGAAAAAATGATCCAATGATGTCTGGGTAATATCTCTTTTTTTCCTGTCATAGATGACACGGTAGCACCGGATTGCATTCTTAATGGCTGCTGCAACCTTCGTGTACCATTCTACGTTTGGGTCCTGTGCCTCAAAAACTAACAGTGCCTTCTCAAATAAAGAAAATCCCCTTGCCATTTCCTGCTTCGTGAATCTCTTCGGTTCATCATTTACTTCTTCCTCTTGTCTCTCTTTGTCCTTTCTGTGGGCCTCCAATTCCATCAGGTCTTCATTAGTAAGCTCCTCATGTTGCACAGCAAGGAGTTCAGTGAAGTCGTGCTCTTGCAGATCTAGCTCCAGCTTCTTGCTGAGGGTCACTAAGTTGCTGAAGACCTCTTTCGACTCCTTATCCGAACGCATGTTTGCATCTTTGAAAGTTTGCAACTTGAAGGTTCATATGTAGGGGACTTACTGTACGGGTCTTTTGCCCCCTTAGGTAGGTTTATTCCTAGGTATTTTATTCTTTTTGATGTGATGGTAAATGGGATTGTTTCCTTGATTTCTCTTTCTGATCTTTCATTGTTAACGTATAGGAATGCAAGAGATTTCTGTGTATCCTGCAACCTTACCAAATTCATTGATTAGTTCTAGTAGTTTTCTGGTGGCATCTTTAGGATTTTCTATGTATAGTATCATGTCATCGGCAAACAGTGACCGGTTTACTTCTTCTTTTCCAATTTGTATTCCTTTTATTTCTTTTTCTTCTCTGATTGCTGTGGCTAGGACTTCCAATACTATGTTGAATAATAGTGGCGAAAGTGGACATCCTTGTCTTGTTCCTGATCTTAAAGGGAATGCCTTTCAGGTTTTCACCACTGAGAATGATGTTTGCTGTGGGTTTGTCGTATATGGCTTTTATTATGTTGAGGTAGTTTCCCTCTATGTCCACTTTCTGGAGAGTTTTTATCATAAATCAGTGTTGAATTTTGTCTAAAGCTTTTTCTGCATCTATTGAGATGATAATATGGTTTTTATTCTTCAACTTGTTGATGTGGTATATCACATTGATTGATTTGTGGATATTTCTAGAGTCTTTGGTTATATAATACCTTTTGCTTCCATACTTGATTTGGGCTCTTAAATCTTACATGTACCAATGTTACCTTAGATGCAAATAAAGATCTTTTGACTTGAAACCTTGTCATGATATCTCCCCCCCACCTCTCTCTGTCTCTGTCTCTCTCTCTTTCTCATCGCTTTTATGTAGTTGACATTGTTTTCTTTGATAAAGTCGCACTATGCATCCTGCCTTCAAATCTCCCATCAGTATTCTAGTGTACTTCTTTATCACCATATTTGGAGTACAGCAATTCTCTTTTAGCCGGTTCCCTACTTCTGGTTAGTCTTTCTAAAATGCCACTTTTTGTTTGTTACTCAATAACATAAAAACCAATGTTGCCTCCCTATTGACTAGCAGATGAAATCCAGACTTACCTTGCTATTTGGACTTCCCTATTCTTTACCCTACTGCATGTATAAGTTTTTGTCTCCTACCACTCCTCAATACAGCGTCTCACTATAGTCAGCTTTCCAGTAAGCCTTCTTTATTTCAACCTTCATTTTTTTATCTGATGCTTTTTCCTATTACTTGTCATGCCTTTCTTTATCTTCTTTACCTATACCAAATTTCTGTATTTAAAGGCCTTGATGATTAGTTATTATTAATTGAACCTATATTTAAGGTCCTTGCTAGTGAGTATTGTTCTCCTTTTTTATTAGCTTAGATTTGTTTTCCCAACCAATTGTCTAATTATTAAGACTAAGGTCCTCTTATTTTGATTTTTGTTTTTAATTCTGAAGACTTCGCACATTGTTAGATGTATAAGCAAGCTTTCTTTAAGTGGGGAACTTACATTTAGCAAGGCGTATTGTGGTTTGCATATGTTGAGGAGG